>NC_139592.1:16349986-16828986 GCF_946808225.1 Silurus aristotelis | reverse complement strand
GCTGCATTTGTGTTCGTTTCCTGGTTATGCATTAATTGTTTAATTAATGATAACAATTTCAACCCAGCCATTATGGATGCACAAGCCAGTGCACTCTTTGTCCCAAGCCCGAGTAAATGGGGAGGGTTGCGTTAGGAAGGGCATCCAGTGTAAAACATGTGCCAAATCAAATATGCGGATCACAAATGAGAATTTCATACCGGATCGGTCGAGGCCCGGGTTACCAACGACCGCCACAGGTATCGTTAGCCGACAGGGTACCGGTGGAAATTGGGCTACTGTTGGCCGAAGGAGAAGGAAGACGTCTACAAAGCAGACAGGGAAAGGAGCAGTGTAGGAAAGTGAAGGTTCGGGTTGGTACTTTAAATGTTGGTACTATGACTGGTAAAGGGAGAGAGATAGCTGATATGATGGAGAGGAGAAAGGTAGATATGTTGTATGTTCCGGAGACCAAGTGGAAAGGGAGTAAGGTCAGGAAAATTGGAGGAAAAGGCATATGAGGAGCTGTATGAGAGGTTGAAAACTAAGGAAGGAGAAAAGGATTTATACCGATTGGCCAGGCAGAAGGACCGAGCTGGAAAGGATGTACTGCAAGTTAGAGCAATAAAGGATGAAGAGGGAAATGTGTTGACTAGTGAGGAGAGTGTGTTGAGAAGGTGGAGGGAGTATTTTGAGCAGCTGATGAATGAGGAAAATCAGAGAGAGAGAAGGTTGGATGATGTGGAGTTGGTGAAGCAGGATGTAGATAGGATTAGTAAGGAGGAAGTAAGAGAAGCGATTAAGAGGATGAAGAGTGGAAAGTCGGTTGGACCAGATGACATACCTGTAGAAGCGTGGAGATGTTTAGGAGAGATGGCAGTGGAGTTTTTAACCAGATTGTTTAACAGGATTTTGGAAGGTGAAAAGATGCCTGAGGAATGGAGAAGAAGTGTGCTGGTACCGATCTTTAAGCATAAAGGAGATGTGCAGATCTGCAGTAACTACAGGGGAATTAAGTTGATCAGTCACACCATGATGTTATGGGAAAGAGTAGTGGAAGCCAGGCTGAGAGAAGAGGTGACCATCTGTGGGCAACAGTATGGTTTCATGCCGAGGAAAAGCACCACAGATGCCTTATTTGCTTTGAGAATGTTGATTTAGAAGTATAGAGAAGGACAAAAGGAGTTGCATTGTGTGTTTGTGGATTTAGAGAAAGCGTACGACAGAGTGCCAAGAGAGGAGTTGTGGTATTGTATGAGGAAGTCAGGTGTGTCAGAGAAGTATGTGAGGGTGGTGTAGGACAGTGTGACGGCAGTGAAGTGTGCAGTAGATACGACAGACTGGTTCAGGGTAAAAGTTGGACTGCATCAAGGATCGGCCCTGAGCCCTGTTTCCTGTTTGCAGTGGTGATGGACAGGTTGACGGACGAGGTCAGACAGGAGTCTCCATGGTCTATGATGTTTGCGGATGATATTGTGATTTGTGGTGAGAGTAGGGAGCAGGTCGAGAAGAGCCTGGAGAGGTGGAGGTATGCGCTGGAGAGTAGGGGAATGAAAGTCAGTAGGAGTAAGACAGAGTACATGTGTGTGAATGAGAGGGAGGGCAGTGGAGTGATGCGGTTGCAGGGAGAAGAGGTGGAGAAGGTGGAGGAGTTCATGTACCTGGGGTCAACAGTGCAAAGTAATAGAGAGTGTGTTAGAGAAGTAAAGAAAAGAGTGAAGGCAGGGTGGAGTGGGTGGAGAAGAGTGGCAGGAGTGATTTGTGATAGTAGGGTATCTGCAAGAATGAAAGGTAAAGTTTATAGGTCTGTGGTGAGACCTGCGATGTTGTATGGATTAGAGACAGTGGCATTGAGTAAAAGACAGGAGGTGGAGCTGGAGGTAGCAGAGCTGAAGATGTTAAGGTTTTCGTTGGGAGTGACGACGATGGACAAGATTAGAAATGAGTTTATTAGAGGGTTCAGGGCATGTAGGATGTTTTGATGATGGAGGCGAGATTAAGATGGTTTGAACATGTGCAGAGGAGGGACATGAATTATATTGGTAGAAGAATGCTGAGGATGGAGCCACCAGGTAGGAGGAAAAGAGAAAGGCCAAGGAGGAGGTTCATGGATGTGGTGAGGGAAGACATGCAGGTAGTTGGTGTGAAAGAGGCAGATGTAGAGGACAGGGTGGTATGGAGATGGATGATCTGCTGTGGGGACCCCTAATGGGAGCAGCCAAAAGAAGAAGAAGAAGAAGAATGATAACAATTTCCTTTGGTGGGATGAATCCGTCACGACAATGTGTTCTTAGACATTAAGATGCAAGATTAGAAGACGTTTCTTTATGGTCTGGCTTAAATAGGTGATTTTGTCTGAAGTATCTGAAAGAATCCACGATAATTTTTATATGCCCGAAAAAAAATAGATAAATAAATAAATTATACAATAATAAAAAATAAAAATTTTTATCATAGCTTCACAATCATTCCAAACTCGTCTTTGAACCTTTCAGGAAAAGATACGATGCATAAAATGGGAATGGTGGTTCTGTTTTATTTTAAACCAATGTTTCACTTTCTTTTCCTTCTGTCCTCATGCTCTCAACTATCCGAAATATTTCTTCCGTAGTACATGTAGTACAGACATCCTGCCTGATGAGCCAAATTTAGGTGAAGTTAACCCTAAATTATGGGCCTCTCACAAAGACGGGGCAGGTTTAATCCAGGTAAAGCCGTATGTATCATGCACTCATGAAAACACACCATCCAGTTTTTGGTAAACAATATCCATTGTTATAAGAGAAGAATGTTGGCATTTTTCCAGTTATTGACAATTTATTGTCACAAAGTGTTTTGATAGAGACACATTCACCTTATAACACACCGATTAATCCAGATTTGAATGCGGATAAAAAATGCTGGAGGCTAACTCAAGATTTTCAAGAGATTAATTAAATAGTTATTCCGTTAGCTCCATTGGTGCCCGATATAGCTACCATTGTTAACTCTATATCAGCAACTCACAGATTTTTTACTGTGATTGAACTTTGTTCTGCCATTTTCAGTGTCCTTTTGGCCTCAGAAACGCAGTCGCTTTTTGCGTTTACCTATAGGGGACGTCAATTCACCTGGACCCGTCTTCCTCGGGGTTTTGTTGACTCGCTAGCCGTATTTTCCGCTGTAGTGCACAGAACTTTGGCTGATATACACCTTCCAGAAACAACCTGCATCCTTCAATACGCAAATGACATCCTCAACACACAAGATATGACAGCACAACGTAGATCTGGTTATGAAATCACGCTCTTGGTGACAGAAAACTTAATCATTAAGCCTTCTTTTCAGCCGCATTCAGCTGTAGTAGCGCTGCGTGATCTGCTAGACTTTATTGACTTAGATGGTTTTAATGATGCACACGATTGCCTTAAACGCATTGAACAAGAGACCTCTTGTAGGCCCGATCTTTTAGATACAGCCCTGGAAGAGGGGGATTGCCTATTTGTAGATAGATCATGTTCAAAACCCTCTGATGTGTATTTATGTGGATATGCAGTTGTAAGATTACCTGATGAAATAGTTGAAGCTAAATCATTACCATACACATCTGCACAAGCTGCAAAGTTGGTGGCACTTACAAGTGCATGTCAAATGTCTGAAGGTAATCCACCCTATATGCCACCTGTAGGAAATTTGAGATACCTGTTGGTTATATTTGACAGATTGAGTAAGTGGCCAGAATCCTTTCCATGCGCGACAGAGAACGCTAAAACAGTTGTAAAAATATTAATGAAAGAGTTCATCTCTAAATTTTGGATTCCTAGTGTGATTGAAAGTGATAACAGCACACATTTTGCTCCTAAAGTGACACAACTTTTGGTTAAAAGCTTAGCAATTGATTGGCATTTTAATATTTCCTATCACCCACAGTCAGCTGGACTGGTGGAAAGAATGAACAGAACCATTAAGGAATGTGTTACTAAAGCCTGCATTGAAACAGGCCGAAATTGGACTGTTGTTCACCTGGCAGTATTTACAGAAATGAGAATGACCCCATCTTCAACTACTAAACTGTCACCTTTTGAAATTCGAATGGGCCAGGCTTTCCCGACTCCATGGGTCGGGGGACGCACTTGCATTTCTGTCTTAGGTAACCTGGAAGTGATTGTGGACGACTACGTTTCTGCACTGGCTGAAAAATGTAATTCTATTAGTGCTGAATATTCATATTCATTAACACAAATAAATAAATAAAAATGTTAAAAAGTGCAATCCGTGAACTAAAAACTTTTACATGACAAACCATGGGTTCACAAAAGTATGATTTTTTACATAACAAAATATGATGGTCAATTAAGAAAATATGAATTTTTATATTCAGAAGCATATGTTCATGGAAAACTTTTTAAAAAAATTGCCATTAGGAAACAAAAAACTAAAAAGTGACCATACAAATCATATTTTGACAAATACAATGACATTTTCATTGAAAATGGGATAGTTATTGTAAAAATATGAATTTTCATATTTATAATCATCATTTAATGAAAAACCACAAAAAAAGTACAATATGCAGGCAAAAGACTCACAATTAAAACCATGGTCTGAGAAAAATAAAACTTTTAAAAAAATAAAAATATGAAATTAATTGGTAAAATTCATGAAAAAAATGTAAAAAATGCAAATAACAAATCAAGTTTTTACAAGTTATTGTGAAAATATAAATGGTCATATTCATAAGCATTATTTCGCTAAAAATCTGTAAATGTGCAATAAGTGAACGAAAAAGATATCATGATAAACCATGTTTTGACATGAATATGACTTTTCTCATATAAATATGAAATTGATTGGTAAAATATTAATTTTCATATTGAAAGGCATTATTCATGAAAAACTGTAAAAAGAAATGGTAAAAATTCAATGAAAAACTTTTCATTTTCATAAGCAACATTTAACTAAAAACCGTTGAAAGTGCAAAAATTCAAGACACAATGGTTTGAAAAAAATGACTTTTTTAAAATAATTTTTTTAATTAAAATATTACATTTTATATTCATAACCATAATTTCATTAAAGAAATTGTTAACTTTTCCATAAAATTATGAATTATAGTAAAAATATGAATTTTTATATTCATAGCATCATTTAACAAAAATTCGTTAAAAGTGCAAAAAAATCTGCGCAAAACATGATGACAAACAATGGTTTGAAAAAATGTAAATTTTTATAGAAAATTTGTTGCGAGAAAAGCGAGATACTTTCCAGCAATATCCGAAGGTAAAACACGCATCAAGGTAAGTTTTAGGATACTTGCTTGCTTGCGGGGATTGTCCCATTTGCCAGCCAATAGGGCTGCATTTGTGTTCGTTTCCTGGTTATGCATTAATTGTTTAATTAATGATAACAATTTCAACCCAGCCATTATGGATGCACAAGCCAGTGCACTCTTAGTCCCAAGCCCGAGTAAATGGGGAGGGTTGCGTTAGGAAGGGCATCCAGTGTAAAACATGTGCCAAATCAAATATGCGGATCACAAATGAGAATTTCATACCGGATCGGTCGAGGCCCGGGTTACCAACGACCGCCACAGGTATCGTTAGCCGACAGGGTACCGGTGGAAATTGGGCTACTGTTGGCCGAAGGAGGAGGAAGACGTCTACAGAGGCGACAGGGAAAGGAGCAGTGTAGGAAAGTGAAGGTTCGGGTTGGTACTTTAAATGTTGGTACTATGACTGGTAAAGGGAGAGAGATAGCTGATATGATGGAGAGGAGAAAGGTAGATATGTTGTATGTTCAGGAGACCAAGTGGAAAGGGAGTAAGGTCAGGAAAATTGGAGGAAAAGGCATATGAGGAGCTGTATGAGAGGTTGGAAACTAAGGAAGGAGAAAAGGATTTATACCGATTGGCCAGGCAGAGGGACCGAGCTGGGAAGGATGTACTGCAAGTTAGAGCAATAAAGGATGAAGAGGGAAATGTGTTGACTAGTGAGGAGAGTGTGTTGAGAAGGTGGAGGGAGTATTTTGAGCAGCTGATGAATGAGGAAAATCAGAGAGAGAGAAGGCTGGATGATGTGGAGTTGGTGAAGCAGGATGTAGATAGGATTAGTAAGGAGGAAGTAAGAGAAGCGATTAAGAGGATGAAGAGTGGAAAGTCGGTTGGACCAGATGACATACCTGTAGAAGCGTGGAGATGTTTGGGAGAGATGGCAGTGGAGTTTTTAACCAGATTGTTTAACAGGATTTTGGAAGGTGAAAAGATGCCTGAGGAATGGAGAAGAAGTGTGCTGGTACCGATCTTTAAGCATAAAGGAGATGTGCAGATCTGCAGTAACTACAGGGGAATTAAGTTGATCAGTCACACCATGATGTTATGGGAAAGAGTAGTGGAAGCCAGGCTGAGAGAAGAGGTGACCATCTGTGGGCAACAGTATGGTTTCATGCCGAGGAAAAGCACCACAGATGCCTTATTTGCTTTGAGAATGTTGATTTAGAAGTATAGAGAAGGACAAAAGGAGTTGCATTGTGTGTTTGTGGATTTAGAGAAAGCGTACGACAGAGTGCCAAGAGAGGAGTTGTGGTATTGTATGAGGAAGTCAGGTGTGTCAGAGAATTATGTGAGGGTGGTGCAGGACAGTGTGACGGCAGTGAAGTGTGCAGTAGATACGACAGACTGGTTCAGGGTAAAGGTTGGACTGCATCAAGGATCGGCCCTGAGCCCTGTTTCCTGTTTGCAGTGGTGATGGACAGGTTGACGGACGAGGTCAGACAGGAGTCTCCATGGTCTATGATGTTTGCGGATGATATTGTGATTTGTGGTGAGAGTAGGGAGCAGGTCGAGAAGAGCCTGGAGAGGTGGAGGTATGCGCTGGAGAGTAGGGGAATGAAAGTCAGTAGGAGTAAGACAGAGTACATGTGTGTGAATGAGAGGGAGGGCAGTGGAGTGATGCGGTTGCAGGGAGAAGAGGTGGAGAAGGTGGAGGAGTTCATGTACCTGGGGTCAACAGTGCAAAGTAATGGAGAGTGTGTTAGAGAAGTAAAGAAAAGAGTGAAGGCAGGGTGGAGTGGGTGGAGAAGAGTGGCAGGAGTGATTTGTGATAGTAGGGTATCTGCAAGAATGAAAGGTAAAGTTTATAGGTCTGTGGTGAGACCTGCGATGTTGTATGGATTAGAGACAGTGGCATTGAGTAAAAGACAGGAGGTGGAGCTGGAGGTAGCAGAGCTGAAGATGTTAAGGTTTTCGTTGGGAGTGACGACGATGGACAAGATTAGAAATGAGTTTATTAGAGGGTTCAGGGCATGTAGGATGTTTTGATGATGGAGGCGAGATTAAGATGGTTTGAACATGTGCAGAGGAGGGACATGAATTATATTGGTAGAAGAATGCTGAGGATGGAGCCACCAGGTAGGAGGAAAAGAGAAAGGCCAAGGAGGAGGTTCATGGATGTGGTGAGGGAAGACATGCAGGTAGTTGGTGTGAAAGAGGCAGATGTAGAGGACAGGGTGGTATGGAGACGGATGATCTGCTGTGGGGACCCCTAATGGGAGCAGCCAAAAGAAGAAGAAGAAGAAGAAGAAGAAGAATGATAACAATTTCCTTTGGTGGGATGAATCCGTCACGACAATGTGTTCTTAGACATTAAGATGCAAGATTAGAAGACGTTTCTTTATGGTCTGGCTTAAATAGGTGATTTTGTCTGAAGTATCTGAAAGAATCCACGATAATTTTTATATGCCCGAAAAAAAATAGATAAATAAATAAATTATACAATAATAAAAAATAAAATTTTTTATCATAGCTTCACAATCATTCCAAACTCGTCTTTGAACCTTTCAGGAAAAGATACGATGCATAAAATGGGAATGGTGGTTCTGTTTTATTTTAAACCAATGTTTCACTTTCTTTTCCTTCTGTCCTCATGCTCTCAACTATCCGAAATATTTCTTCCGTAGTACATGTAGTACAGACATCCTGCCTGATGAGCCAAATTTAGGTGAAGTTAACCCTAAATTATGGGCCTCTCACAAAGACGGGGCAGGTTTAATCCAGGTAAAGCCGTATGTATCATGCACTCATGAAAACACACCATCCAGTTTTTGGTAAACAATATCCATTGTTATAAGAGAAGAATGTTGGCATTTTTCCAGTTATTGACAATTTATTGTCACAAAGTGTTTTGATAGAGACACATTCACCTTATAACACACCGATTAATCCAGATTTGAATGCGGATAAAAAATGCTGGAGGCTAACTCAAGATTTTCAAGAGATTAATTAAATAGTTATTCCGTTAGCTCCATTGGTGCCCGATATAGCTACCATTGTTAACTCTATATCAGCAACTCACAGATTTTTTACTGTGATTGAACTTTGTTCTGCCATTTTCAGTGTCCTTTTGGCCTCAGAAACGCAGTCGCTTTTTGCGTTTACCTATAGGGGACGTCAATTCACCTGGACCCGTCTTCCTCGGGGTTTTGTTGACTCGCTAGCCGTATTTTCCGCTGTAGTGCACAGAACTTTGGCTGATATACACCTTCCAGAAACAACCTGCATCCTTCAATACGCAAATGACATCCTCAACACACAAGATATGACAGCACAACGTAGATCTGGTTATGAAATCACGCTCTTGGTGACAGAAAACTTAATCATTAAGCCTTCTTTTCAGCCGCATTCAGCTGTAGTAGCGCTGCGTGATCTGCTAGACTTTATTGACTTAGATGGTTTTAATGATGCACACGATTGCCTTAAACGCATTGAACAAGAGACCTCTTGTAGGCCCGATCTTTTAGATACAGCCCTGGAAGAGGGGGATTGCCTATTTGTAGATAGATCATGTTCAAAACCCTCTGATGTGTATTTATGTGGATATGCAGTTGTAAGATTACCTGATGAAATAGTTGAAGCTAAATCATTACCATACACATCTGCACAAGCTGCAAAGTTGGTGGCACTTACAAGTGCATGTCAAATGTCTGAAGGTAATCCACCCTATATGCCACCTGTAGGAAATATGAGATACCTGTTGGTTATATTTGACAGATTGAGTAAGTGGCCAGAATCCTTTCCATGCGCGACAGAGAACGCTAAAACAGTTGTAAAAATATTAATGAAAGAGTTCATCTCTAAATTTTGGATTCCTAGTGTGATTGAAAGTGATAACAGCACACATTTTGCTCCTAAAGTGACACAACTTTTGGTTAAAAGCTTAGCAATTGATTGGCATTTTAATATTTCCTATCACCCACAGTCAGCTGGACTGGTGGAAAGAATGAACAGAACCATTAAGGAATGTGTTACTAAAGCCTGCATTGAAACAGGCCGAAATTGGACTGTTGTTCACCTGGCAGTATTTACAGAAATGAGAATGACCCCATCTTCAACTACTAAACTGTCACCTTTTGAAATTCGAATGGGCCAGGCTTTCCCGACTCCATGGGTATTCATAAGCATTATTTCGCTAAAAATCTGTAAATGTGCAATAAGTGAACGAAAAAGATATCATGATAAACCATGTTTTGACATGAATATGACTTTTCTCATATAAATATGAAATTGATTGGTAAAATATTAATTTTCATATTGAAAGGCATTATTCATGAAAAACTGTAAAAAGAAATGGTAAAAATTCAATGAAAAACTTTTCATTTTCATAAGCAACATTTAACTAAAAACCGTTGAAAGTGCAAAAATTCAAGACACAATGGTTTGAAAAAAATGACTTTTTTTAAATAATTTTTTTAATTAAAATATTACATTTTATATTCATAACCATAATTTCATTAAAGAAATTGTTAACTTTTCCATAAAATTATGAATTATAGTAAAAATATGAATTTTTATATTCATAGCATCATTTAACAAAAATTCGTTAAAAGTGCAAAAAAATCTGCGCAAAACATGATGACAAACAATGGTTTGAAAAAATGTAAATTTTGATAGAAAATTTGTTGCGAGAAAAGCGAGATACTTTCCAGCAATATCCGAAGGTAAAACACGCATCAAGGTAAGTTTTAGGATACTTGCTTGCTTGCGGGGATTGTCCCATTTGCCAGCCAATAGGGCTGCATTTGTGTTCGTTTCCTGGTTATGCATTAATTGTTTAATTAATGATAACAATTTCAACCCAGCCATTATGGATGCACAAGCCAGTGCACTCTTAGTCCCAAGCCCGAGTAAATGGGGAGGGTTGCGTTAGGAAGGGCATCCAGTGTAAAACATGTGCCAAATCAAATATGCGGATCACAAATGAGAATTTCATACCGGATCGGTCGAGGCCCGGGTTACCAACGACCGCCACAGGTATCGTTAGCCGACAGGGTACCGGTGGAAATTGGGCTACTGTTGGCCGAAGGAGGAGGAAGACGTCTACAGAGGCGACAGGGAAAGGAGCAGTGTAGGAAAGTGAAGGTTCGGGTTGGTACTTTAAATGTTGGTACTATGACTGGTAAAGGGAGAGAGATAGCTGATATGATGGAGAGGAGAAAGGTAGATATGTTGTATGTTCAGGAGACCAAGTGGAAAGGGAGTAAGGTCAGGAAAATTGGAGGAAAAGGCATATGAGGAGCTGTATGAGAGGTTGGAAACTAAGGAAGGAGAAAAGGATTTATACCGATTGGCCAGGCAGAGGGACCGAGCTGGGAAGGATGTACTGCAAGTTAGAGCAATAAAGGATGAAGAGGGAAATGTGTTGACTAGTGAGGAGAGTGTGTTGAGAAGGTGGAGGGAGTATTTTGAGCAGCTGATGAATGAGGAAAATCAGAGAGAGAGAAGGCTGGATGATGTGGAGTTGGTGAAGCAGGATGTAGATAGGATTAGTAAGGAGGAAGTAAGAGAAGCGATTAAGAGGATGAAGAGTGGAAAGTCGGTTGGACCAGATGACATACCTGTAGAAGCGTGGAGATGTTTGGGAGAGATGGCAGTGGAGTTTTTAACCAGATTGTTTAACAGGATTTTGGAAGGTGAAAAGATGCCTGAGGAATGGAGAAGAAGTGTGCTGGTACCGATCTTTAAGCATAAAGGAGATGTGCAGATCTGCAGTAACTACAGGGGAATTAAGTTGATCAGTCACACCATGATGTTATGGGAAAGAGTAGTGGAAGCCAGGCTGAGAGAAGAGGTGACCATCTGTGGGCAACAGTATGGTTTCATGCCGAGGAAAAGCACCACAGATGCCTTATTTGCTTTGAGAATGTTGATTTAGAAGTATAGAGAAGGACAAAAGGAGTTGCATTGTGTGTTTGTGGATTTAGAGAAAGCGTACGACAGAGTGCCAAGAGAGGAGTTGTGGTATTGTATGAGGAAGTCAGGTGTGTCAGAGAATTATGTGAGGGTGGTGCAGGACAGTGTGACGGCAGTGAAGTGTGCAGTAGATACGACAGACTGGTTCAGGGTAAAGGTTGGACTGCATCAAGGATCGGCCCTGAGCCCTGTTTCCTGTTTGCAGTGGTGATGGACAGGTTGACGGACGAGGTCAGACAGGAGTCTCCATGGTCTATGATGTTTGCGGATGATATTGTGATTTGTGGTGAGAGTAGGGAGCAGGTCGAGAAGAGCCTGGAGAGGTGGAGGTATGCGCTGGAGAGTAGGGGAATGAAAGTCAGTAGGAGTAAGACAGAGTACATGTGTGTGAATGAGAGGGAGGGCAGTGGAGTGATGCGGTTGCAGGGAGAAGAGGTGGAGAAGGTGGAGGAGTTCATGTACCTGGGGTCAACAGTGCAAAGTAATGGAGAGTGTGTTAGAGAAGTAAAGAAAAGAGTGAAGGCAGGGTGGAGTGGGTGGAGAAGAGTGGCAGGAGTGATTTGTGATAGTAGGGTATCTGCAAGAATGAAAGGTAAAGTTTATAGGTCTGTGGTGAGACCTGCGATGTTGTATGGATTAGAGACAGTGGCATTGAGTAAAAGACAGGAGGTGGAGCTGGAGGTAGCAGAGCTGAAGATGTTAAGGTTTTCGTTGGGAGTGACGACGATGGACAAGATTAGAAATGAGTTTATTAGAGGGTTCAGGGCATGTAGGATGTTTTGATGATGGAGGCGAGATTAAGATGGTTTGAACATGTGCAGAGGAGGGACATGAATTATATTGGTAGAAGAATGCTGAGGATGGAGCCACCAGGTAGGAGGAAAAGAGAAAGGCCAAGGAGGAGGTTCATGGATGTGGTGAGGGAAGACATGCAGGTAGTTGGTGTGAAAGAGGCAGATGTAGAGGACAGGGTGGTATGGAGACGGATGATCTGCTGTGGGGACCCCTAATGGGAGCAGCCAAAAGAAGAAGAAGAAGAAGAAGAAGAAGAATGATAACAATTTCCTTTGGTGGGATGAATCCGTCACGACAATGTGTTCTTAGACATTAAGATGCAAGATTAGAAGACGTTTCTTTATGGTCTGGCTTAAATAGGTGATTTTGTCTGAAGTATCTGAAAGAATCCACGATAATTTTTATATGCCCGAAAAAAAATAGATAAATAAATAAATTATACAATAATAAAAAATAAAATTTTTTATCATAGCTTCACAATCATTCCAAACTCGTCTTTGAACCTTTCAGGAAAAGATACGATGCATAAAATGGGAATGGTGGTTCTGTTTTATTTTAAACCAATGTTTCACTTTCTTTTCCTTCTGTCCTCATGCTCTCAACTATCCGAAATATTTCTTCCGTAGTACATGTAGTACAGACATCCTGCCTGATGAGCCAAATTTAGGTGAAGTTAACCCTAAATTATGGGCCTCTCACAAAGACGGGGCAGGTTTAATCCAGGTAAAGCCGTATGTATCATGCACTCATGAAAACACACCATCCAGTTTTTGGTAAACAATATCCATTGTTATAAGAGAAGAATGTTGGCATTTTTCCAGTTATTGACAATTTATTGTCACAAAGTGTTTTGATAGAGACACATTCACCTTATAACACACCGATTAATCCAGATTTGAATGCGGATAAAAAATGCTGGAGGCTAACTCAAGATTTTCAAGAGATTAATTAAATAGTTATTCCGTTAGCTCCATTGGTGCCCGATATAGCTACCATTGTTAACTCTATATCAGCAACTCACAGATTTTTTACTGTGATTGAACTTTGTTCTGCCATTTTCAGTGTCCTTTTGGCCTCAGAAACGCAGTCGCTTTTTGCGTTTACCTATAGGGGACGTCAATTCACCTGGACCCGTCTTCCTCGGGGTTTTGTTGACTCGCTAGCCGTATTTTCCGCTGTAGTGCACAGAACTTTGGCTGATATACACCTTCCAGAAACAACCTGCATCCTTCAATACGCAAATGACATCCTCAACACACAAGATATGACAGCACAACGTAGATCTGGTTATGAAATCACGCTCTTGGTGACAGAAAACTTAATCATTAAGCCTTCTTTTCAGCCGCATTCAGCTGTAGTAGCGCTGCGTGATCTGCTAGACTTTATTGACTTAGATGGTTTTAATGATGCACACGATTGCCTTAAACGCATTGAACAAGAGACCTCTTGTAGGCCCGATCTTTTAGATACAGCCCTGGAAGAGGGGGATTGCCTATTTGTAGATAGATCATGTTCAAAACCCTCTGATGTGTATTTATGTGGATATGCAGTTGTAAGATTACCTGATGAAATAGTTGAAGCTAAATCATTACCATACACATCTGCACAAGCTGCAAAGTTGGTGGCACTTACAAGTGCATGTCAAATGTCTGAAGGTAATCCACCCTATATGCCACCTGTAGGAAATATGAGATACCTGTTGGTTATATTTGACAGATTGAGTAAGTGGCCAGAATCCTTTCCATGCGCGACAGAGAACGCTAAAACAGTTGTAAAAATATTAATGAAAGAGTTCATCTCTAAATTTTGGATTCCTAGTGTGATTGAAAGTGATAACAGCACACATTTTGCTCCTAAAGTGACACAACTTTTGGTTAAAAGCTTAGCAATTGATTGGCATTTTAATATTTCCTATCACCCACAGTCAGCTGGACTGGTGGAAAGAATGAACAGAACCATTAAGGAATGTGTTACTAAAGCCTGCATTGAAACAGGCCGAAATTGGACTGTTGTTCACCTGGCAGTATTTACAGAAATGAGAATGACCCCATCTTCAACTACTAAACTGTCACCTTTTGAAATTCGAATGGGCCAGGCTTTCCCGACTCCATGGGTCGGGGGACGCACTTGCATTTCTGTCTTAGGTAACCTGGAAGTGATTGTGGACGACTACGTTTCTGCACTGGCTGAAAAATGTAATTCTATTAGTGCTGAATATTCATATTCATTAACACAAATAAATAAATAAAAATGTTAAAAAGTGCAATCCGTGAACTAAAAACTTTTACATGACAAACCATGGGTTCACAAAAGTATGATTTTTTACATAACAAAATATGATGGTCAATTAAGAAAATATGAATTTTTATATTCAGAAGCATATGTTCATGGAAAACCTTTAAAAAAAATTGCCATTAGGAAACAAAAAACTAAAAAGTGACCATACAAATCATATTTTGACAAATACAATGACATTTTCATTGAAAATGGGATAGTTATTGTAAAAATATGAATTTTCATATTTATAATCATCATTTAATGAAAAACCACAAAAAAAAGTACAATATGCAGGCAAAAGACTCACAATTAAAACCATGGTCTGAGAAAAATAAAACTTTTAAAAAAATAAAAATATGAAATTAATTGGTAAAATTCATGAAAAAAATGTAAAAAGTGCAAATAACAAATCAAGTTTTTACAAGTTATTGTGAAAATATAAATGGTCATATTCATAAGCATTATTTCGCTAAAAATCTGTAAATGTGCAATAAGTGAACGAAAAAGATATCATGATAAACCATGTTTTGACATGAATATGACTTTTCTCATATAAATATGAAATTGATTGGTAAAATATTAATTTTCATATTGAAAGGCATTATTCATGAAAAACTGTAAAAAGAAATGGTAAAAATTCAATGAAAAACTTTTCATTTTCATAAGCAACATTTAACTAAAAACCGTTGAAAGTGCAAAAATTCAAGACACAATGGTTTGAAAAAAATGACTTTTTTAAAATAATTTTTTTAATTAAAATATTACATTTTATATTCATAACCATAATTTCATTAAAGAAATTGTTAACTTTTCCATAAAATTATGAATTATAGTAAAAATATGAATTTTTATATTCATAGCATCATTTAACAAAAATTCGTTAAAAGTGCAAAAAAATCTGCGCAAAACATGATGACAAACAATGGTTTGAAAAAATGTAAATTTTTATAGAAAATTTGTTGCGAGAAAAGCGAGATACTTTCCAGCAATATCCGAAGGTAAAACACGCATCAAGGTAAGTTTTAGGATACTTGCTTGCTTGCGGGGATTGTCCCATTTGCCAGCCAATAGGGCTGCATTTGTGTTCGTTTCCTGGTTATGCATTAATTGTTTAATTAATGATAACAATTTCAACCCAGCCATTATGGATGCACAAGCCAGTGCACTCTTTGTCCCAAGCCCGAGTAAATGGGGAGGGTTGCGTTAGGAAGGGCATCCAGTGTAAAACATGTGCCAAATCAAATATGCGGATCACAAATGAGAATTTCATACCGGATCGGTCGAGGCCCGGGTTACCAACGACCGCCACAGGTATCGTTAGCCGACAGGGTACCGGTGGAAATTGGGCTACTGTTGGCCGAAGGAGGAGGAAGACGTCTACAGAGGCGACAGGGAAAGGAGCAGTGTAGGAAAGTGAAGGTTCGGGTTGGTACTTTAAATGTTGGTACTATGACTGGTAAAGGGAGAGAGATAGCTGATATGATGGAGAGGAGAAAGGTAGATATGTTGTATGTTCAGGAGACCAAGTGGAAAGGGAGTAAGGTCAGGAAAATTGGAGGAAAAGGCATATGAGGAGCTGTATGAGAGGTTGGAAACTAAGGAAGGAGAAAAGGATTTATACCGATTGGCCAGGCAGAGGGACCGAGCTGGGAAGGATGTACTGCAAGTTAGAGCAATAAAGGATGAAGAGGGAAATGTGTTGACTAGTGAGGAGAGTGTGTTGAGAAGGTGGAGGGAGTATTTTGAGCAGCTGATGAATGAGGAAAATCAGAGAGAGAGAAGGCTGGATGATGTGGAGTTGGTGAAGCAGGATGTAGATAGGATTAGTAAGGAGGAAGTAAGAGAAGCGATTAAGAGGATGAAGAGTGGAAAGTCGGTTGGACCAGATGACATACCTGTAGAAGCGTGGAGATGTTTGGGAGAGATGGCAGTGGAGTTTTTAACCAGATTGTTTAACAGGATTTTGGAAGGTGAAAAGATGCCTGAGGAATGGAGAAGAAGTGTGCTGGTACCGATCTTTAAGCATAAAGGAGATGTGCAGATCTGCAGTAACTACAGGGGAATTAAGTTGATCAGTCACACCATGATGTTATGGGAAAGAGTAGTGGAAGCCAGGCTGAGAGAAGAGGTGACCATCTGTGGGCAACAGTATGGTTTCATGCCGAGGAAAAGCACCACAGATGCCTTATTTGCTTTGAGAATGTTGATTTAGAAGTATAGAGAAGGACAAAAGGAGTTGCATTGTGTGTTTGTGGATTTAGAGAAAGCGTACGACAGAGTGCCAAGAGAGGAGTTGTGGTATTGTATGAGGAAGTCAGGTGTGTCAGAGAAGTATGTGAGGGTGGTGCAGGACAGTGTGACGGCAGTGAAGTGTGCAGTAGATACGACAGACTGGTTCAGGGTAAAGGTTGGACTGCATCAAGGATCGGCCCTGAGCCCTGTTTCCTGTTTGCAGTGGTGATGGACAGGTTGACGGACGAGGTCAGACAGGAGTCTCCATGGTCTATGATGTTTGCGGATGATATTGTGATTTGTGGTGAGAGTAGGGAGCAGGTCGAGAAGAGCCTGGAGAGGTGGAGGTATGCGCTGGAGAGTAGGGGAATGAAAGTCAGTAGGAGTAAGACAGAGTACATGTGTGTGAATGAGAGGGAGGGCAGTGGAGTGATGCGGTTGCAGGGAGAAGAGGTGGAGAAGGTGGAGGAGTTCATGTACCTGGGGTCAACAGTGCAAAGTAATGGAGAGTGTGTTAGAGAAGTAAAGAAAAGAGTGAAGGCAGGGTGGAGTGGGTGGAGAAGAGTGGCAGGAGTGATTTGTGATAGTAGGGTATCTGCAAGAATGAAAGGTAAAGTTTATAGGTCTGTGGTGAGACCTGCGATGTTGTATAGATTAGAGACAGTGGCATTGAGTAAAAGACAGGAGGTGGAGCTGGAGGTAGCAGAGCTGAAGATGTTAAGGTTTTCGTTGGGAGTGACGACGATGGACAAGATTAGAAATGAGTTTATTAGAGGGTTCAGGGCATGTAGGATGTTTTGATGATGGAGGCGAGATTAAGATGGTTTGAACATGTGCAGAGGAGGGACATGAATTATATTGGTAGAAGAATGCTGAGGATGGAGCCACCAGGTAGGAGGAAAAGAGAAAGGCCAAGGAGGAGGTTCATGGATGTGGTGAGGGAAGACATGCAGGTAGTTGGTGTGAAAGAGGCAGATGTAGAGGACAGGGTGGTATGGAGACGGATGATCTGCTGTGGGGACCCCTAATGGGAGCAGCCAAAAGAAGAAGAAGAAGAAGAATGATAACAATTTCCTTTGGTGGGATGAATCCGTCACGACAATGTGTTCTTAGACATTAAGATGCAAGATTAGAAGACGTTTCTTTATGGTCTGGCTTAAATAGGTGATTTTGTCTGAAGTATCTGAAAGAATCCACGATAATTTTTATATGCCCGAAAAAAATAGATAAATAAATAAATTATACAATAATAAAAAATAAAAATTTTTATCATAGCTTCACAATCATTCCAAACTCGTCTTTGAACCTTTCAGGAAAAGATACGATGCATAAAATGGGAATGGTGGTTCTGTTTTATTTTAAACCAATGTTTCACTTTCTTTTCCTTCTGTCCTCATGCTCTCAACTATCCGAAATATTTCTTTCGTAGTACATGTAGTACAGACATCCTGCCTGATGAGCCAAATTTAGGTGAAGTTAACCCTAAATTATGGGCCTCTCACAAAGACGGGGCAGGTTTAATCCAGGTAAAGCCGTATGTATCATGCACTCATGAAAACACACCATCCAGTTTTTGGTAAACAATATCCATTGTTATAAGAGAAGAATGTTGGCATTTTTCCAGTTATTGACAATTTATTGTCACAAAGTGTTTTGATAGAGACACATTCACCTTATAACACACCGATTAATCCAGATTTGAATGCGGATAAAAAATGCTGGAGGCTAACTCAAGATTTTCAAGAGATTAATTAAATAGTTATTCCGTTAGCTCCATTGGTGCCCGATATAGCTACCATTGTTAACTCTATATCAGCAACTCACAGATTTTTTACTGTGATTGAACTTTGTTCTGCCATTTTCAGTGTCCTTTTGGCCTCAGAAACGCAGTCGCTTTTTGCGTTTACCTATAGGGGACGTCAATTCACCTGGACCCGTCTTCCTCGGGGTTTTGTTGACTCGCTAGCCGTATTTTCCGCTGTAGTGCACAGAACTTTGGCTGATATACACCTTCCAGAAACAACCTGCATCCTTCAATACGCAAATGACATCCTCAACACACAAGATATGACAGCACAACGTAGATCTGGTTATGAAATCACGCTCTTGGTGACAGAAAACTTAATCATTAAGCCTTCTTTTCAGCCGCATTCAGCTGTAGTAGCGCTGCGTGATCTGCTAGACTTTATTGACTTAGATGGTTTTAATGATGCACACGATTGCCTTAAACGCATTGAACAAGAGACCTCTTGTAGGCCCGATCTTTTAGATACAGCCCTGGAAGAGGGGGATTGCCTATTTGTAGATAGATCATGTTCAAAACCCTCTGATGTGTATTTATGTGGATATGCAGTTGTAAGATTACCTGATGAAATAGTTGAAGCTAAATCATTACCATACACATCTGCACAAGCTGCAAAGTTGGTGGCACTTACAAGTGCATGTCAAATGTCTGAAGGTAATCCACCCTATATGCCACCTGTAGGAAATATGAGATACCTGTTGGTTATATTTGACAGATTGAGTAAGTGGCCAGAATCCTTTCCATGCGCGACAGAGAACGCTAAAACAGTTGTAAAAATATTAATGAAAGAGTTCATCTCTAAATTTTGGATTCCTAGTGTGATTGAAAGTGATAACAGCACACATTTTGCTCCTAAAGTGACACAACTTTTGGTTAAAAGCTTAGCAATTGATTGGCATTTTAATATTTCCTATCACCCACAGTCAGCTGGACTGGTGGAAAGAATGAACAGAACCATTAAGGAATGTGTTACTAAAGCCTGCATTGAAACAGGCCGAAATTGGACTGTTGTTCACCTGGCAGTATTTACAGAAATGAGAATGACCCCATCTTCAACTACTAAACTGTCACCTTTTGAAATTCGAATGGGCCAGGCTTTCCCGACTCCATGGGTATTCATAAGCATTATTTCGCTAAAAATCTGTAAATGTGCAATAAGTGAACGAAAAAGATATCATGATAAACCATGTTTTGACATGAATATGACTTTTCTCATATAAATATGAAATTGATTGGTAAAATATTAATTTTCATATTGAAAGGCATTATTCATGAAAAACTGTAAAAAGAAATGGTAAAAATTCAATGAAAAACTTTTCATTTTCATAAGCAACATTTAACTAAAAACCGTTGAAAGTGCAAAAATTCAAGACACAATGGTTTGAAAAAAATGACTTTTTTTAAATAATTTTTTTAATTAAAATATTACATTTTATATTCATAACCATAATTTCATTAAAGAAATTGTTAACTTTTCCATAAAATTATGAATTATAGTAAAAATATGAATTTTTATATTCATAGCATCATTTAACAAAAATTCGTTAAAAGTGCAAAAAAATCTGCGCAAAACATGATGACAAACAATGGTTTGAAAAAATGTAAATTTTGATAGAAAATTTGTTGCGAGAAAAGCGAGATACTTTCCAGCAATATCCGAAGGTAAAACACGCATCAAGGTAAGTTTTAGGATACTTGCTTGCTTGCGGGGATTGTCCCATTTGCCAGCCAATAGGGCTGCATTTGTGTTCGTTTCCTGGTTATGCATTAATTGTTTAATTAATGATAACAATTTCAACCCAGCCATTATGGATGCACAAGCCAGTGCACTCTTAGTCCCAAGCCCGAGTAAATGGGGAGGGTTGCGTTAGGAAGGGCATCCAGTGTAAAACATGTGCCAAATCAAATATGCGGATCACAAATGAGAATTTCATACCGGATCGGTCGAGGCCCGGGTTACCAACGACCGCCACAGGTATCGTTAGCCGACAGGGTACCGGTGGAAATTGGGCTACTGTTGGCCGAAGGAGGAGGAAGACGTCTACAGAGGCGACAGGGAAAGGAGCAGTGTAGGAAAGTGAAGGTTCGGGTTGGTACTTTAAATGTTGGTACTATGACTGGTAAAGGCAGAGAGATAGCTGATATGATGGAGAGGAGAAAGGTAGATATGTTGTATGTTCAGGAGACCAAGTGGAAAGGGAGTAAGGTCAGGAAAATTGGAGGAAAAGGCATATGAGGAGCTGTATGAGAGGTTGGAAACTAAGGAAGGAGAAAAGGATTTATACCGATTGGCCAGGCAGAGGGACCGAGCTGGGAAGGATGTACTGCAAGTTAGAGCAATAAAGGATGAAGAGGGAAATGTGTTGACTAGTGAGGAGAGTGTGTTGAGAAGGTGGAGGGAGTATTTTGAGCAGCTGATGAATGAGGAAAATCAGAGAGAGAGAAGGCTGGATGATGTGGAGTTGGTGAAGCAGGATGTAGATAGGATTAGTAAGGAGGAAGTAAGAGAAGCGATTAAGAGGATGAAGAGTGGAAAGTCGGTTGGACCAGATGACATACCTGTAGAAGCGTGGAGATGTTTGGGAGAGATGGCAGTGGAGTTTTTAACCAGATTGTTTAACAGGATTTTGGAAGGTGAAAAGATGCCTGAGGAATGGAGAAGAAGTGTGCTGGTACCGATCTTTAAGCATAAAGGAGATGTGCAGATCTGCAGTAACTACAGGGGAATTAAGTTGATCAGTCACACCATGATGTTATGGGAAAGAGTAGTGGAAGCCAGGCTGAGAGAAGAGGTGACCATCTGTGGGCAACAGTATGGTTTCATGCCGAGGAAAAGCACCACAGATGCCTTATTTGCTTTGAGAATGTTGATTTAGAAGTATAGAGAAGGACAAAAGGAGTTGCATTGTGTGTTTGTGGATTTAGAGAAAGCGTACGACAGAGTGCCAAGAGAGGAGTTGTGGTATTGTATGAGGAAGTCAGGTGTGTCAGAGAATTATGTGAGGGTGGTGCAGGACAGTGTGACGGCAGTGAAGTGTGCAGTAGATACGACAGACTGGTTCAGGGTAAAGGTTGGACTGCATCAAGGATCGGCCCTGAGCCCTGTTTCCTGTTTGCAGTGGTGATGGACAGGTTGACGGACGAGGTCAGACAGGAGTCTCCATGGTCTATGATGTTTGCGGATGATATTGTGATTTGTGGTGAGAGTAGGGAGCAGGTCGAGAAGAGCCTGGAGAGGTGGAGGTATGCGCTGGAGAGTAGGGGAATGAAAGTCAGTAGGAGTAAGACAGAGTACATGTGTGTGAATGAGAGGGAGGGCAGTGGAGTGATGCGGTTGCAGGGAGAAGAGGTGGAGAAGGTGGAGGAGTTCATGTACCTGGGGTCAACAGTGCAAAGTAATGGAGAGTGTGTTAGAGAAGTAAAGAAAAGAGTGAAGGCAGGGTGGAGTGGGTGGAGAAGAGTGGCAGGAGTGATTTGTGATAGTAGGGTATCTGCAAGAATGAAAGGTAAAGTTTATAGGTCTGTGGTGAGACCTGCGATGTTGTATGGATTAGAGACAGTGGCATTGAGTAAAAGACAGGAGGTGGAGCTGGAGGTAGCAGAGCTGAAGATGTTAAGGTTTTCGTTGGGAGTGACGACGATGGACAAGATTAGAAATGAGTTTATTAGAGGGTTCAGGGCATGTAGGATGTTTTGATGATGGAGGCGAGATTAAGATGGTTTGAACATGTGCAGAGGAGGGACATGAATTATATTGGTAGAAGAATGCTGAGGATGGAGCCACCAGGTAGGAGGAAAAGAGAAAGGCCAAGGAGGAGGTTCATGGATGTGGTGAGGGAAGACATGCAGGTAGTTGGTGTGAAAGAGGCAGATGTAGAGGACAGGGTGGTATGGAGACGGATGATCTGCTGTGGGGACCCCTAATGGGAGCAGCCAAAAGAAGAAGAAGAAGAAGAAGAAGAAGAATGATAACAATTTCCTTTGGTGGGATGAATCCGTCACGACAATGTGTTCTTAGACATTAAGATGCAAGATTAGAAGACGTTTCTTTATGGTCTGGCTTAAATAGGTGATTTTGTCTGAAGTATCTGAAAGAATCCACGATAATTTTTATATGCCCGAAAAAAAATAGATAAATAAATAAATTATACAATAATAAAAAATAAAAATTTTTATCATAGCTTCACAATCATTCCAAACTCGTCTTTGAACCTTTCAGGAAAAGATACGATGCATAAAATGGGAATGGTGGTTCTGTTTTATTTTAAACCAATGTTTCACTTTCTTTTCCTTCTGTCCTCATGCTCTCAACTATCCGAAATATTTCTTCCGTAGTACATGTAGTACAGACATCCTGCCTGATGAGCCAAATTTAGGTGAAGTTAACCCTAAATTATGGGCCTCTCACAAAGACGGGGCAGGTTTAATCCAGGTAAAGCCGTATGTATCATGCACTCATGAAAACACACCATCCAGTTTTTGGTAAACAATATCCATTGTTATAAGAGAAGAATGTTGGCATTTTTCCAGTTATTGACAATTTATTGTCACAAAGTGTTTTGATAGAGACACATTCACCTTATAACACACCGATTAATCCAGATTTGAATGCGGATAAAAAATGCTGGAGGCTAACTCAAGATTTTCAAGAGATTAATTAAATAGTTATTCCGTTAGCTCCATTGGTGCCCGATATAGCTACCATTGTTAACTCTATATCAGCAACTCACAGATTTTTTACTGTGATTGAACTTTGTTCTGCCATTTTCAGTGTCCTTTTGGCCTCAGAAACGCAGTCGCTTTTTGCGTTTACCTATAGGGGACGTCAATTCACCTGGACCCGTCTTCCTCGGGGTTTTGTTGACTCGCTAGCCGTATTTTCCGCTGTAGTGCACAGAACTTTGGCTGATATACACCTTCCAGAAACAACCTGCATCCTTCAATACGCAAATGACATCCTCAACACACAAGATATGACAGCACAACGTAGATCTGGTTATGAAATCACGCTCTTGGTGACAGAAAACTTAATCATTAAGCCTTCTTTTCAGCCGCATTCAGCTGTAGTAGCGCTGCGTGATCTGCTAGACTTTATTGACTTAGATGGTTTTAATGATGCACACGATTGCCTTAAACGCATTGAACAAGAGACCTCTTGTAGGCCCGATCTTTTAGATACAGCCCTGGAAGAGGGGGATTGCCTATTTGTAGATAGATCATGTTCAAAACCCTCTGATGTGTATTTATGTGGATATGCAGTTGTAAGATTACCTGATGAAATAGTTGAAGCTAAATCATTACCATACACATCTGCACAAGCTGCAAAGTTGGTGGCACTTACAAGTGCATGTCAAATGTCTGAAGGTAATCCACCCTATATGCCACCTGTAGGAAATATGAGATACCTGTTGGTTATATTTGACAGATTGAGTAAGTGGCCAGAATCCTTTCCATGCGCGACAGAGAACGCTAAAACAGTTGTAAAAATATTAATGAAAGAGTTCATCTCTAAATTTTGGATTCCTAGTGTGATTGAAAGTGATAACAGCACACATTTTGCTCCTAAAGTGACACAACTTTTGGTTAAAAGCTTAGCAATTGATTGGCATTTTAATATTTCCTATCACCCACAGTCAGCTGGACTGGTGGAAAGAATGAACAGAACCATTAAGGAATGTGTTACTAAAGCCTGCATTGAAACAGGCCGAAATTGGACTGTTGTTCACCTGGCAGTATTTACAGAAATGAGAATGACCCCATCTTCAACTACTAAACTGTCACCTTTTGAAATTCGAATGGGCCAGGCTTTCCCGACTCCATGGGTATTCATAAGCATTATTTCGCTAAAAATCTGTAAATGTGCAATAAGTGAACGAAAAAGATATCATGATAAACCATGTTTTGACATGAATATGACTTTTCTCATATAAATATGAAATTGATTGGTAAAATATTAATTTTCATATTGAAAGGCATTATTCATGAAAAACTGTAAAAAGAAATGGTAAAAATTCAATGAAAAACTTTTCATTTTCATAAGCAACATTTAACTAAAAACCGTTGAAAGTGCAAAAATTCAAGACACAATGGTTTGAAAAAAATGACTTTTTTTAAATAATTTTTTTAATTAAAATATTACATTTTATATTCATAACCATAATTTCATTAAAGAAATTGTTAACTTTTCCATAAAATTATGAATTATAGTAAAAATATGAATTTTTATATTCATAGCATCATTTAACAAAAATTCGTTAAAAGTGCAAAAAAATCTGCGCAAAACATGATGACAAACAATGGTTTGAAAAAATGTAAATTTTGATAGAAAATTTGTTGCGAGAAAAGCGAGATACTTTCCAGCAATATCCGAAGGTAAAACACGCATCAAGGTAAGTTTTAGGATACTTGCTTGCTTGCGGGGATTGTCCCATTTGCCAGCCAATAGGGCTGCATTTGTGTTCGTTTCCTGGTTATGCATTAATTGTTTAATTAATGATAACAATTTCAACCCAGCCATTATGGATGCACAAGCCAGTGCACTCTTAGTCCCAAGCCCGAGTAAATGGGGAGGGTTGCGTTAGGAAGGGCATCCAGTGTAAAACATGTGCCAAATCAAATATGCGGATCACAAATGAGAATTTCATACCGGATCGGTCGAGGCCCGGGTTACCAACGACCGCCACAGGTATCGTTAGCCGACAGGGTACCGGTGGAAATTGGGCTACTGTTGGCCGAAGGAGGAGGAAGACGTCTACAGAGGCGACAGGGAAAGGAGCAGTGTAGGAAAGTGAAGGTTCGGGTTGGTACTTTAAATGTTGGTACTATGACTGGTAAAGGGAGAGAGATAGCTGATATGATGGAGAGGAGAAAGGTAGATATGTTGTATGTTCAGGAGACCAAGTGGAAAGGGAGTAAGGTCAGGAAAATTGGAGGAAAAGGCATATGAGGAGCTGTATGAGAGGTTGGAAACTAAGGAAGGAGAAAAGGATTTATACCGATTGGCCAGGCAGAGGGACCGAGCTGGGAAGGATGTACTGCAAGTTAGAGCAATAAAGGATGAAGAGGGAAATGTGTTGACTAGTGAGGAGAGTGTGTTGAGAAGGTGGAGGGAGTATTTTGAGCAGCTGATGAATGAGGAAAATCAGAGAGAGAGAAGGCTGGATGATGTGGAGTTGGTGAAGCAGGATGTAGATAGGATTAGTAAGGAGGAAGTAAGAGAAGCGATTAAGAGGATGAAGAGTGGAAAGTCGGTTGGACCAGATGACATACCTGTAGAAGCGTGGAGATGTTTGGGAGAGATGGCAGTGGAGTTTTTAACCAGATTGTTTAACAGGATTTTGGAAGGTGAAAAGATGCCTGAGGAATGGAGAAGAAGTGTGCTGGTACCGATCTTTAAGCATAAAGGAGATGTGCAGATCTGCAGTAACTACAGGGGAATTAAGTTGATCAGTCACACCATGATGTTATGGGAAAGAGTAGTGGAAGCCAGGCTGAGAGAAGAGGTGACCATCTGTGGGCAACAGTATGGTTTCATGCCGAGGAAAAGCACCACAGATGCCTTATTTGCTTTGAGAATGTTGATTTAGAAGTATAGAGAAGGACAAAAGGAGTTGCATTGTGTGTTTGTGGATTTAGAGAAAGCGTACGACAGAGTGCCAAGAGAGGAGTTGTGGTATTGTATGAGGAAGTCAGGTGTGTCAGAGAATTATGTGAGGGTGGTGCAGGACAGTGTGACGGCAGTGAAGTGTGCAGTAGATACGACAGACTGGTTCAGGGTAAAGGTTGGACTGCATCAAGGATCGGCCCTGAGCCCTGTTTCCTGTTTGCAGTGGTGATGGACAGGTTGACGGACGAGGTCAGACAGGAGTCTCCATGGTCTATGATGTTTGCGGATGATATTGTGATTTGTGGTGAGAGTAGGGAGCAGGTCGAGAAGAGCCTGGAGAGGTGGAGGTATGCGCTGGAGAGTAGGGGAATGAAAGTCAGTAGGAGTAAGACAGAGTACATGTGTGTGAATGAGAGGGAGGGCAGTGGAGTGATGCGGTTGCAGGGAGAAGAGGTGGAGAAGGTGGAGGAGTTCATGTACCTGGGGTCAACAGTGCAAAGTAATGGAGAGTGTGTTAGAGAAGTAAAGAAAAGAGTGAAGGCAGGGTGGAGTGGGTGGAGAAGAGTGGCAGGAGTGATTTGTGATAGTAGGGTATCTGCAAGAATGAAAGGTAAAGTTTATAGGTCTGTGGTGAGACCTGCGATGTTGTATGGATTAGAGACAGTGGCATTGAGTAAAAGACAGGAGGTGGAGCTGGAGGTAGCAGAGCTGAAGATGTTAAGGTTTTCGTTGGGAGTGACGACGATGGACAAGATTAGAAATGAGTTTATTAGAGGGTTCAGGGCATGTAGGATGTTTTGATGATGGAGGCGAGATTAAGATGGTTTGAACATGTGCAGAGGAGGGACATGAATTATATTGGTAGAAGAATGCTGAGGATGGAGCCACCAGGTAGGAGGAAAAGAGAAAGGCCAAGGAGGAGGTTCATGGATGTGGTGAGGGAAGACATGCAGGTAGTTGGTGTGAAAGAGGCAGATGTAGAGGACAGGGTGGTATGGAGACGGATGATCTGCTGTGGGGACCCCTAATGGGAGCAGCCAAAAGAAGAAGAAGAAGAAGAAGAAGAAGAATGATAACAATTTCCTTTGGTGGGATGAATCCGTCACGACAATGTGTTCTTAGACATTAAGATGCAAGATTAGAAGACGTTTCTTTATGGTCTGGCTTAAATAGGTGATTTTGTCTGAAGTATCTGAAAGAATCCACGATAATTTTTATATGCCCGAAAAAAAATAGATAAATAAATAAATTATACAATAATAAAAAATAAAAATTTTTATCATAGCTTCACAATCATTCCAAACTCGTCTTTGAACCTTTCAGGAAAAGATACGATGCATAAAATGGGAATGGTGGTTCTGTTTTATTTTAAACCAATGTTTCACTTTCTTTTCCTTCTGTCCTCATGCTCTCAACTATCCGAAATATTTCTTCCGTAGTACATGTAGTACAGACATCCTGCCTGATGAGCCAAATTTAGGTGAAGTTAACCCTAAATTATGGGCCTCTCACAAAGACGGGGCAGGTTTAATCCAGGTAAAGCCGTATGTATCATGCACTCATGAAAACACACCATCCAGTTTTTGGTAAACAATATCCATTGTTATAAGAGAAGAATGTTGGCATTTTTCCAGTTATTGACAATTTATTGTCACAAAGTGTTTTGATAGAGACACATTCACCTTATAACACACCGATTAATCCAGATTTGAATGCGGATAAAAAATGCTGGAGGCTAACTCAAGATTTTCAAGAGATTAATTAAATAGTTATTCCGTTAGCTCCATTGGTGCCCGATATAGCTACCATTGTTAACTCTATATCAGCAACTCACAGATTTTTTACTGTGATTGAACTTTGTTCTGCCATTTTCAGTGTCCTTTTGGCCTCAGAAACGCAGTCGCTTTTTGCGTTTACCTATAGGGGACGTCAATTCACCTGGACCCGTCTTCCTCGGGGTTTTGTTGACTCGCTAGCCGTATTTTCCGCTGTAGTGCACAGAACTTTGGCTGATATACACCTTCCAGAAACAACCTGCATCCTTCAATACGCAAATGACATCCTCAACACACAAGATATGACAGCACAACGTAGATCTGGTTATGAAATCACGCTCTTGGTGACAGAAAACTTAATCATTAAGCCTTCTTTTCAGCCGCATTCAGCTGTAGTAGCGCTGCGTGATCTGCTAGACTTTATTGACTTAGATGGTTTTAATGATGCACACGATTGCCTTAAACGCATTGAACAAGAGACCTCTTGTAGGCCCGATCTTTTAGATACAGCCCTGGAAGAGGGGGATTGCCTATTTGTAGATAGATCATGTTCAAAACCCTCTGATGTGTATTTATGTGGATATGCAGTTGTAAGATTACCTGATGAAATAGTTGAAGCTAAATCATTACCATACACATCTGCACAAGCTGCAAAGTTGGTGGCACTTACAAGTGCATGTCAAATGTCTGAAGGTAATCCACCCTATATGCCACCTGTAGGAAATATGAGATACCTGTTGGTTATATTTGACAGATTGAGTAAGTGGCCAGAATCCTTTCCATGCGCGACAGAGAACGCTAAAACAGTTGTAAAAATATTAATGAAAGAGTTCATCTCTAAATTTTGGATTCCTAGTGTGATTGAAAGTGATAACAGCACACATTTTGCTCCTAAAGTGACACAACTTTTGGTTAAAAGCTTAGCAATTGATTGGCATTTTAATATTTCCTATCACCCACAGTCAGCTGGACTGGTGGAAAGAATGAACAGAACCATTAAGGAATGTGTTACTAAAGCCTGCATTGAAACAGGCCGAAATTGGACTGTTGTTCACCTGGCAGTATTTACAGAAATGAGAATGACCCCATCTTCAACTACTAAACTGTCACCTTTTGAAATTCGAATGGGCCAGGCTTTCCCGACTCCATGGGTATTCATAAGCATTATTTCGCTAAAAATCTGTAAATGTGCAATAAGTGAACGAAAAAGATATCATGATAAACCATGTTTTGACATGAATATGACTTTTCTCATATAAATATGAAATTGATTGGTAAAATATTAATTTTCATATTGAAAGGCATTATTCATGAAAAACTGTAAAAAGAAATGGTAAAAATTCAATGAAAAACTTTTCATTTTCATAAGCAACATTTAACTAAAAACCGTTGAAAGTGCAAAAATTCAAGACACAATGGTTTGAAAAAAATGACTTTTTTTAAATAATTTTTTTAATTAAAATATTACATTTTATATTCATAACCATAATTTCATTAAAGAAATTGTTAACTTTTCCATAAAATTATGAATTATAGTAAAAATATGAATTTTTATATTCATAGCATCATTTAACAAAAATTCGTTAAAAGTGCAAAAAAATCTGCGCAAAACATGATGACAAACAATGGTTTGAAAAAATGTAAATTTTGATAGAAAATTTGTTGCGAGAAAAGCGAGATACTTTCCAGCAATATCCGAAGGTAAAACACGCATCAAGGTAAGTTTTAGGATACTTGCTTGCTTGCGGGGATTGTCCCATTTGCCAGCCAATAGGGCTGCATTTGTGTTCGTTTCCTGGTTATGCATTAATTGTTTAATTAATGATAACAATTTCAACCCAGCCATTATGGATGCACAAGCCAGTGCACTCTTAGTCCCAAGCCCGAGTAAATGGGGAGGGTTGCGTTAGGAAGGGCATCCAGTGTAAAACATGTGCCAAATCAAATATGCGGATCACAAATGAGAATTTCATACCGGATCGGTCGAGGCCCGGGTTACCAACGACCGCCACAGGTATCGTTAGCCGACAGGGTACCGGTGGAAATTGGGCTACTGTTGGCCGAAGGAGGAGGAAGACGTCTACAGAGGCGACAGGGAAAGGAGCAGTGTAGGAAAGTGAAGGTTCGGGTTGGTACTTTAAATGTTGGTACTATGACTGGTAAAGGGAGAGAGATAGCTGATATGATGGAGAGGAGAAAGGTAGATATGTTGTATGTTCAGGAGACCAAGTGGAAAGGGAGTAAGGTCAGGAAAATTGGAGGAAAAGGCATATGAGGAGCTGTATGAGAGGTTGGAAACTAAGGAAGGAGAAAAGGATTTATACCGATTGGCCAGGCAGAGGGACCGAGCTGGGAAGGATGTACTGCAAGTTAGAGCAATAAAGGATGAAGAGGGAAATGTGTTGACTAGTGAGGAGAGTGTGTTGAGAAGGTGGAGGGAGTATTTTGAGCAGCTGATGAATGAGGAAAATCAGAGAGAGAGAAGGCTGGATGATGTGGAGTTGGTGAAGCAGGATGTAGATAGGATTAGTAAGGAGGAAGTAAGAGAAGCGATTAAGAGGATGAAGAGTGGAAAGTCGGTTGGACCAGATGACATACCTGTAGAAGCGTGGAGATGTTTGGGAGAGATGGCAGTGGAGTTTTTAACCAGATTGTTTAACAGGATTTTGGAAGGTGAAAAGATGCCTGAGGAATGGAGAAGAAGTGTGCTGGTACCGATCTTTAAGCATAAAGGAGATGTGCAGATCTGCAGTAACTACAGGGGAATTAAGTTGATCAGTCACACCATGATGTTATGGGAAAGAGTAGTGGAAGCCAGGCTGAGAGAAGAGGTGACCATCTGTGGGCAACAGTATGGTTTCATGCCGAGGAAAAGCACCACAGATGCCTTATTTGCTTTGAGAATGTTGATTTAGAAGTATAGAGAAGGACAAAAGGAGTTGCATTGTGTGTTTGTGGATTTAGAGAAAGCGTACGACAGAGTGCCAAGAGAGGAGTTGTGGTATTGTATGAGGAAGTCAGGTGTGTCAGAGAAGTATGTGAGGGTGGTGCAGGACAGTGTGACGGCAGTGAAGTGTGCAGTAGATACGACAGACTGGTTCAGGGTAAAGGTTGGACTGCATCAAGGATCGGCCCTGAGCCCTGTTTCCTGTTTGCAGTGGTGATGGACAGGTTGACGGACGAGGTCAGACAGGAGTCTCCATGGTCTATGATGTTTGCGGATGATATTGTGATTTGTGGTGAGAGTAGGGAGCAGGTCGAGAAGAGCCTGGAGAGGTGGAGGTATGCGCTGGAGAGTAGGGGAATGAAAGTCAGTAGGAGTAAGACAGAGTACATGTGTGTGAATGAGAGGGAGGGCAGTGGAGTGATGCGGTTGCAGGGAGAAGAGGTGGAGAAGGTGGAGGAGTTCATGTACCTGGGGTCAACAGTGCAAAGTAATGGAGAGTGTGTTAGAGAAGTAAAGAAAAGAGTGAAGGCAGGGTGGAGTGGGTGGAGAAGAGTGGCAGGAGTGATTTGTGATAGTAGGGTATCTGCAAGAATGAAAGGTAAAGTTTATAGGTCTGTGGTGAGACCTGCGATGTTGTATGGATTAGAGACAGTGGCATTGAGTAAAAGACAGGAGGTGGAGCTGGAGGTAGCAGAGCTGAAGATGTTAAGGTTTTCGTTGGGAGTGACGACGATGGACAAGATTAGAAATGAGTTTATTAGAGGGTTCAGGGCATGTAGGATGTTTTGATGATGGAGGCGAGATTAAGATGGTTTGAACATGTGCAGAGGAGGGACATGAATTATATTGGTAGAAGAATGCTGAGGATGGAGCCACCAGGTAGGAGGAAAAGAGAAAGGCCAAGGAGGAGGTTCATGGATGTGGTGAGGGAAGACATGCAGGTAGTTGGTGTGAAAGAGGCAGATGTAGAGGACAGGGTGGTATGGAGACGGATGATCTGCTGTGGGGACCCCTAATGGGAGCAGCCAAAAGAAGAAGAAGAAGAAGAAGAAGAAGAATGATAACAATTTCCTTTGGTGGGATGAATCCGTCACGACAATGTGTTCTTAGACATTAAGATGCAAGATTAGAAGACGTTTCTTTATGGTCTGGCTTAAATAGGTGATTTTGTCTGAAGTATCTGAAAGAATCCACGATAATTTTTATATGCCCGAAAAAAAATAGATAAATAAATAAATTATACAATAATAAAAAATAAAAATTTTTATCATAGCTTCACAATCATTCCAAACTCGTCTTTGAACCTTTCAGGAAAAGATACGATGCATAAAATGGGAATGGTGGTTCTGTTTTATTTTAAACCAATGTTTCACTTTCTTTTCCTTCTGTCCTCATGCTCTCAACTATCCGAAATATTTCTTCCGTAGTACATGTAGTACAGACATCCTGCCTGATGAGCCAAATTTAGGTGAAGTTAACCCTAAATTATGGGCCTCTCACAAAGACGGGGCAGGTTTAATCCAGGTAAAGCCGTATGTATCATGCACTCATGAAAACACACCATCCAGTTTTTGGTAAACAATATCCATTGTTATAAGAGAAGAATGTTGGCATTTTTCCAGTTATTGACAATTTATTGTCACAAAGTGTTTTGATAGAGACACATTCACCTTATAACACACCGATTAATCCAGATTTGAATGCGGATAAAAAATGCTGGAGGCTAACTCAAGATTTTCAAGAGATTAATTAAATAGTTATTCCGTTAGCTCCATTGGTGCCCGATATAGCTACCATTGTTAACTCTATATCAGCAACTCACAGATTTTTTACTGTGATTGAACTTTGTTCTGCCATTTTCAGTGTCCTTTTGGCCTCAGAAACGCAGTCGCTTTTTGCGTTTACCTATAGGGGACGTCAATTCACCTGGACCCGTCTTCCTCGGGGTTTTGTTGACTCGCTAGCCGTATTTTCCGCTGTAGTGCACAGAACTTTGGCTGATATACACCTTCCAGAAACAACCTGCATCCTTCAATACGCAAATGACATCCTCAACACACAAGATATGACAGCACAACGTAGATCTGGTTATGAAATCACGCTCTTGGTGACAGAAAACTTAATCATTAAGCCTTCTTTTCAGCCGCATTCAGCTGTAGTAGCGCTGCGTGATCTGCTAGACTTTATTGACTTAGATGGTTTTAATGATGCACACGATTGCCTTAAACGCATTGAACAAGAGACCTCTTGTAGGCCCGATCTTTTAGATACAGCCCTGGAAGAGGGGGATTGCCTATTTGTAGATAGATCATGTTCAAAACCCTCTGATGTGTATTTATGTGGATATGCAGTTGTAAGATTACCTGATGAAATAGTTGAAGCTAAATCATTACCATACACATCTGCACAAGCTGCAAAGTTGGTGGCACTTACAAGTGCATGTCAAATGTCTGAAGGTAATCCACCCTATATGCCACCTGTAGGAAATATGAGATACCTGTTGGTTATATTTGACAGATTGAGTAAGTGGCCAGAATCCTTTCCATGCGCGACAGAGAACGCTAAAACAGTTGTAAAAATATTAATGAAAGAGTTCATCTCTAAATTTTGGATTCCTAGTGTGATTGAAAGTGATAACAGCACACATTTTGCTCCTAAAGTGACACAACTTTTGGTTAAAAGCTTAGCAATTGATTGGCATTTTAATATTTCCTATCACCCACAGTCAGCTGGACTGGTGGAAAGAATGAACAGAACCATTAAGGAATGTGTTACTAAAGCCTGCATTGAAACAGGCCGAAATTGGACTGTTGTTCACCTGGCAGTATTTACAGAAATGAGAATGACCCCATCTTCAACTACTAAACTGTCACCTTTTGAAATTCGAATGGGCCAGGCTTTCCCGACTCCATGGGTCGGGGGACGCACTTGCATTTCTGTCTTAGGTAACCTGGAAGTGATTGTGGACGACTACGTTTCTGCACTGGCTGAAAAATGTAATTCTATTAGTGCTGAATATTCATATTCATTAACACAAATAAATAAATAAAAATGTTAAAAAGTGCAATCCGTGAACTAAAAACTTTTACATGACAAACCATGGGTTCACAAAAGTATGATTTTTTACATAACAAAATATGATGGTCAATTAAGAAAATATGAATTTTTATATTCAGAAGCATATGTTCATGGAAAACCTTTAAAAAAAATTGCCATTAGGAAACAAAAAACTAAAAAGTGACCATACAAATCATATTTTGACAAATACAATGACATTTTCATTGAAAATGGGATAGTTATTGTAAAAATATGAATTTTCATATTTATAATCATCATTTAATGAAAAACCACAAAAAAAAGTACAATATGCAGGCAAAAGACTCACAATTAAAACCATGGTCTGAGAAAAATAAAACTTTTAAAAAAATAAAAATATGAAATTAATTGGTAAAATTCATGAAAAAAATGTAAAAAGTGCAAATAACAAATCAAGTTTTTACAAGTTATTGTGAAAATATAAATGGTCATATTCATAAGCATTATTTCGCTAAAAATCTGTAAATGTGCAATAAGTGAACGAAAAAGATATCATGATAAACCATGTTTTGACATGAATATGACTTTTCTCATATAAATATGAAATTGATTGGTAAAATATTAATTTTCATATTGAAAGGCATTATTCATGAAAAACTGTAAAAAGAAATGGTAAAAATTCAATGAAAAACTTTTCATTTTCATAAGCAACATTTAACTAAAAACCGTTGAAAGTGCAAAAATTCAAGACACAATGGTTTGAAAAAAATGACTTTTTTAAAATAATTTTTTTAATTAAAATATTACATTTTATATTCATAACCATAATTTCATTAAAGAAATTGTTAACTTTTCCATAAAATTATGAATTATAGTAAAAATATGAATTTTTATATTCATAGCATCATTTAACAAAAATTCGTTAAAAGTGCAAAAAAATCTGCGCAAAACATGATGACAAACAATGGTTTGAAAAAATGTAAATTTTGATAGAAAATTTGTTGCGAGAAAAGCGAGATACTTTCCAGCAATATCCGAAGGTAAAACACGCATCAAGGTAAGTTTTAGGATACTTGCTTGCTTGCGGGGATTGTCCCATTTGCCAGCCAATAGGGCTGCATTTGTGTTCGTTTCCTGGTTATGCATTAATTGTTTAATTAATGATAACAATTTCAACCCAGCCATTATGGATGCACAAGCCAGTGCACTCTTTGTCCCAAGCCCGAGTAAATGGGGAGGGTTGCGTTAGGAAGGGCATCCAGTGTAAAACATGTGCCAAATCAAATATGCGGATCACAAATGAGAATTTCATACCGGATCGGTCGAGGCCCGGGTTACCAACGACCGCCACAGGTATCGTTAGCCGACAGGGTACCGGTGGAAATTGGGCTACTGTTGGCCGAAGGAGGAGGAAGACGTCTACAGAGGCGACAGGGAAAGGAGCAGTGTAGGAAAGTGAAGGTTCGGGTTGGTACTTTAAATGTTGGTACTATGACTGGTAAAGGGAGAGAGATAGCTGATATGATGGAGAGGAGAAAGGTAGATATGTTGTATGTTCAGGAGACCAAGTGGAAAGGGAGTAAGGTCAGGAAAATTGGAGGAAAAGGCATATGAGGAGCTGTATGAGAGGTTGGAAACTAAGGAAGGAGAAAAGGATTTATACCGATTGGCCAGGCAGAGGGACCGAGCTGGGAAGGATGTACTGCAAGTTAGAGCAATAAAGGATGAAGAGGGAAATGTGTTGACTAGTGAGGAGAGTGTGTTGAGAAGGTGGAGGGAGTATTTTGAGCAGCTGATGAATGAGGAAAATCAGAGAGAGAGAAGGCTGGATGATGTGGAGTTGGTGAAGCAGGATGTAGATAGGATTAGTAAGGAGGAAGTAAGAGAAGCGATTAAGAGGATGAAGAGTGGAAAGTCGGTTGGACCAGATGACATACCTGTAGAAGCGTGGAGATGTTTGGGAGAGATGGCAGTGGAGTTTTTAACCAGATTGTTTAACAGGATTTTGGAAGGTGAAAAGATGCCTGAGGAATGGAGAAGAAGTGTGCTGGTACCGATCTTTAAGCATAAAGGAGATGTGCAGATCTGCAGTAACTACAGGGGAATTAAGTTGATCAGTCACACCATGATGTTATGGGAAAGAGTAGTGGAAGCCAGGCTGAGAGAAGAGGTGACCATCTGTGGGCAACAGTATGGTTTCATGCCGAGGAAAAGCACCACAGATGCCTTATTTGCTTTGAGAATGTTGATTTAGAAGTATAGAGAAGGACAAAAGGAGTTGCATTGTGTGTTTGTGGATTTAGAGAAAGCGTACGACAGAGTGCCAAGAGAGGAGTTGTGGTATTGTATGAGGAAGTCAGGTGTGTCAGAGAAGTATGTGAGGGTGGTGCAGGACAGTGTGACGGCAGTGAAGTGTGCAGTAGATACGACAGACTGGTTCAGGGTAAAGGTTGGACTGCATCAAGGATCGGCCCTGAGCCCTGTTTCCTGTTTGCAGTGGTGATGGACAGGTTGACGGACGAGGTCAGACAGGAGTCTCCATGGTCTATGATGTTTGCGGATGATATTGTGATTTGTGGTGAGAGTAGGGAGCAGGTCGAGAAGAGCCTGGAGAGGTGGAGGTATGCGCTGGAGAGTAGGGGAATGAAAGTCAGTAGGAGTAAGACAGAGTACATGTGTGTGAATGAGAGGGAGGGCAGTGGAGTGATGCGGTTGCAGGGAGAAGAGGTGGAGAAGGTGGAGGAGTTCATGTACCTGGGGTCAACAGTGCAAAGTAATGGAGAGTGTGTTAGAGAAGTAAAGAAAAGAGTGAAGGCAGGGTGGAGTGGGTGGAGAAGAGTGGCAGGAGTGATTTGTGATAGTAGGGTATCTGCAAGAATGAAAGGTAAAGTTTATAGGTCTGTGGTGAGACCTGCGATGTTGTATGGATTAGAGACAGTGGCATTGAGTAAAAGACAGGAGGTGGAGCTGGAGGTAGCAGAGCTGAAGATGTTAAGGTTTTCGTTGGGAGTGACGACGATGGACAAGATTAGAAATGAGTTTATTAGAGGGTTCAGGGCATGTAGGATGTTTTGATGATGGAGGCGAGATTAAGATGGTTTGAACATGTGCAGAGGAGGGACATGAATTATATTGGTAGAAGAATGCTGAGGATGGAGCCACCAGGTAGGAGGAAAAGAGAAAGGCCAAGGAGGAGGTTCATGGATGTGGTGAGGGAAGACATGCAGGTAGTTGGTGTGAAAGAGGCAGATGTAGAGGACAGGGTGGTATGGAGACGGATGATCTGCTGTGGGGACCCCTAATGGGAGCAGCCAAAAAAAGAAGAAGAAGAAGAAGAAGAAGAATGATAACAATTTCCTTTGGTGGGATGAATCCGTCACGACAATGTGTTCTTAGACATTAAGATGCAAGATTAGAAGACGTTTCTTTATGGTCTGGCTTAAATAGGTGATTTTGTCTGAAGTATCTGAAAGAATCCACGATAATTTTTATATGCCCGAAAAAAAATAGATAAATAAATAAATTATACAATAATAAAAAATAAAAATTTTTATCATAGCTTCACAATCATTCCAAACTCGTCTTTGAACCTTTCAGGAAAAGATACGATGCATAAAATGGGAATGGTGGTTCTGTTTTATTTTAAACCAATGTTTCACTTTCTTTTCCTTCTGTCCTCATGCTCTCAACTATCCGAAATATTTCTTCCGTAGTACATGTAGTACAGACATCCTGCCTGATGAGCCAAATTTAGGTGAAGTTAACCCTAAATTATGGGCCTCTCACAAAGACGGGGCAGGTTTAATCCAGGTAAAGCCGTATGTATCATGCACTCATGAAAACACACCATCCAGTTTTTGGTAAACAATATCCATTGTTATAAGAGAAGAATGTTGGCATTTTTCCAGTTATTGACAATTTATTGTCACAAAGTGTTTTGATAGAGACACATTCACCTTATAACACACCGATTAATCCAGATTTGAATGCGGATAAAAAATGCTGGAGGCTAACTCAAGATTTTCAAGAGATTAATTAAATAGTTATTCCGTTAGCTCCATTGGTGCCCGATATAGCTACCATTGTTAACTCTATATCAGCAACTCACAGATTTTTTACTGTGATTGAACTTTGTTCTGCCATTTTCAGTGTCCTTTTGGCCTCAGAAACGCAGTCGCTTTTTGCGTTTACCTATAGGGGACGTCAATTCACCTGGACCCGTCTTCCTCGGGGTTTTGTTGACTCGCTAGCCGTATTTTCCGCTGTAGTGCACAGAACTTTGGCTGATATACACCTTCCAGAAACAACCTGCATCCTTCAATACGCAAATGACATCCTCAACACACAAGATATGACAGCACAACGTAGATCTGGTTATGAAATCACGCTCTTGGTGACAGAAAACTTAATCATTAAGCCTTCTTTTCAGCCGCATTCAGCTGTAGTAGCGCTGCGTGATCTGCTAGACTTTATTGACTTAGATGGTTTTAATGATGCACACGATTGCCTTAAACGCATTGAACAAGAGACCTCTTGTAGGCCCGATCTTTTAGATACAGCCCTGGAAGAGGGGGATTGCCTATTTGTAGATAGATCATGTTCAAAACCCTCTGATGTGTATTTATGTGGATATGCAGTTGTAAGATTACCTGATGAAATAGTTGAAGCTAAATCATTACCATACACATCTGCACAAGCTGCAAAGTTGGTGGCACTTACAAGTGCATGTCAAATGTCTGAAGGTAATCCACCCTATATGCCACCTGTAGGAAATATGAGATACCTGTTGGTTATATTTGACAGATTGAGTAAGTGGCCAGAATCCTTTCCATGCGCGACAGAGAACGCTAAAACAGTTGTAAAAATATTAATGAAAGAGTTCATCTCTAAATTTTGGATTCCTAGTGTGATTGAAAGTGATAACAGCACACATTTTGCTCCTAAAGTGACACAACTTTTGGTTAAAAGCTTAGCAATTGATTGGCATTTTAATATTTCCTATCACCCACAGTCAGCTGGACTGGTGGAAAGAATGAACAGAACCATTAAGGAATGTGTTACTAAAGCCTGCATTGAAACAGGCCGAAATTGGACTGTTGTTCACCTGGCAGTATTTACAGAAATGAGAATGACCCCATCTTCAACTACTAAACTGTCACCTTTTGAAATTCGAATGGGCCAGGCTTTCCCGACTCCATGGGTCGGGGGACGCACTTGCATTTCTGTCTTAGGTAACCTGGAAGTGATTGTGGACGACTACGTTTCTGCACTGGCTGAAAAATGTAATTCTATTAGTGCTGAATATTCATATTCATTAACACAAATAAATAAATAAAAATGTTAAAAAGTGCAATCCGTGAACTAAAAACTTTTACATGACAAACCATGGGTTCACAAAAGTATGATTTTTTACATAACAAAATATGATGGTCAATTAAGAAAATATGAATTTTTATATTCAGAAGCATATGTTCATGGAAAACCTTTAAAAAAAATTGCCATTAGGAAACAAAAAACTAAAAAGTGACCATACAAATCATATTTTGACAAATACAATGACATTTTCATTGAAAATGGGATAGTTATTGTAAAAATATGAATTTTCATATTTATAATCATCATTTAATGAAAAACCACAAAAAAAAGTACAATATGCAGGCAAAAGACTCACAATTAAAACCATGGTCTGAGAAAAATAAAACTTTTAAAAAAATAAAAATATGAAATTAATTGGTAAAATTCATGAAAAAAATGTAAAAAGTGCAAATAACAAATCAAGTTTTTACAAGTTATTGTGAAAATATAAATGGTCATATTCATAAGCATTATTTCGCTAAAAATCTGTAAATGTGCAATAAGTGAACGAAAAAGATATCATGATAAACCATGTTTTGACATGAATATGACTTTTCTCATATAAATATGAAATTGATTGGTAAAATATTAATTTTCATATTGAAAGGCATTATTCATGAAAAACTGTAAAAAGAAATGGTAAAAATTCAATGAAAAACTTTTCATTTTCATAAGCAACATTTAACTAAAAACCGTTGAAAGTGCAAAAATTCAAGACACAATGGTTTGAAAAAAATGACTTTTTTAAAATAATTTTTTTAATTAAAATATTACATTTTATATTCATAACCATAATTTCATTAAAGAAATTGTTAACTTTTCCATAAAATTATGAATTATAGTAAAAATATGAATTTTTATATTCATAGCATCATTTAACAAAAATTCGTTAAAAGTGCAAAAAAATCTGCGCAAAACATGATGACAAACAATGGTTTGAAAAAATGTAAATTTTTATAGAAAATTTGTTGCGAGAAAAGCGAGATACTTTCCAGCAATATCCGAAGGTAAAACACGCATCAAGGTAAGTTTTAGGATACTTGCTTGCTTGCGGGGATTGTCCCATTTGCCAGCCAATAGGGCTGCATTTGTGTTCGTTTCCTGGTTATGCATTAATTGTTTAATTAATGATAACAATTTCAACCCAGCCATTATGGATGCACAAGCCAGTGCACTCTTAGTCCCAAGCCCGAGTAAATGGGGAGGGTTGCGTTAGGAAGGGCATCCAGTGTAAAACATGTGCCAAATCAAATATGCGGATCACAAATGAGAATTTCATACCGGATCGGTCGAGGCCCGGGTTACCAACGACCGCCACAGGTATCGTTAGCCGACAGGGTACCGGTGGAAATTGGGCTACTGTTGGCCGAAGGAGGAGGAAGACGTCTACAGAGGCGACAGGGAAAGGAGCAGTGTAGGAAAGTGAAGGTTCGGGTTGGTACTTTAAATGTTGGTACTATGACTGGTAAAGGGAGAGAGATAGCTGATATGATGGAGAGGAGAAAGGTAGATATGTTGTATGTTCAGGAGACCAAGTGGAAAGGGAGTAAGGTCAGGAAAATTGGAGGAAAAGGCATATGAGGAGCTGTATGAGAGGTTGGAAACTAAGGAAGGAGAAAAGGATTTATACCGATTGGCCAGGCAGAGGGACCGAGCTGGGAAGGATGTACTGCAAGTTAGAGCAATAAAGGATGAAGAGGGAAATGTGTTGACTAGTGAGGAGAGTGTGTTGAGAAGGTGGAGGGAGTATTTTGAGCAGCTGATGAATGAGGAAAATCAGAGAGAGAGAAGGCTGGATGATGTGGAGTTGGTGAAGCAGGATGTAGATAGGATTAGTAAGGAGGAAGTAAGAGAAGCGATTAAGAGGATGAAGAGTGGAAAGTCGGTTGGACCAGATGACATACCTGTAGAAGCGTGGAGATGTTTGGGAGAGATGGCAGTGGAGTTTTTAACCAGATTGTTTAACAGGATTTTGGAAGGTGAAAAGATGCCTGAGGAATGGAGAAGAAGTGTGCTGGTACCGATCTTTAAGCATAAAGGAGATGTGCAGATCTGCAGTAACTACAGGGGAATTAAGTTGATCAGTCACACCATGATGTTATGGGAAAGAGTAGTGGAAGCCAGGCTGAGAGAAGAGGTGACCATCTGTGGGCAACAGTATGGTTTCATGCCGAGGAAAAGCACCACAGATGCCTTATTTGCTTTGAGAATGTTGATTTAGAAGTATAGAGAAGGACAAAAGGAGTTGCATTGTGTGTTTGTGGATTTAGAGAAAGCGTACGACAGAGTGCCAAGAGAGGAGTTGTGGTATTGTATGAGGAAGTCAGGTGTGTCAGAGAAGTATGTGAGGGTGGTGCAGGACAGTGTGACGGCAGTGAAGTGTGCAGTAGATACGACAGACTGGTTCAGGGTAAAGGTTGGACTGCATCAAGGATCGGCCCTGAGCCCTGTTTCCTGTTTGCAGTGGTGATGGACAGGTTGACGGACGAGGTCAGACAGGAGTCTCCATGGTCTATGATGTTTGCGGATGATATTGTGATTTGTGGTGAGAGTAGGGAGCAGGTCGAGAAGAGCCTGGAGAGGTGGAGGTATGCGCTGGAGAGTAGGGGAATGAAAGTCAGTAGGAGTAAGACAGAGTACATGTGTGTGAATGAGAGGGAGGGCAGTGGAGTGATGCGGTTGCAGGGAGAAGAGGTGGAGAAGGTGGAGGAGTTCATGTACCTGGGGTCAACAGTGCAAAGTAATGGAGAGTGTGTTAGAGAAGTAAAGAAAAGAGTGAAGGCAGGGTGGAGTGGGTGGAGAAGAGTGGCAGGAGTGATTTGTGATAGTAGGGTATCTGCAAGAATGAAAGGTAAAGTTTATAGGTCTGTGGTGAGACCTGCGATGTTGTATGGATTAGAGACAGTGGCATTGAGTAAAAGACAGGAGGTGGAGCTGGAGGTAGCAGAGCTGAAGATGTTAAGGTTTTCGTTGGGAGTGACGACGATGGACAAGATTAGAAATGAGTTTATTAGAGGGTTCAGGGCATGTAGGATGTTTTGATGATGGAGGCGAGATTAAGATGGTTTGAACATGTGCAGAGGAGGGACATGAATTATATTGGTAGAAGAATGCTGAGGATGGAGCCACCAGGTAGGAGGAAAAGAGAAAGGCCAAGGAGGAGGTTCATGGATGTGGTGAGGGAAGACATGCAGGTAGTTGGTGTGAAAGAGGCAGATGTAGAGGACAGGGTGGTATGGAGACGGATGATCTGCTGTGGGGACCCCTAATGGGAGCAGCCAAAAGAAGAAGAAGAAGAAGAAGAAGAATGATAACAATTTCCTTTGGTGGGATGAATCCGTCACGACAATGTGTTCTTAGACATTAAGATGCAAGATTAGAAGACGTTTCTTTATGGTCTGGCTTAAATAGGTGATTTTGTCTGAAGTATCTGAAAGAATCCACGATAATTTTTATATGCCCGAAAAAAAATAGATAAATAAATAAATTATACAATAATAAAAAATAAAAATTTTTATCATAGCTTCACAATCATTCCAAACTCGTCTTTGAACCTTTCAGGAAAAGATACGATGCATAAAATGGGAATGGTGGTTCTGTTTTATTTTAAACCAATGTTTCACTTTCTTTTCCTTCTGTCCTCATGCTCTCAACTATCCGAAATATTTCTTCCGTAGTACATGTAGTACAGACATCCTGCCTGATGAGCCAAATTTAGGTGAAGTTAACCCTAAATTATGGGCCTCTCACAAAGACGGGGCAGGTTTAATCCAGGTAAAGCCGTATGTATCATGCACTCATGAAAACACACCATCCAGTTTTTGGTAAACAATATCCATTGTTATAAGAGAAGAATGTTGGCATTTTTCCAGTTATTGACAATTTATTGTCACAAAGTGTTTTGATAGAGACACATTCACCTTATAACACACCGATTAATCCAGATTTGAATGCGGATAAAAAATGCTGGAGGCTAACTCAAGATTTTCAAGAGATTAATTAAATAGTTATTCCGTTAGCTCCATTGGTGCCCGATATAGCTACCATTGTTAACTCTATATCAGCAACTCACAGATTTTTTACTGTGATTGAACTTTGTTCTGCCATTTTCAGTGTCCTTTTGGCCTCAGAAACGCAGTCGCTTTTTGCGTTTACCTATAGGGGACGTCAATTCACCTGGACCCGTCTTCCTCGGGGTTTTGTTGACTCGCTAGCCGTATTTTCCGCTGTAGTGCACAGAACTTTGGCTGATATACACCTTCCAGAAACAACCTGCATCCTTCAATACGCAAATGACATCCTCAACACACAAGATATGACAGCACAACGTAGATCTGGTTATGAAATCACGCTCTTGGTGACAGAAAACTTAATCATTAAGCCTTCTTTTCAGCCGCATTCAGCTGTAGTAGCGCTGCGTGATCTGCTAGACTTTATTGACTTAGATGGTTTTAATGATGCACACGATTGCCTTAAACGCATTGAACAAGAGACCTCTTGTAGGCCCGATCTTTTAGATACAGCCCTGGAAGAGGGGGATTGCCTATTTGTAGATAGATCATGTTCAAAACCCTCTGATGTGTATTTATGTGGATATGCAGTTGTAAGATTACCTGATGAAATAGTTGAAGCTAAATCATTACCATACACATCTGCACAAGCTGCAAAGTTGGTGGCACTTACAAGTGCATGTCAAATGTCTGAAGGTAATCCACCCTATATGCCACCTGTAGGAAATATGAGATACCTGTTGGTTATATTTGACAGATTGAGTAAGTGGCCAGAATCCTTTCCATGCGCGACAGAGAACGCTAAAACAGTTGTAAAAATATTAATGAAAGAGTTCATCTCTAAATTTTGGATTCCTAGTGTGATTGAAAGTGATAACAGCACACATTTTGCTCCTAAAGTGACACAACTTTTGGTTAAAAGCTTAGCAATTGATTGGCATTTTAATATTTCCTATCACCCACAGTCAGCTGGACTGGTGGAAAGAATGAACAGAACCATTAAGGAATGTGTTACTAAAGCCTGCATTGAAACAGGCCGAAATTGGACTGTTGTTCACCTGGCAGTATTTACAGAAATGAGAATGACCCCATCTTCAACTACTAAACTGTCACCTTTTGAAATTCGAATGGGCCAGGCTTTCCCGACTCCATGGGTCGGGGGACGCACTTGCATTTCTGTCTTAGGTAACCTGGAAGTGATTGTGGACGACTACGTTTCTGCACTGGCTGAAAAATGTAATTCTATTAGTGCTGAATATTCATATTCATTAACACAAATAAATAAATAAAAATGTTAAAAAGTGCAATCCGTGAACTAAAAACTTTTACATGACAAACCATGGGTTCACAAAAGTATGATTTTTTACATAACAAAATATGATGGTCAATTAAGAAAATATGAATTTTTATATTCAGAAGCATATGTTCATGGAAAACCTTTAAAAAAAATTGCCATTAGGAAACAAAAAACTAAAAAGTGACCATACAAATCATATTTTGACAAATACAATGACATTTTCATTGAAAATGGGATAGTTATTGTAAAAATATGAATTTTCATATTTATAATCATCATTTAATGAAAAACCACAAAAAAAAGTACAATATGCAGGCAAAAGACTCACAATTAAAACCATGGTCTGAGAAAAATAAAACTTTTAAAAAAATAAAAATATGAAATTAATTGGTAAAATTCATGAAAAAAATGTAAAAAGTGCAAATAACAAATCAAGTTTTTACAAGTTATTGTGAAAATATAAATGGTCATATTCATAAGCATTATTTCGCTAAAAATCTGTAAATGTGCAATAAGTGAACGAAAAAGATATCATGATAAACCATGTTTTGACATGAATATGACTTTTCTCATATAAATATGAAATTGATTGGTAAAATATTAATTTTCATATTGAAAGGCATTATTCATGAAAAACTGTAAAAAGAAATGGTAAAAATTCAATGAAAAACTTTTCATTTTCATAAGCAACATTTAACTAAAAACCGTTGAAAGTGCAAAAATTCAAGACACAATGGTTTGAAAAAAATGACTTTTTTTAAATAATTTTTTTAATTAAAATATTACATTTTATATTCATAACCATAATTTCATTAAAGAAATTGTTAACTTTTCCATAAAATTATGAATTATAGTAAAAATATGAATTTTTATATTCATAGCATCATTTAACAAAAATTCGTTAAAAGTGCAAAAAAATCTGCGCAAAACATGATGACAAACAATGGTTTGAAAAAATGTAAATTTTTATAGAAAATTTGTTGCGAGAAAAGCGAGATACTTTCCAGCAATATCCGAAGGTAAAACACGCATCAAGGTAAGTTTTAGGATACTTGCTTGCTTGCGGGGATTGTCCCATTTGCCAGCCAATAGGGCTGCATTTGTGTTCGTTTCCTGGTTATGCATTAATTGTTTAATTAATGATAACAATTTCAACCCAGCCATTATGGATGCACAAGCCAGTGCACTCTTAGTCCCAAGCCCGAGTAAATGGGGAGGGTTGCGTTAGGAAGGGCATCCAGTGTAAAACATGTGCCAAATCAAATATGCGGATCACAAATGAGAATTTCATACCGGATCGGTCGAGGCCCGGGTTACCAACGACCGCCACAGGTATCGTTAGCCGACAGGGTACCGGTGGAAATTGGGCTACTGTTGGCCGAAGGAGGAGGAAGACGTCTACAGAGGCGACAGGGAAAGGAGCAGTGTAGGAAAGTGAAGGTTCGGGTTGGTACTTTAAATGTTGGTACTATGACTGGTAAAGGGAGAGAGATAGCTGATATGATGGAGAGGAGAAAGGTTGATATGTTGTATGTTCAGGAGACCAAGTGGAAAGGGAGTAAGGTCAGGAAAATTGGAGGAAAAGGCATATGAGGAGCTGTATGAGAGGTTGGAAACTAAGGAAGGAGAAAAGGATTTATACCGATTGGCCAGGCAGAGGGACCGAGCTGGGAAGGATGTACTGCAAGTTAGAGCAATAAAGGATGAAGAGGGAAATGTGTTGACTAGTGAGGAGAGTGTGTTGAGAAGGTGGAGGGAGTATTTTGAGCAGCTGATGAATGAGGAAAATCAGAGAGAGAGAAGGCTGGATGATGTGGAGTTGGTGAAGCAGGATGTAGATAGGATTAGTAAGGAGGAAGTAAGAGAAGCGATTAAGAGGATGAAGAGTGGAAAGTCGGTTGGACCAGATGACATACCTGTAGAAGCGTGGAGATGTTTGGGAGAGATGGCAGTGGAGTTTTTAACCAGATTGTTTAACAGGATTTTGGAAGGTGAAAAGATGCCTGAGGAATGGAGAAGAAGTGTGCTGGTACCGATCTTTAAGCATAAAGGAGATGTGCAGATCTGCAGTAACTACAGGGGAATTAAGTTGATCAGTCACACCATGATGTTATGGGAAAGAGTAGTGGAAGCCAGGCTGAGAGAAGAGGTGACCATCTGTGGGCAACAGTATGGTTTCATGCCGAGGAAAAGCACCACAGATGCCTTATTTGCTTTGAGAATGTTGATTTAGAAGTATAGAGAAGGACAAAAGGAGTTGCATTGTGTGTTTGTGGATTTAGAGAAAGCGTACGACAGAGTGCCAAGAGAGGAGTTGTGGTATTGTATGAGGAAGTCAGGTGTGTCAGAGAAGTATGTGAGGGTGGTGCAGGACAGTGTGACGGCAGTGAAGTGTGCAGTAGATACGACAGACTGGTTCAGGGTAAAGGTTGGACTGCATCAAGGATCGGCCCTGAGCCCTGTTTCCTGTTTGCAGTGGTGATGGACAGGTTGACGGACGAGGTCAGACAGGAGTCTCCATGGTCTATGATGTTTGCGGATGATATTGTGATTTGTGGTGAGAGTAGGGAGCAGGTCGAGAAGAGCCTGGAGAGGTGGAGGTATGCGCTGGAGAGTAGGGGAATGAAAGTCAGTAGGAGTAAGACAGAGTACATGTGTGTGAATGAGAGGGAGGGCAGTGGAGTGATGCGGTTGCAGGGAGAAGAGGTGGAGAAGGTGGAGGAGTTCATGTACCTGGGGTCAACAGTGCAAAGTAATGGAGAGTGTGTTAGAGAAGTAAAGAAAAGAGTGAAGGCAGGGTGGAGTGGGTGGAGAAGAATGGCAGGAGTGATTTGTGATAGTAGGGTATCTGCAAGAATGAAAGGTGAAGTTTATAGGTCTGTGGTGAGACCTGCGATGTTGTATGGATTAGAGACAGTGGCATTGAGTAAAAGACAGGAGGTGGAGCTGGAGGTAGCAGAGCTGAAGATGTTAAGGTTTTCGTTGGGAGTGACGACGATGGACAAGATTAGAAATGAGTTTATTAGAGGGTTCAGGGCATGTAGGATGTTTTGATGATGGAGGCGAGATTAAGATGGTTTGAACATGTGCAGAGGAGGGACATGAATTATATTGGTAGAAGAATGCTGAGGATGGAGCCACCAGGTAGGAGGAAAAGAGAAAGGCCAAGGAGGAGGTTCATGGATGTGGTGAGGGAAGACATGCAGGTAGTTGGTGTGAAAGAGGCAGATGTAGAGGACAGGGTGGTATGGAGACGGATGATCTGCTGTGGGGACCCCTAATGGGAGCAGCCAAAAGAAGAAGAAGAAGAAGAATGATAACAATTTCCTTTGGTGGGATGAATCCGTCACGACAATGTGTTCTTAGACATTAAGATGCAAGATTAGAAGACGTTTCTTTATGGTCTGGCTTAAATAGGTGATTTTGTCTGAAGTATCTGAAAGAATCCACGATAATTTTTATATGCCCGAAAAAAATAGATAAATAAATAAATTATACAATAATAAAAAATAAAATTTTTTATCATAGCTTCACAATCATTCCAAACTCGTCTTTGAACCTTTCAGGAAAAGATACGATGCATAAAATGGGAATGGTGGTTCTGTTTTATTTTAAACCAATGTTTCACTTTCTTTTCCTTCTGTCCTCATGCTCTCAACTATCCGAAATATTTCTTCCGTAGTACATGTAGTACAGACATCCTGCCTGATGAGCCAAATTTAGGTGAAGTTAACCCTAAATTATGGGCCTCTCACAAAGACGGGGCAGGTTTAATCCAGGTAAAGCCGTATGTATCATGCACTCATGAAAACACACCATCCAGTTTTTGGTAAACAATATCCATTGTTATAAGAGAAGAATGTTGGCATTTTTCCAGTTATTGACAATTTATTGTCACAAAGTGTTTTGATAGAGACACATTCACCTTATAACACACCGATTAATCCAGATTTGAATGCGGATAAAAAATGCTGGAGGCTAACTCAAGATTTTCAAGAGATTAATTAAATAGTTATTCCGTTAGCTCCATTGGTGCCCGATATAGCTACCATTGTTAACTCTATATCAGCAACTCACAGATTTTTTACTGTGATTGAACTTTGTTCTGCCATTTTCAGTGTCCTTTTGGCCTCAGAAACGCAGTCGCTTTTTGCGTTTACCTATAGGGGACGTCAATTCACCTGGACCCGTCTTCCTCGGGGTTTTGTTGACTCGCTAGCCGTATTTTCCGCTGTAGTGCACAGAACTTTGGCTGATATACACCTTCCAGAAACAACCTGCATCCTTCAATACGCAAATGACATCCTCAACACACAAGATATGACAGCACAACGTAGATCTGGTTATGAAATCACGCTCTTGGTGACAGAAAACTTAGCGCTGCGTGATCTGCTAGACTTTATTGACTTAGATGGTTTTAATGATGCACACGATTGCCTTAAACGCATTGAACAAGAGACCTCTTGTAGGCCCGATCTTTTAGATACAGCCCTGGAAGAGGGGGATTGCCTATTTGTAGATAGATCATGTTCAAAACCCTCTGATGTGTATTTATGTGGATATGCAGTTGTAAGATTACCTGATGAAATAGTTGAAGCTAAATCATTACCATACACATCTGCACAAGCTGCAAAGTTGGTGGCACTTACAAGTGCATGTCAAATGTCTGAAGGTAATCCACCCTATATGCCACCTGTAGGAAATTTGAGATACCTGTTGGTTATATTTGACAGATTGAGTAAGTGGCCAGAATCATTTCCATGCGCGACAGAGAACGCTAAAACAGTTGTAAAAATATTAATGAAAGAGTTCATCTCTAAATTTTGGATTCCTAGTGTGATTGAAAGTGATAACAGCACACATTTTGCTCCTAAAGTGACACAACTTTTGGTTAAAAGCTTAGCAATTGATTGGCATTTTAATATTTCCTATCACCCACAGTCAGCTGGACTGGTGGAAAGAATGAACAGAACCATTAAGGAATGTGTTACTAAAGCCTGCATTGAAACAGGCCGAAATTGGACTGTTGTTCACCTGGCAGTATTTACAGAAATGAGAATGACCCCATCTTCAACTACTAAACTGTCACCTTTTGAAATTCGAATGGGCCAGGCTTTCCCGACTCCATGGGTCGGGGGACGCACTTGCATTTCTGTCTTAGGTAACCTGGAAGTGATTGTGGACGACTACGTTTCTGCACTGGCTGAAAAATGTAATTCTATTAGTGCTGAATATTCATATTCATTAACACAAATAAATAAATAAAAATGTTAAAAAGTGCAATCCGTGAACTAAAAACTTTTACATGACAAACCATGGGTTCACAAAAGTATGATTTTTTACATAACAAAATATGATGGTCAATTAAGAAAATATGAATTTTTATATTCAGAAGCATATGTTCATGGAAAACCTTTAAAAAAAATTGCCATTAGGAAACAAAAAACTAAAAAGTGACCATACAAATCATATTTTGACAAATACAATGACATTTTCATTGAAAATGGGATAGTTATTGTAAAAATATGAATTTTCATATTTATAATCATCATTTAATGAAAAACCACAAAAAAAAGTACAATATGCAGGCAAAAGACTCACAATTAAAACCATGGTCTGAGAAAAATAAAACTTTTAAAAAAATAAAAATATGAAATTAATTGGTAAAATTCATGAAAAAAATGTAAAAAGTGCAAATAACAAATCAAGTTTTTACAAGTTATTGTGAAAATATAAATGGTCATATTCATAAGCATTATTTCGCTAAAAATCTGTAAATGTGCAATAAGTGAACGAAAAAGATATCATGATAAACCATGTTTTGACATGAATATGACTTTTCTCATATAAATATGAAATTGATTGGTAAAATATTAATTTTCATATTGAAAGGCATTATTCATGAAAAACTGTAAAAAGAAATGGTAAAAATTCAATGAAAAACTTTTCATTTTCATAAGCAACATTTAACTAAAAACCGTTGAAAGTGCAAAAATTCAAGACACAATGGTTTGAAAAAAATGACTTTTTTTAAATAATTTTTTTAATTAAAATATTACATTTTATATTCATAACCATAATTTCATTAAAGAAATTGTTAACTTTTCCATAAAATTATGAATTATAGTAAAAATATGAATTTTTATATTCATAGCATCATTTAACAAAAATTCGTTAAAAGTGCAAAAAAATCTGCGCAAAACATGATGACAAACAATGGTTTGAAAAAATGTAAATTTTTATAGAAAATTTGTTGCGAGAAAAGCGAGATACTTTCCAGCAATATCCGAAGGTAAAACACGCATCAAGGTAAGTTTTAGGATACTTGCTTGCTTGCGGGGATTGTCCCATTTGCCAGCCAATAGGGCTGCATTTGTGTTCGTTTCCTGGTTATGCATTAATTGTTTAATTAATGATAACAATTTCAACCCAGCCATTATGGATGCACAAGCCAGTGCACTCTTAGTCCCAAGCCCGAGTAAATGGGGAGGGTTGCGTTAGGAAGGGCATCCAGTGTAAAACATGTGCCAAATCAAATATGCGGATCACAAATGAGAATTTCATACCGGATCGGTCGAGGCCCGGGTTACCAACGACCGCCACAGGTATCGTTAGCCGACAGGGTACCGGTGGAAATTGGGCTACTGTTGGCCGAAGGAGGAGGAAGACGTCTACAGAGGCGACAGGGAAAGGAGCAGTGTAGGAAAGTGAAGGTTCGGGTTGGTACTTTAAATGTTGGTACTATGACTGGTAAAGGGAGAGAGATAGCTGATATGATGGAGAGGAGAAAGGTAGATATGTTGTATGTTCAGGAGACCAAGTGGAAAGGGAGTAAGGTCAGGAAAATTGGAGGAAAAGGCATATGAGGAGCTGTATGAGAGGTTGGAAACTAAGGAAGGAGAAAAGGATTTATACCGATTGGCCAGGCAGAGGGACCGAGCTGGGAAGGATGTACTGCAAGTTAGAGCAATAAAGGATGAAGAGGGAAATGTGTTGACTAGTGAGGAGAGTGTGTTGAGAAGGTGGAGGGAGTATTTTGAGCAGCTGATGAATGAGGAAAATCAGAGAGAGAGAAGGCTGGATGATGTGGAGTTGGTGAAGCAGGATGTAGATAGGATTAGTAAGGAGGAAGTAAGAGAAGCGATTAAGAGGATGAAGAGTGGAAAGTCGGTTGGACCAGATGACATACCTGTAGAAGCGTGGAGATGTTTGGGAGAGATGGCAGTGGAGTTTTTAACCAGATTGTTTAACAGGATTTTGGAAGGTGAAAAGATGCCTGAGGAATGGAGAAGAAGTGTGCTGGTACCGATCTTTAAGCATAAAGGAGATGTGCAGATCTGCAGTAACTACAGGGGAATTAAGTTGATCAGTCACACCATGATGTTATGGGAAAGAGTAGTGGAAGCCAGGCTGAGAGAAGAGGTGACCATCTGTGGGCAACAGTATGGTTTCATGCCGAGGAAAAGCACCACAGATGCCTTATTTGCTTTGAGAATGTTGATTTAGAAGTATAGAGAAGGACAAAAGGAGTTGCATTGTGTGTTTGTGGATTTAGAGAAAGCGTACGACAGAGTGCCAAGAGAGGAGTTGTGGTATTGTATGAGGAAGTCAGGTGTGTCAGAGAAGTATGTGAGGGTGGTGCAGGACAGTGTGACGGCAGTGAAGTGTGCAGTAGATACGACAGACTGGTTCAGGGTAAAGGTTGGACTGCATCAAGGATCGGCCCTGAGCCCTGTTTCCTGTTTGCAGTGGTGATGGACAGGTTGACGGACGAGGTCAGACAGGAGTCTCCATGGTCTATGATGTTTGCGGATGATATTGTGATTTGTGGTGAGAGTAGGGAGCAGGTCGAGAAGAGCCTGGAGAGGTGGAGGTATGCGCTGGAGAGTAGGGGAATGAAAGTCAGTAGGAGTAAGACAGAGTACATGTGTGTGAATGAGAGGGAGGGCAGTGGAGTGATGCGGTTGCAGGGAGAAGAGGTGGAGAAGGTGGAGGAGTTCATGTACCTGGGGTCAACAGTGCAAAGTAATGGAGAGTGTGTTAGAGAAGTAAAGAAAAGAGTGAAGGCAGGGTGGAGTGGGTGGAGAAGAATGGCAGGAGTGATTTGTGATAGTAGGGTATCTGCAAGAATGAAAGGTAAAGTTTATAGGTCTGTGGTGAGACCTGCGATGTTGTATGGATTAGAGACAGTGGCATTGAGTAAAAGACAGGAGGTGGAGCTGGAGGTAGCAGAGCTGAAGATGTTAAGGTTTTCGTTGGGAGTGACGACGATGGACAAGATTAGAAATGAGTTTATTAGAGGGTTCAGGGCATGTAGGATGTTTTGATGATGGAGGCGAGATTAAGATGGTTTGAACATGTGCAGAGGAGGGACATGAATTATATTGGTAGAAGAATGCTGAGGATGGAGCCACCAGGTAGGAGGAAAAGAGAAAGGCCAAGGAGGAGGTTCATGGATGTGGTGAGGGAAGACATGCAGGTAGTTGGTGTGAAAGAGGCAGATGTAGAGGACAGGGTGGTATGGAGACGGATGATCTGCTGTGGGGACCCCTAATGGGAGCAGCCAAAAGAAGAAGAAGAAGAAGAATGATAACAATTTCCTTTGGTGGGATGAATCCGTCACGACAATGTGTTCTTAGACATTAAGATGCAAGATAAGAAGACGTTTCTTTATGGTCTGGCTTAAATAGGTGATTTTGTCTGAAGTATCTGAAAGAATCCACGATAATTTTTATATGCCCGAAAAAAATAGATAAATAAATAAATTATACAATAATAAAAAATAAAATTTTTTATCATAGCTTCACAATCATTCCAAACTCGTCTTTGAACCTTTCAGGAAAAGATACGATGCATAAAATGGGAATGGTGGTTCTGTTTTATTTTAAACCAATGTTTCACTTTCTTTTCCTTCTGTCCTCATGCTCTCAACTATCCGAAATATTTCTTCCGTAGTACATGTAGTACAGACATCCTGCCTGATGAGCCAAATTTAGGTGAAGTTAACCCTAAATTATGGGCCTCTCACAAAGACGGGGCAGGTTTAATCCAGGTAAAGCCGTATGTATCATGCACTCATGAAAACACACCATCCAGTTTTTGGTAAACAATATCCATTGTTATAAGAGAAGAATGTTGGCATTTTTCCAGTTATTGACAATTTATTGTCACAAAGTGTTTTGATAGAGACACATTCACCTTATAACACACCGATTAATCCAGATTTGAATGCGGATAAAAAATGCTGGAGGCTAACTCAAGATTTTCAAGAGATTAATTAAATAGTTATTCCGTTAGCTCCATTGGTGCCCGATATAGCTACCATTGTTAACTCTATATCAGCAACTCACAGATTTTTTACTGTGATTGAACTTTGTTCTGCCATTTTCAGTGTCCTTTTGGCCTCAGAAACGCAGTCGCTTTTTGCGTTTACCTATAGGGGACGTCAATTCACCTGGACCCGTCTTCCTCGGGGTTTTGTTGACTCGCTAGCCGTATTTTCCGCTGTAGTGCACAGAACTTTGGCTGATATACACCTTCCAGAAACAACCTGCATCCTTCAATACGCAAATGACATCCTCAACACACAAGATATGACAGCACAACGTAGATCTGGTTATGAAATCACGCTCTTGGTGACAGAAAACTTAATCATTAAGCCTTCTTTTCAGCCGCATTCAGCTGTAGTAGCGCTGCGTGATCTGCTAGACTTTATTGACTTAGATGGTTTTAATGATGCACACGATTGCCTTAAACGCATTGAACAAGAGACCTCTTGTAGGCCCGATCTTTTAGATACAGCCCTGGAAGAGGGGGATTGCCTATTTGTAGATAGATCATGTTCAAAACCCTCTGATGTGTATTTATGTGGATATGCAGTTGTAAGATTACCTGATGAAATAGTTGAAGCTAAATCATTACCATACACATCTGCACAAGCTGCAAAGTTGGTGGCACTTACAAGTGCATGTCAAATGTCTGAAGGTAATCCACCCTATATGCCACCTGTAGGAAATTTGAGATACCTGTTGGTTATATTTGACAGATTGAGTAAGTGGCCAGAATCATTTCCATGCGCGACAGAGAACGCTAAAACAGTTGTAAAAATATTAATGAAAGAGTTCATCTCTAAATTTTGGATTCCTAGTGTGATTGAAAGTGATAACAGCACACATTTTGCTCCTAAAGTGACACAACTTTTGGTTAAAAGCTTAGCAATTGATTGGCATTTTAATATTTCCTATCACCCACAGTCAGCTGGACTGGTGGAAAGAATGAACAGAACCATTAAGGAATGTGTTACTAAAGCCTGCATTGAAACAGGCCGAAATTGGACTGTTGTTCACCTGGCAGTATTTACAGAAATGAGAATGACCCCATCTTCAACTACTAAACTGTCACCTTTTGAAATTCGAATGGGCCAGGCTTTCCCGACTCCATGGGTCGGGGGACGCACTTGCATTTCTGTCTTAGGTAACCTGGAAGTGATTGTGGACGACTACGTTTCTGCACTGGCTGAAAAATGTAATTCTATTAGTGCTGAATATTCATATTCATTAACACAAATAAATAAATAAAAATGTTAAAAAGTGCAATCCGTGAACTAAAAACTTTTACATGACAAACCATGGGTTCACAAAAGTATGATTTTTTACATAACAAAATATGATGGTCAATTAAGAAAATATGAATTTTTATATTCAGAAGCATATGTTCATGGAAAACCTTTAAAAAAAATTGCCATTAGGAAACAAAAAACTAAAAAGTGACCATACAAATCATATTTTGACAAATACAATGACATTTTCATTGAAAATGGGATAGTTATTGTAAAAATATGAATTTTCATATTTATAATCATCATTTAATGAAAAACCACAAAAAAAAGTACAATATGCAGGCAAAAGACTCACAATTAAAACCATGGTCTGAGAAAAATAAAACTTAAAAAAAAAATAAAAATATGAAATTAATTGGTAAAATTCATGAAAAAAATGTAAAAAGTGCAAATAACAAATCAAGTTTTTACAAGTTATTGTGAAAATATAAATGGTCATATTCATAAGCATTATTTCGCTAAAAATCTGTAAATGTGCAATAAGTGAACGAAAAAGATATCATGATAAACCATGTTTTGACATGAATATGACTTTTCTCATATAAATATGAAATTGATTGGTAAAATATTAATTTTCATATTGAAAGGCATTATTCATGAAAAACTGTAAAAAGAAATGGTAAAAATTCAATGAAAAACTTTTCATTTTCATAAGCAACATTTAACTAAAAACCGTTGAAAGTGCAAAAATTCAAGACACAATGGTTTGAAAAAAATGACTTTTTTTAAATAATTTTTTTAATTAAAATATTACATTTTATATTCATAACCATAATTTCATTAAAGAAATTGTTAACTTTTCCATAAAATTATGAATTATAGTAAAAATATGAATTTTTATATTCATAGCATCATTTAACAAAAATTCGTTAAAAGTGCAAAAAAATCTGCGCAAAACATGATGACAAACAATGGTTTGAAAAAATGTAAATTTTTATAGAAAATTTGTTGTGAGAAAAGCGAGATACTTTCCAGCAATATCCGAAGGTAAAACACGCATCAAGGTAAGTTTTAGGATACTTGCTTGCTTGCGGGGATTGTCCCATTTGCCAGCCAATAGGGCTGCATTTGTGTTCGTTTCCTGGTTATGCATTAATTGTTTAATTAATGATAACAATTTCAACCCAGCCATTATGGATGCACAAGCCAGTGCACTCTTAGTCCCAAGCCCGAGTAAATGGGGAGGGTTGCGTTAGGAAGGGCATCCAGTGTAAAACATGTGCCAAATCAAATATGCGGATCACAAATGAGAATTTCATACCGGATCGGTCGAGGCCCGGGTTACCAACGACCGCCACAGGTATCGTTAGCCGACAGGGTACCGGTGGAAATTGGGCTACTGTTGGCCGAAGGAGGAGGAAGACGTCTACAGAGGCGACAGGGAAAGGAGCAGTGTAGGAAAGTGAAGGTTCGGGTTGGTACTTTAAATGTTGGTACTATGACTGGTAAAGGCAGAGAGATAGCTGATATGATGGAGAGGAGAAAGGTAGATATGTTGTATGTTCAGGAGACCAAGTGGAAAGGGAGTAAGGTCAGGAAAATTGGAGGAAAAGGCATATGAGGAGCTGTATGAGAGGTTGGAAACTAAGGAAGGAGAAAAGGATTTATACCGATTGGCCAGGCAGAGGGACCGAGCTGGGAAGGATGTACTGCAAGTTAGAGCAATAAAGGATGAAGAGGGAAATGTGTTGACTAGTGAGGAGAGTGTGTTGAGAAGGTGGAGGGAGTATTTTGAGCAGCTGATGAATGAGGAAAATCAGAGAGAGAGAAGGCTGGATGATGTGGAGTTGGTGAAGCAGGATGTAGATAGGATTAGTAAGGAGGAAGTAAGAGAAGCGATTAAGAGGATGAAGAGTGGAAAGTCGGTTGGACCAGATGACATACCTGTAGAAGCGTGGAGATGTTTGGGAGAGATGGCAGTGGAGTTTTTAACCAGATTGTTTAACAGGATTTTGGAAGGTGAAAAGATGCCTGAGGAATGGAGAAGAAGTGTGCTGGTACCGATCTTTAAGCATAAAGGAGATGTGCAGATCTGCAGTAACTACAGGGGAATTAAGTTGATCAGTCACACCATGATGTTATGGGAAAGAGTAGTGGAAGCCAGGCTGAGAGAAGAGGTGACCATCTGTGGGCAACAGTATGGTTTCATGCCGAGGAAAAGCACCACAGATGCCTTATTTGCTTTGAGAATGTTGATTTAGAAGTATAGAGAAGGACAAAAGGAGTTGCATTGTGTGTTTGTGGATTTAGAGAAAGCGTACGACAGAGTGCCAAGAGAGGAGTTGTGGTATTGTATGAGGAAGTCAGGTGTGTCAGAGAATTATGTGAGGGTGGTGCAGGACAGTGTGACGGCAGTGAAGTGTGCAGTAGATACGACAGACTGGTTCAGGGTAAAGGTTGGACTGCATCAAGGATCGGCCCTGAGCCCTGTTTCCTGTTTGCAGTGGTGATGGACAGGTTGACGGACGAGGGCAGACAGGAGTCTCCATGGTCTATGATGTTTGCGGATGATATTGTGATTTGTGGTGAGAGTAGGGAGCAGGTCGAGAAGAGCCTGGAGAGGTGGAGGTATGCGCTGGAGAGTAGGGGAATGAAAGTCAGTAGGAGTAAGACAGAGTACATGTGTGTGAATGAGAGGGAGGGCAGTGGAGTGATGCGGTTGCAGGGAGAAGAGGTGGAGAAGGTGGAGGAGTTCATGTACCTGGGGTCAACAGTGCAAAGTAATGGAGAGTGTGTTAGAGAAGTAAAGAAAAGAGTGAAGGCAGGGTGGAGTGGGTGGAGAAGAGTGGCAGGAGTGATTTGTGATAGTAGGGTATCTGCAAGAATGAAAGGTAAAGTTTATAGGTCTGTGGTGAGACCTGCGATGTTGTATGGATTAGAGACAGTGGCATTGAGTAAAAGACAGGAGGTGGAGCTGGAGGTAGCAGAGCTGAAGATGTTAAGGTTTTCGTTGGGAGTGACGACGATGGACAAGATTAGAAATGAGTTTATTAGAGGGTTCAGGGCATGTAGGATGTTTTGATGATGGAGGCGAGATTAAGATGGTTTGAACATGTGCAGAGGAGGGACATGAATTATATTGGTAGAAGAATGCTGAGGATGGAGCCACCAGGTAGGAGGAAAAGAGAAAGGCCAAGGAGGAGGTTCATGGATGTGGTGAGGGAAGACATGCAGGTAGTTGGTGTGAAAGAGGCAGATGTAGAGGACAGGGTGGTATGGAGACGGATGATCTGCTGTGGGGACCCCTAATGGGAGCAGCCAAAAGAAGAAGAAGAAGAAGAAGAAGAAGAATGATAACAATTTCCTTTGGTGGGATGAATCCGTCACGACAATGTGTTCTTAGACATTAAGATGCAAGATTAGAAGACGTTTCTTTATGGTCTGGCTTAAATAGGTGATTTTGTCTGAAGTATCTGAAAGAATCCACGATAATTTTTATATGCCCGAAAAAAAATAGATAAATAAATAAATTATACAATAATAAAAAATAAAAATTTTTATCATAGCTTCACAATCATTCCAAACTCGTCTTTGAACCTTTCAGGAAAAGATACGATGCATAAAATGGGAATGGTGGTTCTGTTTTATTTTAAACCAATGTTTCACTTTCTTTTCCTTCTGTCCTCATGCTCTCAACTATCCGAAATATTTCTTCCGTAGTACATGTAGTACAGACATCCTGCCTGATGAGCCAAATTTAGGTGAAGTTAACCCTAAATTATGGGCCTCTCACAAAGACGGGGCAGGTTTAATCCAGGTAAAGCCGTATGTATCATGCACTCATGAAAACACACCATCCAGTTTTTGGTAAACAATATCCATTGTTATAAGAGAAGAATGTTGGCATTTTTCCAGTTATTGACAATTTATTGTCACAAAGTGTTTTGATAGAGACACATTCACCTTATAACACACCGATTAATCCAGATTTGAATGCGGATAAAAAATGCTGGAGGCTAACTCAAGATTTTCAAGAGATTAATTAAATAGTTATTCCGTTAGCTCCATTGGTGCCCGATATAGCTACCATTGTTAACTCTATATCAGCAACTCACAGATTTTTTACTGTGATTGAACTTTGTTCTGCCATTTTCAGTGTCCTTTTGGCCTCAGAAACGCAGTCGCTTTTTGCGTTTACCTATAGGGGACGTCAATTCACCTGGACCCGTCTTCCTCGGGGTTTTGTTGACTCGCTAGCCGTATTTTCCGCTGTAGTGCACAGAACTTTGGCTGATATACACCTTCCAGAAACAACCTGCATCCTTCAATACGCAAATGACATCCTCAACACACAAGATATGACAGCACAACGTAGATCTGGTTATGAAATCACGCTCTTGGTGACAGAAAACTTAATCATTAAGCCTTCTTTTCAGCCGCATTCAGCTGTAGTAGCGCTGCGTGATCTGCTAGACTTTATTGACTTAGATGGTTTTAATGATGCACACGATTGCCTTAAACGCATTGAACAAGAGACCTCTTGTAGGCCCGATCTTTTAGATACAGCCCTGGAAGAGGGGGATTGCCTATTTGTAGATAGATCATGTTCAAAACCCTCTGATGTGTATTTATGTGGATATGCAGTTGTAAGATTACCTGATGAAATAGTTGAAGCTAAATCATTACCATACACATCTGCACAAGCTGCAAAGTTGGTGGCACTTACAAGTGCATGTCAAATGTCTGAAGGTAATCCACCCTATATGCCACCTGTAGGAAATATGAGATACCTGTTGGTTATATTTGACAGATTGAGTAAGTGGCCAGAATCCTTTCCATGCGCGACAGAGAACGCTAAAACAGTTGTAAAAATATTAATGAAAGAGTTCATCTCTAAATTTTGGATTCCTAGTGTGATTGAAAGTGATAACAGCACACATTTTGCTCCTAAAGTGACACAACTTTTGGTTAAAAGCTTAGCAATTGATTGGCATTTTAATATTTCCTATCACCCACAGTCAGCTGGACTGGTGGAAAGAATGAACAGAACCATTAAGGAATGTGTTACTAAAGCCTGCATTGAAACAGGCCGAAATTGGACTGTTGTTCACCTGGCAGTATTTACAGAAATGAGAATGACCCCATCTTCAACTACTAAACTGTCACCTTTTGAAATTCGAATGGGCCAGGCTTTCCCGACTCCATGGGTCGGGGGACGCACTTGCATTTCTGTCTTAGGTAACCTGGAAGTGATTGTGGACGACTACGTTTCTGCACTGGCTGAAAAATGTAATTCTATTAGTGCTGAATATTCATATTCATTAACACAAATAAATAAATAAAAATGTTAAAAAGTGCAATCCGTGAACTAAAAACTTTTACATGACAAACCATGGGTTCACAAAAGTATGATTTTTTACATAACAAAATATGATGGTCAATTAAGAAAATATGAATTTTTATATTCAGAAGCATATGTTCATGGAAAACCTTTAAAAAAAATTGCCATTAGGAAACAAAAAACTAAAAAGTGACCATACAAATCATATTTTGACAAATACAATGACATTTTCATTGAAAATGGGATAGTTATTGTAAAAATATGAATTTTCATATTTATAATCATCATTTAATGAAAAACCACAAAAAAAAGTACAATATGCAGGCAAAAGACTCACAATTAAAACCATGGTCTGAGAAAAATAAAACTTTTAAAAAAATAAAAATATGAAATTAATTGGTAAAATTCATGAAAAAAATGTAAAAAGTGCAAATAACAAATCAAGTTTTTACAAGTTATTGTGAAAATATAAATGGTCATATTCATAAGCATTATTTCGCTAAAAATCTGTAAATGTGCAATAAGTGAACGAAAAAGATATCATGATAAACCATGTTTTGACATGAATATGACTTTTCTCATATAAATATGAAATTGATTGGTAAAATATTAATTTTCATATTGAAAGGCATTATTCATGAAAAACTGTAAAAAGAAATGGTAAAAATTCAATGAAAAACTTTTCATTTTCATAAGCAACATTTAACTAAAAACCGTTGAAAGTGCAAAAATTCAAGACACAATGGTTTGAAAAAAATGACTTTTTTAAAATAATTTTTTTAATTAAAATATTACATTTTATATTCATAACCATAATTTCATTAAAGAAATTGTTAACTTTTCCATAAAATTATGAATTATAGTAAAAATATGAATTTTTATATTCATAGCATCATTTAACAAAAATTCGTTAAAAGTGCAAAAAAATCTGCGCAAAACATGATGACAAACAATGGTTTGAAAAAGTGTAAATTTTTATAGAAAATTTGTTGCGAGAAAAGCGAGATACTTTCCAGCAATATCCGAAGGTAAAACACGCATCAAGGTAAGTTTTAGGATACTTGCTTGCTTGCGGGGATTGTCCCATTTGCCAGCCAATAGGGCTGCATTTGTGTTCGTTTCCTGGTTATGCATTAATTGTTTAATTAATGATAACAATTTCAACCCAGCCATTATGGATGCACAAGCCAGTGCACTCTTTGTCCCAAGCCCGAGTAAATGGGGAGGGTTGCGTTAGGAAGGGCATCCAGTGTAAAACATGTGCCAAATCAAATATGCGGATCACAAATGAGAATTTCATACCGGATCGGTCGAGGCCCGGGTTACCAACGACCGCCACAGGTATCGTTAGCCGACAGGGTACCGGTGGAAATTGGGCTACTGTTGGCCGAAGGAGGAGGAAGACGTCTACAGAGGCGACAGGGAAAGGAGCAGTGTAGGAAAGTGAAGGTTCGGGTTGGTACTTTAAATGTTGGTACTATGACTGGTAAAGGGAGAGAGATAGCTGATATGATGGAGAGGAGAAAGGTAGATATGTTGTATGTTCAGGAGACCAAGTGGAAAGGGAGTAAGGTCAGGAAAATTGGAGGAAAAGGCATATGAGGAGCTGTATGAGAGGTTGGAAACTAAGGAAGGAGAAAAGGATTTATACCGATTGGCCAGGCAGAGGGACCGAGCTGGGAAGGATGTACTGCAAGTTAGAGCAATAAAGGATGAAGAGGGAAATGTGTTGACTAGTGAGGAGAGTGTGTTGAGAAGGTGGAGGGAGTATTTTGAGCAGCTGATGAATGAGGAAAATCAGAGAGAGAGAAGGCTGGATGATGTGGAGTTGGTGAAGCAGGATGTAGATAGGATTAGTAAGGAGGAAGTAAGAGAAGCGATTAAGAGGATGAAGAGTGGAAAGTCGGTTGGACCAGATGACATACCTGTAGAAGCGTGGAGATGTTTGGGAGAGATGGCAGTGGAGTTTTTAACCAGATTGTTTAACAGGATTTTGGAAGGTGAAAAGATGCCTGAGGAATGGAGAAGAAGTGTGCTGGTACCGATCTTTAAGCATAAAGGAGATGTGCAGATCTGCAGTAACTACAGGGGAATTAAGTTGATCAGTCACACCATGATGTTATGGGAAAGAGTAGTGGAAGCCAGGCTGAGAGAAGAGGTGACCATCTGTGGGCAACAGTATGGTTTCATGCCGAGGAAAAGCACCACAGATGCCTTATTTGCTTTGAGAATGTTGATTTAGAAGTATAGAGAAGGACAAAAGGAGTTGCATTGTGTGTTTGTGGATTTAGAGAAAGCGTACGACAGAGTGCCAAGAGAGGAGTTGTGGTATTGTATGAGGAAGTCAGGTGTGTCAGAGAAGTATGTGAGGGTGGTGCAGGACAGTGTGACGGCAGTGAAGTGTGCAGTAGATACGACAGACTGGTTCAGGGTAAAGGTTGGACTGCATCAAGGATCGGCCCTGAGCCCTGTTTCCTGTTTGCAGTGGTGATGGACAGGTTGACGGACGAGGTCAGACAGGAGTCTCCATGGTCTATGATGTTTGCGGATGATATTGTGATTTGTGGTGAGAGTAGGGAGCAGGTCGAGAAGAGCCTGGAGAGGTGGAGGTATGCGCTGGAGAGTAGGGGAATGAAAGTCAGTAGGAGTAAGACAGAGTACATGTGTGTGAATGAGAGGGAGGGCAGTGGAGTGATGCGGTTGCAGGGAGAAGAGGTGGAGAAGGTGGAGGAGTTCATGTACCTGGGGTCAACAGTGCAAAGTAATGGAGAGTGTGTTAGAGAAGTAAAGAAAAGAGTGAAGGCAGGGTGGAGTGGGTGGAGAAGAGTGGCAGGAGTGATTTGTGATAGTAGGGTATCTGCAAGAATGAAAGGTAAAGTTTATAGGTCTGTGGTGAGACCTGCGATGTTGTATAGATTAGAGACAGTGGCATTGAGTAAAAGACAGGAGGTGGAGCTGGAGGTAGCAGAGCTGAAGATGTTAAGGTTTTCGTTGGGAGTGACGACGATGGACAAGATTAGAAATGAGTTTATTAGAGGGTTCAGGGCATGTAGGATGTTTTGATGATGGAGGCGAGATTAAGATGGTTTGAACATGTGCAGAGGAGGGACATGAATTATATTGGTAGAAGAATGCTGAGGATGGAGCCACCAGGTAGGAGGAAAAGAGAAAGGCCAAGGAGGAGGTTCATGGATGTGGTGAGGGAAGACATGCAGGTAGTTGGTGTGAAAGAGGCAGATGTAGAGGACAGGGTGGTATGGAGACGGATGATCTGCTGTGGGGACCCCTAATGGGAGCAGCCAAAAGAAGAAGAAGAAGAAGAATGATAACAATTTCCTTTGGTGGGATGAATCCGTCACGACAATGTGTTCTTAGACATTAAGATGCAAGATTAGAAGACGTTTCTTTATGGTCTGGCTTAAATAGGTGATTTTGTCTGAAGTATCTGAAAGAATCCACGATAATTTTTATATGCCCGAAAAAAATAGATAAATAAATAAATTATACAATAATAAAAAATAAAAATTTTTATCATAGCTTCACAATCATTCCAAACTCGTCTTTGAACCTTTCAGGAAAAGATACGATGCATAAAATGGGAATGGTGGTTCTGTTTTATTTTAAACCAATGTTTCACTTTCTTTTCCTTCTGTCCTCATGCTCTCAACTATCCGAAATATTTCTTCCGTAGTACATGTAGTACAGACATCCTGCCTGATGAGCCAAATTTAGGTGAAGTTAACCCTAAATTATGGGCCTCTCACAAAGACGGGGCAGGTTTAATCCAGGTAAAGCCGTATGTATCATGCACTCATGAAAACACACCATCCAGTTTTTGGTAAACAATATCCATTGTTATAAGAGAAGAATGTTGGCATTTTTCCAGTTATTGACAATTTATTGTCACAAAGTGTTTTGATAGAGACACATTCACCTTATAACACACCGATTAATCCAGATTTGAATGCGGATAAAAAATGCTGGAGGCTAACTCAAGATTTTCAAGAGATTAATTAAATAGTTATTCCGTTAGCTCCATTGGTGCCCGATATAGCTACCATTGTTAACTCTATATCAGCAACTCACAGATTTTTTACTGTGATTGAACTTTGTTCTGCCATTTTCAGTGTCCTTTTGGCCTCAGAAACGCAGTCGCTTTTTGCGTTTACCTATAGGGGACGTCAATTCACCTGGACCCGTCTTCCTCGGGGTTTTGTTGACTCGCTAGCCGTATTTTCCGCTGTAGTGCACAGAACTTTGGCTGATATACACCTTCCAGAAACAACCTGCATCCTTCAATACGCAAATGACATCCTCAACACACAAGATATGACAGCACAACGTAGATCTGGTTATGAAATCACGCTCTTGGTGACAGAAAACTTAATCATTAAGCCTTCTTTTCAGCCGCATTCAGCTGTAGTAGCGCTGCGTGATCTGCTAGACTTTATTGACTTAGATGGTTTTAATGATGCATACGATTGCCTTAAACGCATTGAACAAGAGACCTCTTGTAGGCCCGATCTTTTAGATACAGCCCTGGAAGAGGGGGATTGCCTATTTGTAGATAGATCATGTTCAAAACCCTCTGATGTGTATTTATGTGGATATGCAGTTGTAAGATTACCTGATGAAATAGTTGAAGCTAAATCATTACCATACACATCTGCACAAGCTGCAAAGTTGGTGGCACTTACAAGTGCATGTCAAATGTCTGAAGGTAATCCACCCTATATGCCACCTGTAGGAAATATGAGATACCTGTTGGTTATATTTGACAGATTGAGTAAGTGGCCAGAATCCTTTCCATGCGCGACAGAGAACGCTAAAACAGTTGTAAAAATATTAATGAAAGAGTTCATCTCTAAATTTTGGATTCCTAGTGTGATTGAAAGTGATAACAGCACACATTTTGCTCCTAAAGTGACACAACTTTTGGTTAAAAGCTTAGCAATTGATTGGCATTTTAATATTTCCTATCACCCACAGTCAGCTGGACTGGTGGAAAGAATGAACAGAACCATTAAGGAATGTGTTACTAAAGCCTGCATTGAAACAGGTCGAAATTGGACTGTTGTTCACCTGGCAGTATTTACAGAAATGAGAATGACCCCATCTTCAACTACTAAACTGTCACCTTTTGAAATTCGAATGGGCCAGGCTTTCCCGACTCCATGGGTATTCATAAGCATTATTTCGCTAAAAATCTGTAAATGTGCAATAAGTGAACGAAAAAGATATCATGATAAACCATGTTTTGACATGAATATGACTTTTCTCATATAAATATGAAATTGATTGGTAAAATATTAATTTTCATATTGAAAGGCATTATTCATGAAAAACTGTAAAAAGAAATGGTAAAAATTCAATGAAAAACTTTTCATTTTCATAAGCAACATTTAACTAAAAACCGTTGAAAGTGCAAAAATTCAAGACACAATGGTTTGAAAAAAATGACTTTTTTTAAATAATTTTTTTAATTAAAATATTACATTTTATATTCATAACCATAATTTCATTAAAGAAATTGTTAACTTTTCCATAAAATTATGAATTATAGTAAAAATATGAATTTTTATATTCATAGCATCATTTAACAAAAATTCGTTAAAAGTGCAAAAAAATCTGCGCAAAACATGATGACAAACAATGGTTTGAAAAAATGTAAATTTTTATAGAAAATTTGTTGCGAGAAAAGCGAGATACTTTCCAGCAATATCCGAAGGTAAAACACGCATCAAGGTAAGTTTTAGGATACTTGCTTGCTTGCGGGGATTGTCCCATTTGCCAGCCAATAGGGCTGCATTTGTGTTCGTTTCCTGGTTATGCATTAATTGTTTAATTAATGATAACAATTTCAACCCAGCCATTATGGATGCACAAGCCAGTGCACTCTTAGTCCCAAGCCCGAGTAAATGGGGAGGGTTGCGTTAGGAAGGGCATCCAGTGTAAAACATGTGCCAAATCAAATATGCGGATCACAAATGAGAATTTCATACCGGATCGGTCGAGGCCCGGGTTACCAACGACCGCCACAGGTATCGTTAGCCGACAGGGTACCGGTGGAAATTGGGCTACTGTTGGCCGAAGGAGGAGGAAGACGTCTACAGAGGCGACAGGGAAAGGAGCAGTGTAGGAAAGTGAAGGTTCGGGTTGGTACTTTAAATGTTGGTACTATGACTGGTAAAGGGAGAGAGATAGCTGATATGATGGAGAGGAGAAAGGTAGATATGTTGTATGTTCAGGAGACCAAGTGGAAAGGGAGTAAGGTCAGGAAAATTGGAGGAAAAGGCATATGAGGAGCTGTATGAGAGGTTGGAAACTAAGGAAGGAGAAAAGGATTTATACCGATTGGCCAGGCAGAGGGACCGAGCTGGGAAGGATGTACTGCAAGTTAGAGCAATAAAGGATGAAGAGGGAAATGTGTTGACTAGTGAGGAGAGTGTGTTGAGAAGGTGGAGGGAGTATTTTGAGCAGCTGATGAATGAGGAAAATCAGAGAGAGAGAAGGCTGGATGATGTGGAGTTGGTGAAGCAGGATGTAGATAGGATTAGTAAGGAGGAAGTAAGAGAAGCGATTAAGAGGATGAAGAGTGGAAAGTCGGTTGGACCAGATGACATACCTGTAGAAGCGTGGAGATGTTTGGGAGAGATGGCAGTGGAGTTTTTAACCAGATTGTTTAACAGGATTTTGGAAGGTGAAAAGATGCCTGAGGAATGGAGAAGAAGTGTGCTGGTACCGATCTTTAAGCATAAAGGAGATGTGCAGATCTGCAGTAACTACAGGGGAATTAAGTTGATCAGTCACACCATGATGTTATGGGAAAGAGTAGTGGAAGCCAGGCTGAGAGAAGAGGTGACCATCTGTGGGCAACAGTATGGTTTCATGCCGAGGAAAAGCACCACAGATGCCTTATTTGCTTTGAGAATGTTGATTTAGAAGTATAGAGAAGGACAAAAGGAGTTGCATTGTGTGTTTGTGGATTTAGAGAAAGCGTACGACAGAGTGCCAAGAGAGGAGTTGTGGTATTGTATGAGGAAGTCAGGTGTGTCAGAGAATTATGTGAGGGTGGTGCAGGACAGTGTGACGGCAGTGAAGTGTGCAGTAGATACGACAGACTGGTTCAGGGTAAAGGTTGGACTGCATCAAGGATCGGCCCTGAGCCCTGTTTCCTGTTTGCAGTGGTGATGGACAGGTTGACGGACGAGGTCAGACAGGAGTCTCCATGGTCTATGATGTTTGCGGATGATATTGTGATTTGTGGTGAGAGTAGGGAGCAGGTCGAGAAGAGCCTGGAGAGGTGGAGGTATGCGCTGGAGAGTAGGGGAATGAAAGTCAGTAGGAGTAAGACAGAGTACATGTGTGTGAATGAGAGGGAGGGCAGTGGAGTGATGCGGTTGCAGGGAGAAGAGGTGGAGAAGGTGGAGGAGTTCATGTACCTGGGGTCAACAGTGCAAAGTAATGGAGAGTGTGTTAGAGAAGTAAAGAAAAGAGTGAAGGCAGGGTGGAGTGGGTGGAGAAGAGTGGCAGGAGTGATTTGTGATAGTAGGGTATCTGCAAGAATGAAAGGTAAAGTTTATAGGTCTGTGGTGAGACCTGCGATGTTGTATGGATTAGAGACAGTGGCATTGAGTAAAAGACAGGAGGTGGAGCTGGAGGTAGCAGAGCTGAAGATGTTAAGGTTTTCGTTGGGAGTGACGACGATGGACAAGATTAGAAATGAGTTTATTAGAGGGTTCAGGGCATGTAGGATGTTTTGATGATGGAGGCGAGATTAAGATGGTTTGAACATGTGCAGAGGAGGGACATGAATTATATTGGTAGAAGAATGCTGAGGATGGAGCCACCAGGTAGGAGGAAAAGAGAAAGGCCAAGGAGGAGGTTCATGGATGTGGTGAGGGAAGACATGCAGGTAGTTGGTGTGAAAGAGGCAGATGTAGAGGACAGGGTGGTATGGAGACGGATGATCTGCTGTGGGGACCCCTAATGGGAGCAGCCAAAAGAAGAAGAAGAAGAAGAAGAAGAAGAATGATAACAATTTCCTTTGGTGGGATGAATCCGTCACGACAATGTGTTCTTAGACATTAAGATGCAAGATTAGAAGACGTTTCTTTATGGTCTGGCTTAAATAGGTGATTTTGTCTGAAGTATCTGAAAGAATCCACGATAATTTTTATATGCCCGAAAAAAAATAGATAAATAAATAAATTATACAATAATAAAAAATAAAAATTTTTATCATAGCTTCACAATCATTCCAAACTCGTCTTTGAACCTTTCAGGAAAAGATACGATGCATAAAATGGGAATGGTGGTTCTGTTTTATTTTAAACCAATGTTTCACTTTCTTTTCCTTCTGTCCTCATGCTCTCAACTATCCGAAATATTTCTTCCGTAGTACATGTAGTACAGACATCCTGCCTGATGAGCCAAATTTAGGTGAAGTTAACCCTAAATTATGGGCCTCTCACAAAGACGGGGCAGGTTTAATCCAGGTAAAGCCGTATGTATCATGCACTCATGAAAACACACCATCCAGTTTTTGGTAAACAATATCCATTGTTATAAGAGAAGAATGTTGGCATTTTTCCAGTTATTGACAATTTATTGTCACAAAGTGTTTTGATAGAGACACATTCACCTTATAACACACCGATTAATCCAGATTTGAATGCGGATAAAAAATGCTGGAGGCTAACTCAAGATTTTCAAGAGATTAATTAAATAGTTATTCCGTTAGCTCCATTGGTGCCCGATATAGCTACCATTGTTAACTCTATATCAGCAACTCACAGATTTTTTACTGTGATTGAACTTTGTTCTGCCATTTTCAGTGTCCTTTTGGCCTCAGAAACGCAGTCGCTTTTTGCGTTTACCTATAGGGGACGTCAATTCACCTGGACCCGTCTTCCTCGGGGTTTTGTTGACTCGCTAGCCGTATTTTCCGCTGTAGTGCACAGAACTTTGGCTGATATACACCTTCCAGAAACAACCTGCATCCTTCAATACGCAAATGACATCCTCAACACACAAGATATGACAGCACAACGTAGATCTGGTTATGAAATCACGCTCTTGGTGACAGAAAACTTAATCATTAAGCCTTCTTTTCAGCCGCATTCAGCTGTAGTAGCGCTGCGTGATCTGCTAGACTTTATTGACTTAGATGGTTTTAATGATGCACACGATTGCCTTAAACGCATTGAACAAGAGACCTCTTGTAGGCCCGATCTTTTAGATACAGCCCTGGAAGAGGGGGATTGCCTATTTGTAGATAGATCATGTTCAAAACCCTCTGATGTGTATTTATGTGGATATGCAGTTGTAAGATTACCTGATGAAATAGTTGAAGCTAAATCATTACCATACACATCTGCACAAGCTGCAAAGTTGGTGGCACTTACAAGTGCATGTCAAATGTCTGAAGGTAATCCACCCTATATGCCACCTGTAGGAAATATGAGATACCTGTTGGTTATATTTGACAGATTGAGTAAGTGGCCAGAATCCTTTCCATGCGCGACAGAGAACGCTAAAACAGTTGTAAAAATATTAATGAAAGAGTTCATCTCTAAATTTTGGATTCCTAGTGTGATTGAAAGTGATAACAGCACACATTTTGCTCCTAAAGTGACACAACTTTTGGTTAAAAGCTTAGCAATTGATTGGCATTTTAATATTTCCTATCACCCACAGTCAGCTGGACTGGTGGAAAGAATGAACAGAACCATTAAGGAATGTGTTACTAAAGCCTGCATTGAAACAGGCCGAAATTGGACTGTTGTTCACCTGGCAGTATTTACAGAAATGAGAATGACCCCATCTTCAACTACTAAACTGTCACCTTTTGAAATTCGAATGGGCCAGGCTTTCCCGACTCCATGGGTCGGGGGACGCACTTGCATTTCTGTCTTAGGTAACCTGGAAGTGATTGTGGACGACTACGTTTCTGCACTGGCTGAAAAATGTAATTCTATTAGTGCTGAATATTCATATTCATTAACACAAATAAATAAATAAAAATGTTAAAAAGTGCAATCCGTGAACTAAAAACTTTTACATGACAAACCATGGGTTCACAAAAGTATGATTTTTTACATAACAAAATATGATGGTCAATTAAGAAAATATGAATTTTTATATTCAGAAGCATATGTTCATGGAAAACCTTTAAAAAAAATTGCCATTAGGAAACAAAAAACTAAAAAGTGACCATACAAATCATATTTTGACAAATACAATGACATTTTCATTGAAAATGGGATAGTTATTGTAAAAATATGAATTTTCATATTTATAATCATCATTTAATGAAAAACCACAAAAAAAAGTACAATATGCAGGCAAAAGACTCACAATTAAAACCATGGTCTGAGAAAAATAAAACTTTTAAAAAAATAAAAATATGAAATTAATTGGTAAAATTCATGAAAAAAATGTAAAAAGTGCAAATAACAAATCAAGTTTTTACAAGTTATTGTGAAAATATAAATGGTCATATTCATAAGCATTATTTCGCTAAAAATCTGTAAATGTGCAATAAGTGAACGAAAAAGATATCATGATAAACCATGTTTTGACATGAATATGACTTTTCTCATATAAATATGAAATTGATTGGTAAAATATTAATTTTCATATTGAAAGGCATTATTCATGAAAAACTGTAAAAAGAAATGGTAAAAATTCAATGAAAAACTTTTCATTTTCATAAGCAACATTTAACTAAAAACCGTTGAAAGTGCAAAAATTCAAGACACAATGGTTTGAAAAAAATGACTTTTTTAAAATAATTTTTTTAATTAAAATATTACATTTTATATTCATAACCATAATTTCATTAAAGAAATTGTTAACTTTTCCATAAAATTATGAATTATAGTAAAAATATGAATTTTTATATTCATAGCATCATTTAACAAAAATTCGTTAAAAGTGCAAAAAAATCTGCGCAAAACATGATGACAAACAATGGTTTGAAAAAATGTAAATTTTTATAGAAAATTTTTTGCGAGAAAAGCGAGATACTTTCCAGCAATATCCGAAGGTAAAACACGCATCAAGGTAAGTTTTAGGATACTTGCTTGCTTGCGGGGATTGTCCCATTTGCCAGCCAATAGGGCTGCATTTGTGTTCGTTTCCTGGTTATGCATTAATTGTTTAATTAATGATAACAATTTCAACCCAGCCATTATGGATGCACAAGCCAGTGCACTCTTAGTCCCAAGCCCGAGTAAATGGGGAGGGTTGCGTTAGGAAGGGCATCCAGTGTAAAACATGTGCCAAATCAAATATGCGGATCACAAATGAGAATTTCATACCGGATCGGTCGAGGCCCGGGTTACCAACGACCGCCACAGGTATCGTTAGCCGACAGGGTACCGGTGGAAATTGGGCTACTGTTGGCCGAAGGAGGAGGAAGACGTCTACAGAGGCGACAGGGAAAGGAGCAGTGTAGGAAAGTGAAGGTTCGGGTTGGTACTTTAAATGTTGGTACTATGACTGGTAAAGGGAGAGAGATAGCTGATATGATGGAGAGGAGAAAGGTAGATATGTTGTATGTTCAGGAGACCAAGTGGAAAGGGAGTAAGGTCAGGAAAATTGGAGGAAAAGGCATATGAGGAGCTGTATGAGAGGTTGGAAACTAAGGAAGGAGAAAAGGATTTATACCGATTGGCCAGGCAGAGGGACCGAGCTGGGAAGGATGTACTGCAAGTTAGAGCAATAAAGGATGAAGAGGGAAATGTGTTGACTAGTGAGGAGAGTGTGTTGAGAAGGTGGAGGGAGTATTTTGAGCAGCTGATGAATGAGGAAAATCAGAGAGAGAGAAGGCTGGATGATGTGGAGTTGGTGAAGCAGGATGTAGATAGGATTAGTAAGGAGGAAGTAAGAGAAGCGATTAAGAGGATGAAGAGTGGAAAGTCGGTTGGACCAGATGACATACCTGTAGAAGCGTGGAGATGTTTGGGAGAGATGGCAGTGGAGTTTTTAACCAGATTGTTTAACAGGATTTTGGAAGGTGAAAAGATGCCTGAGGAATGGAGAAGAAGTGTGCTGGTACCGATCTTTAAGCATAAAGGAGATGTGCAGATCTGCAGTAACTACAGGGGAATTAAGTTGATCAGTCACACCATGATGTTATGGGAAAGAGTAGTGGAAGCCAGGCTGAGAGAAGAGGTGACCATCTGTGGGCAACAGTATGGTTTCATGCCGAGGAAAAGCACCACAGATGCCTTATTTGCTTTGAGAATGTTGATTTAGAAGTATAGAGAAGGACAAAAGGAGTTGCATTGTGTGTTTGTGGATTTAGAGAAAGCGTACGACAGAGTGCCAAGAGAGGAGTTGTGGTATTGTATGAGGAAGTCAGGTGTGTCAGAGAAGTATGTGAGGGTGGTGCAGGACAGTGTGACGGCAGTGAAGTGTGCAGTAGATACGACAGACTGGTTCAGGGTAAAGGTTGGACTGCATCAAGGATCGGCCCTGAGCCCTGTTTCCTGTTTGCAGTGGTGATGGACAGGTTGACGGACGAGGTCAGACAGGAGTCTCCATGGTCTATGATGTTTGCGGATGATATTGTGATTTGTGGTGAGAGTAGGGAGCAGGTCGAGAAGAGCCTGGAGAGGTGGAGGTATGCGCTGGAGAGTAGGGGAATGAAAGTCAGTAGGAGTAAGACAGAGTACATGTGTGTGAATGAGAGGGAGGGCAGTGGAGTGATGCGGTTGCAGGGAGAAGAGGTGGAGAAGGTGGAGGAGTTCATGTACCTGGGGTCAACAGTGCAAAGTAATGGAGAGTGTGTTAGAGAAGTAAAGAAAAGAGTGAAGGCAGGGTGGAGTGGGTGGAGAAGAGTGGCAGGAGTGATTTGTGATAGTAGGGTATCTGCAAGAATGAAAGGTAAAGTTTATAGGTCTGTGGTGAGACCTGCGATGTTGTATGGATTAGAGACAGTGGCATTGAGTAAAAGACAGGAGGTGGAGCTGGAGGTAGCAGAGCTGAAGATGTTAAGGTTTTCGTTGGGAGTGACGACGATGGACAAGATTAGAAATGAGTTTATTAGAGGGTTCAGGGCATGTAGGATGTTTTGATGATGGAGGCGAGATTAAGATGGTTTGAACATGTGCAGAGGAGGGACATGAATTATATTGGTAGAAGAATGCTGAGGATGGAGCCACCAGGTAGGAGGAAAAGAGAAAGGCCAAGGAGGAGGTTCATGGATGTGGTGAGGGAAGACATGCAGGTAGTTGGTGTGAAAGAGGCAGATGTAGAGGACAGGGTGGTATGGAGACGGATGATCTGCTGTGGGGACCCCTAATGGGAGCAGCCAAAAAAAGAAGAAGAAGAAGAAGAAGAAGAATGATAACAATTTCCTTTGGTGGGATGAATCCGTCACGACAATGTGTTCTTAGACATTAAGATGCAAGATTAGAAGACGTTTCTTTATGGTCTGGCTTAAATAGGTGATTTTGTCTGAAGTATCTGAAAGAATCCACGATAATTTTTATATGCCCGAAAAAAAATAGATAAATAAATAAATTATACAATAATAAAAAATAAAATTTTTTATCATAGCTTCACAATCATTCCAAACTCGTCTTTGAACCTTTCAGGAAAAGATACGATGCATAAAATGGGAATGGTGGTTCTGTTTTATTTTAAACCAATGTTTCACTTTCTTTTCCTTCTGTCCTCATGCTCTCAACTATCCGAAATATTTCTTCCGTAGTACATGTAGTACAGACATCCTGCCTGATGAGCCAAATTTAGGTGAAGTTAACCCTAAATTATGGGCCTCTCACAAAGACGGGGCAGGTTTAATCCAGGTAAAGCCGTATGTATCATGCACTCATGAAAACACACCATCCAGTTTTTGGTAAACAATATCCATTGTTATAAGAGAAGAATGTTGGCATTTTTCCAGTTATTGACAATTTATTGTCACAAAGTGTTTTGATAGAGACACATTCACCTTATAACACACCGATTAATCCAGATTTGAATGCGGATAAAAAATGCTGGAGGCTAACTCAAGATTTTCAAGAGATTAATTAAATAGTTATTCCGTTAGCTCCATTGGTGCCCGATATAGCTACCATTGTTAACTCTATATCAGCAACTCACAGATTTTTTACTGTGATTGAACTTTGTTCTGCCATTTTCAGTGTCCTTTTGGCCTCAGAAACGCAGTCGCTTTTTGCGTTTACCTATAGGGGACGTCAATTCACCTGGACCCGTCTTCCTCGGGGTTTTGTTGACTCGCTAGCCGTATTTTCCGCTGTAGTGCACAGAACTTTGGCTGATATACACCTTCCAGAAACAACCTGCATCCTTCAATACGCAAATGACATCCTCAACACACAAGATATGACAGCACAACGTAGATCTGGTTATGAAATCACGCTCTTGGTGACAGAAAACTTAATCATTAAGCCTTCTTTTCAGCCGCATTCAGCTGTAGTAGCGCTGCGTGATCTGCTAGACTTTATTGACTTAGATGGTTTTAATGATGCACACGATTGCCTTAAACGCATTGAACAAGAGACCTCTTGTAGGCCCGATCTTTTAGATACAGCCCTGGAAGAGGGGGATTGCCTATTTGTAGATAGATCATGTTCAAAACCCTCTGATGTGTATTTATGTGGATATGCAGTTGTAAGATTACCTGATGAAATAGTTGAAGCTAAATCATTACCATACACATCTGCACAAGCTGCAAAGTTGGTGGCACTTACAAGTGCATGTCAAATGTCTGAAGGTAATCCACCCTATATGCCACCTGTAGGAAATATGAGATACCTGTTGGTTATATTTGACAGATTGAGTAAGTGGCCAGAATCCTTTCCATGCGCGACAGAGAACGCTAAAACAGTTGTAAAAATATTAATGAAAGAGTTCATCTCTAAATTTTGGATTCCTAGTGTGATTGAAAGTGATAACAGCACACATTTTGCTCCTAAAGTGACACAACTTTTGGTTAAAAGCTTAGCAATTGATTGGCATTTTAATATTTCCTATCACCCACAGTCAGCTGGACTGGTGGAAAGAATGAACAGAACCATTAAGGAATGTGTTACTAAAGCCTGCATTGAAACAGGCCGAAATTGGACTGTTGTTCACCTGGCAGTATTTACAGAAATGAGAATGACCCCATCTTCAACTACTAAACTGTCACCTTTTGAAATTCGAATGGGCCAGGCTTTCCCGACTCCATGGGTCGGGGGACGCACTTGCATTTCTGTCTTAGGTAACCTGGAAGTGATTGTGGACGACTACGTTTCTGCACTGGCTGAAAAATGTAATTCTATTAGTGCTGAATATTCATATTCATTAACACAAATAAATAAATAAAAATGTTAAAAAGTGCAATCCGTGAACTAAAAACTTTTACATGACAAACCATGGGTTCACAAAAGTATGATTTTTTACATAACAAAATATGATGGTCAATTAAGAAAATATGAATTTTTATATTCAGAAGCATATGTTCATGGAAAACCTTTAAAAAAAATTGCCATTAGGAAACAAAAAACTAAAAAGTGACCATACAAATCATATTTTGACAAATACAATGACATTTTCATTGAAAATGGGATAGTTATTGTAAAAATATGAATTTTCATATTTATAATCATCATTTAATGAAAAACCACAAAAAAAAGTACAATATGCAGGCAAAAGACTCACAATTAAAACCATGGTCTGAGAAAAATAAAACTTTTAAAAAAATAAAAATATGAAATTAATTGGTAAAATTCATGAAAAAAATGTAAAAAGTGCAAATAACAAATCAAGTTTTTACAAGTTATTGTGAAAATATAAATGGTCATATTCATAAGCATTATTTCGCTAAAAATCTGTAAATGTGCAATAAGTGAACGAAAAAGATATCATGATAAACCATGTTTTGACATGAATATGACTTTTCTCATATAAATATGAAATTGATTGGTAAAATATTAATTTTCATATTGAAAGGCATTATTCATGAAAAACTGTAAAAAGAAATGGTAAAAATTCAATGAAAAACTTTTCATTTTCATAAGCAACATTTAACTAAAAACCGTTGAAAGTGCAAAAATTCAAGACACAATGGTTTGAAAAAAATGACTTTTTTTAAATAATTTTTTTAATTAAAATATTACATTTTATATTCATAACCATAATTTCATTAAAGAAATTGTTAACTTTTCCATAAAATTATGAATTATAGTAAAAATATGAATTTTTATATTCATAGCATCATTTAACAAAAATTCGTTAAAAGTGCAAAAAAATCTGCGCAAAACATGATGACAAACAATGGTTTGAAAAAATGTAAATTTTGATAGAAAATTTGTTGCGAGAAAAGCGAGATACTTTCCAGCAATATCCGAAGGTAAAACACGCATCAAGGTAAGTTTTAGGATACTTGCTTGCTTGCGGGGATTGTCCCATTTGCCAGCCAATAGGGCTGCATTTGTGTTCGTTTCCTGGTTATGCATTAATTGTTTAATTAATGATAACAATTTCAACCCAGCCATTATGGATGCACAAGCCAGTGCACTCTTAGTCCCAAGCCCGAGTAAATGGGGAGGGTTGCGTTAGGAAGGGCATCCAGTGTAAAACATGTGCCAAATCAAATATGCGGATCACAAATGAGAATTTCATACCGGATCGGTCGAGGCCCGGGTTACCAACGACCGCCACAGGTATCGTTAGCCGACAGGGTACCGGTGGAAATTGGGCTACTGTTGGCCGAAGGAGGAGGAAGACGTCTACAGAGGCGACAGGGAAAGGAGCAGTGTAGGAAAGTGAAGGTTCGGGTTGGTACTTTAAATGTTGGTACTATGACTGGTAAAGGGAGAGAGATAGCTGATATGATGGAGAGGAGAAAGGTAGATATGTTGTATGTTCAGGAGACCAAGTGGAAAGGGAGTAAGGTCAGGAAAATTGGAGGAAAAGGCATATGAGGAGCTGTATGAGAGGTTGGAAACTAAGGAAGGAGAAAAGGATTTATACCGATTGGCCAGGCAGAGGGACCGAGCTGGGAAGGATGTACTGCAAGTTAGAGCAATAAAGGATGAAGAGGGAAATGTGTTGACTAGTGAGGAGAGTGTGTTGAGAAGGTGGAGGGAGTATTTTGAGCAGCTGATGAATGAGGAAAATCAGAGAGAGAGAAGGCTGGATGATGTGGAGTTGGTGAAGCAGGATGTAGATAGGATTAGTAAGGAGGAAGTAAGAGAAGCGATTAAGAGGATGAAGAGTGGAAAGTCGGTTGGACCAGATGACATACCTGTAGAAGCGTGGAGATGTTTGGGAGAGATGGCAGTGGAGTTTTTAACCAGATTGTTTAACAGGATTTTGGAAGGTGAAAAGATGCCTGAGGAATGGAGAAGAAGTGTGCTGGTACCGATCTTTAAGCATAAAGGAGATGTGCAGATCTGCAGTAACTACAGGGGAATTAAGTTGATCAGTCACACCATGATGTTATGGGAAAGAGTAGTGGAAGCCAGGCTGAGAGAAGAGGTGACCATCTGTGGGCAACAGTATGGTTTCATGCCGAGGAAAAGCACCACAGATGCCTTATTTGCTTTGAGAATGTTGATTTAGAAGTATAGAGAAGGACAAAAGGAGTTGCATTGTGTGTTTGTGGATTTAGAGAAAGCGTACGACAGAGTGCCAAGAGAGGAGTTGTGGTATTGTATGAGGAAGTCAGGTGTGTCAGAGAAGTATGTGAGGGTGGTGCAGGACAGTGTGACGGCAGTGAAGTGTGCAGTAGATACGACAGACTGGTTCAGGGTAAAGGTTGGACTGCATCAAGGATCGGCCCTGAGCCCTGTTTCCTGTTTGCAGTGGTGATGGACAGGTTGACGGACGAGGTCAGACAGGAGTCTCCATGGTCTATGATGTTTGCGGATGATATTGTGATTTGTGGTGAGAGTAGGGAGCAGGTCGAGAAGAGCCTGGAGAGGTGGAGGTATGCGCTGGAGAGTAGGGGAATGAAAGTCAGTAGGAGTAAGACAGAGTACATGTGTGTGAATGAGAGGGAGGGCAGTGGAGTGATGCGGTTGCAGGGAGAAGAGGTGGAGAAGGTGGAGGAGTTCATGTACCTGGGGTCAACAGTGCAAAGTAATGGAGAGTGTGTTAGAGAAGTAAAGAAAAGAGTGAAGGCAGGGTGGAGTGGGTGGAGAAGAGTGGCAGGAGTGATTTGTGATAGTAGGGTATCTGCAAGAATGAAAGGTAAAGTTTATAGGTCTGTGGTGAGACCTGCGATGTTGTATGGATTAGAGACAGTGGCATTGAGTAAAAGACAGGAGGTGGAGCTGGAGGTAGCAGAGCTGAAGATGTTAAGGTTTTCGTTGGGAGTGACGACGATGGACAAGATTAGAAATGAGTTTATTAGAGGGTTCAGGGCATGTAGGATGTTTTGATGATGGAGGCGAGATTAAGATGGTTTGAACATGTGCAGAGGAGGGACATGAATTATATTGGTAGAAGAATGCTGAGGATGGAGCCACCAGGTAGGAGGAAAAGAGAAAGGCCAAGGAGGAGGTTCATGGATGTGGTGAGGGAAGACATGCAGGTAGTTGGTGTGAAAGAGGCAGATGTAGAGGACAGGGTGGTATGGAGACGGATGATCTGCTGTGGGGACCCCTAATGGGAGCAGCCAAAAGAAGAAGAAGAAGAAGAAGAAGAAGAATGATAACAATTTCCTTTGGTGGGATGAATCCGTCACGACAATGTGTTCTTAGACATTAAGATGCAAGATTAGAAGACGTTTCTTTATGGTCTGGCTTAAATAGGTGATTTTGTCTGAAGTATCTGAAAGAATCCACGATAATTTTTATATGCCCGAAAAAAAATAGATAAATAAATAAATTATACAATAATAAAAAATAAAAATTTTTATCATAGCTTCACAATCATTCCAAACTCGTCTTTGAACCTTTCAGGAAAAGATACGATGCATAAAATGGGAATGGTGGTTCTGTTTTATTTTAAACCAATGTTTCACTTTCTTTTCCTTCTGTCCTCATGCTCTCAACTATCCGAAATATTTCTTCCGTAGTACATGTAGTACAGACATCCTGCCTGATGAGCCAAATTTAGGTGAAGTTAACCCTAAATTATGGGCCTCTCACAAAGACGGGGCAGGTTTAATCCAGGTAAAGCCGTATGTATCATGCACTCATGAAAACACACCATCCAGTTTTTGGTAAACAATATCCATTGTTATAAGAGAAGAATGTTGGCATTTTTCCAGTTATTGACAATTTATTGTCACAAAGTGTTTTGATAGAGACACATTCACCTTATAACACACCGATTAATCCAGATTTGAATGCGGATAAAAAATGCTGGAGGCTAACTCAAGATTTTCAAGAGATTAATTAAATAGTTATTCCGTTAGCTCCATTGGTGCCCGATATAGCTACCATTGTTAACTCTATATCAGCAACTCACAGATTTTTTACTGTGATTGAACTTTGTTCTGCCATTTTCAGTGTCCTTTTGGCCTCAGAAACGCAGTCGCTTTTTGCGTTTACCTATAGGGGACGTCAATTCACCTGGACCCGTCTTCCTCGGGGTTTTGTTGACTCGCTAGCCGTATTTTCCGCTGTAGTGCACAGAACTTTGGCTGATATACACCTTCCAGAAACAACCTGCATCCTTCAATACGCAAATGACATCCTCAACACACAAGATATGACAGCACAACGTAGATCTGGTTATGAAATCACGCTCTTGGTGACAGAAAACTTAATCATTAAGCCTTCTTTTCAGCCGCATTCAGCTGTAGTAGCGCTGCGTGATCTGCTAGACTTTATTGACTTAGATGGTTTTAATGATGCACACGATTGCCTTAAACACATTGAACAAGAGACCTCTTGTAGGCCCGATCTTTTAGATACAGCCCTGGAAGAGGGGGATTGCCTATTTGTATATAGATCATGTTCAAAACCCTCTGATGTGTATTTATGTGGATATGCAGTTGTAAGATTACCTGATGAAATAGTTGAAGCTAAATCATTACCATACACATCTGCACAAGCTGCAAAGTTGGTGGCACTTACAAGTGCATGTCAAATGTCTGAAGGTAATCCACCCTATATGCCACCTGTAGGAAATTTGAGATACCTGTTGGTTATATTTGACAGATTGAGTAAGTGGCCAGAATCATTTCCATGCGCGACAGAGAACGCTAAAACAGTTGTAAAAATATTAATGAAAGAGTTCATCTCTAAATTTTGGATTCCTAGTGTGATTGAAAGTGATAACAGCACACATTTTGCTCCTAAAGTGACACAACTTTTGGTTAAAAGCTTAGCAATTGATTGGCATTTTAATATTTCCTATCACCCACAGTCAGCTGGACTGGTGGAAAGAATGAACAGAACCATTAAGGAATGTGTTACTAAAGCCTGCATTGAAACAGGCCGAAATTGGACTGTTGTTCACCTGGCAGTATTTACAGAAATGAGAATGACCCCATCTTCAACTACTAAACTGTCACCTTTTGAAATTTGAATGGGCCAGGCTTTCCCGACTCCATGGGTCGGGGGACGCACTTGCATTTCTGTCTTAGGTAACCTGGAAGTGATTGTGGACGACTACGTTTCTGCACTGGTTGAAAAATGTAATTCTATTAGTGCTGAATATTCATATTCATTAACACAAATAAATAAATAAAAATGTTAAAAAGTGCAATCCGTGAACTAAAAACTTTTACATGACAAACCATGGGTTGACAAAAGTATGATTTTTTACATAACAAAATATGATGGTCAATTAAGAAAATATGAATTTTTATATTCAGAAGCATATGTTCATGGAAAACCTTTAAAAAAAATTGCCATTAAGAAACAAAAAACTAAAAAGTGACCATACAAATCATATTTTGACAAATACAATGACATTTTCATTGAAAATGGGATAGTTATTGTAAAAATATGAATTTTTATATTTATAATCATCATTTAATGAAAAACCACAAAAAAAGTACAATATGCAGGCAAAAGACTCACAATTAAAACCATGGTCTGAGAAAAATAAAACTTTTTAAAAAATAAAAATATGAAATTAATTGGTAAAATTCATGAAAAAAATGTAAAAAGTGCAAATAACAAATCAAGTTTTTACAAGTTATTGTGAAAATATAAATGGTCATATTCATAAGCATTATTTCGCAAAAAATCTGTAAATGTGCAATAAGTGAACGAAAAAGATATCATGATAAACCATGTTTTGACATGAATATGACTTTTCTCATATAAATATGAAATTGATTGGTAAAATATTAATTTTCATATTGAAAGGCATTATTCTTGAAAAACTGTAAAAAGAAATGGTAAAAATTCAATGAAAAACTTTTCATTTTCATAAGCAACATTTAACTAAAAACCGTTGAAAGTGCAAAAATTCAAGACACAATGGTTTGAAAAAAATGACTTTTTTTAAATAATTATTTTAATTAAAATATTACATTTTATATTCATAACCATAATTTCATTAAAGAAATTGTTAACTTTTCCATAAAATTATGAATTATAGTAAAAATATGAATTTTTATATTCATAGCATCATTTAACAAAAAATTCGTTAAAAGTGCAAAAAAAATCTGCGCAAAACATGATGACAAACAATGGTTTGAAAAAATGTAAATTTTTTTAAAAAATTTGTTGCGAGAAAAGCGAGATACTTTCCAGCAATATCCGAAGGTAAAACACGCATCAAGGTAAGTTTTAGGATACTTGCTTGCTTGCGGGGATTGTCCCATTTGCCAGCCAATAGGGCTGCATTTGTGTTCGTTTCCTGGTTATGCATTAATTGTTTAATTAATGATAACAATTTCAACCCAGCCATTATGGATGCACAAGCCAGTGCACTCTTAGTCCCAAGCCCGAGTAAATGGGGAGGGTTGCGTTAGGAAGGGCATCCAGTGTAAAACATGTGCCAAATCAAATATGCGGATCACAAATGTGAATTTCATACCGGATCGGTCGAGGCCCGGGTTACCAACGACCGCCACAGGTATCGTTAGCCGACAGGGTACCGGTGGAAATTGGGCTACTGTTGGCCGAAGGAGGAGGAAGACGTCTACAGAGGCGACAGGGAAAGGAGCAGTGTAGGAAAGTGAAGGTTCGGGTTGGTACTTTAAATGTTGGTACTATGACTGGTAAAGGGAGAGAGATAGCTGATATGATGGAGAGTAGAAAGGTAGATATGTTGTATGTTCAGGAGACCAAGTGGAAAGGGAGTAAGGTCAGGAAAATTGGAGGAAAAGGCATATGAGGAGCTGTATGAGAGGTTGGAAACTAAGGAAGGAGAAAAGGATTTATACCGATTGGCCAGGCAGAGGGACCGAGCTGGGAAGGATGTACTGCAAGTTAGAGCAATAAAGGATGAAGAGGGAAATGTGTTGACTAGTGAGGAGAGTGTGTTGAGAAGGTGGAGGGAGTATTTTGAGCAGCTGATGAATGAGGAAAATCAGAGAGAGAGAAGGTTGGATGATGTGGAGTTGGTGAAGCAGGATGTAGATAGGATTAGTAAGGAGGAAGTAAGAGAAGCGATTAAGAGGATGAAGAGTGGAAAGTCGGTTGGACCAGATGACATACCTGTAGAAGCGTGGAGATGTTTAGGAGAGATGGCAGTGGAGTTTTTAACCAGATTGTTTAACAGGATTTTGGAAGGTGAAAAGATGCCTGAGGAATGGAGAAGAAGTGTGCTGGTACCGATCATGTAAAATAATCACGGGGAAATGCTTGCTGTTTGTGTACATACGCTTGGTTCGAAAAACCGCTTTCTCTACTTCCTAGAAGCCTGAGACTTGCGGATTCGCATTTACAGCCAGTGAGAAGCTCATTCTTGACAAGACATGAAAGGATTTGCCAAATATGTGTTGTTATATTGTTTTTCATTAATTATGATTTCTAACCAATTTTCATTCGTTTTTTGAGGTTTTTATGAAATTATCAATATGAATATGAAAATTAATACTTTTTAAATAACTATAATATTTAAATGAAAAATGTCAAATTTTGGTCAGAAAATATTTTGTAATATCATATCTTATCAAAAACATGTAAATGTATCATGGGAAAGTGCATGATGTTTGTGCAATACGCTTGGTTCGACAATCCGCTTTCTCTTCGTCCTAGAAGCCTGAGACTTGCGGAATCGCATTTACAGCCAGTTAGAAGCTCATTCTTGACAAGACTTGAAAGGATTTGCCAAATATGTGTTGTTGTATCGATTTTCATTTATTATGACTTTCCAACTAACTTTTTTCGTTTTTTGCAGTTTTCAACTGTATTTATGAAACTATGATCATAAAAATTAATAATTTTTAAATAACAATATTTATTATGAAAAATGTCATATTGGTAACAAAAAATGTTTTGTAATATATCTCATCCTAAACATGTAAAATAATCATGGGGAAATGCATGCTTGTTTGTGCAATACGCTTTCTTCGAAAAACCGCTTCCTCTTCGTCCTAGAAGCCTGAGACTTGCGGAATCGCATTTACAGCCAGTGAGAAGCTTATTCTTGACAGGACATGAAAGGCTTTGCAAAATATGTGTTGTTGTATCGATTTTCATTTATTATGACTTTCCAACCAACTTTTTTCGTTTTTTGCAGTTTTCAATTGTATTTATGAAACTATGATAATAAAAATTAATCATTTTTAAATAACAATATTTATTATGAAAAATGCCATCTTGGTAACAAAAAATGTTTTGTAATATATCTCATCCTAAACATGTAAAATAATCATGGGGAAATGCATTTTGTTGCATATGCAGTTTGTGCATATACGCTTGATTCGAAAAACCGCTTTCTCCTGGTCCTAGAAGCCTAAGGCTTGCGGAATCGCATTTTCAGACAGTTAGAAGCTTATTCTTAACAGCACATAAAAGGCCTTGCCAAATATGTGGTGTTGTATCGTTTTTAACCAATTATGACGTTCTAACCTATTTTCTTTCTCTTTTTGCACTTTTCAACAGTTTTAATGAAATTATGAATATGAAAATGAAAAATTAATATTTTTGAAATAACTATATTATTTATATAAAAAATGTCACATTTATTTTTAGAAAATGTTATGTAATATAATTTTTTATCCTTAAAATGTAAAATAATCATGTGCAAGTGCATGATGTTTGTGCAAATACGCTTGGTTCGAAAAACCGCTTTCTCTTCGTCCTAGAAGCCTGAGACTTGCGGAATCGCATTTACAGCCAGTGAGAAGCTCATTCTTGACAGTACATAAAAGGCTTTGCAAAATATGTGGTGTATCGTTTTTCATTAATTACGACCTTCTAACCCATTTTCATTTGTTTTTTGCAGTTTTTATGGAATTATGATTATGAATATAAAAATTATTAATTTTTAAATAACTAATATTTATATGAAAAATTTCATATTTTGGTCAGAAAATGTTTTGTATTATCATATCTCATCATAAACATGTAAAATAATTATAGGGAAATGCATGCTGTTTGTGCATAAACCCTTGGTTCGAAAAACCGCTTTCTCTCCGAACTAGAAACCTGAGACATGCGGAATCGCATTTACGAGAATAAGAAGCTCATTCTTTACAGCAAATGAAATGCTTTGCCAAATATGTGTTGTTGTATCGATATTTTATTCATTCTGAGTTTCTAACACTTTTTTTTATTTTCGTTTCATGCAGTTTTTAACAGTATTTATGAAACTATGATAATGAAATATAATACTTTTTAAAAACCAATATTTATATGAAAAATGTCATATTTTTAACAAAAAATGTTTTGTAATATCATATCCTATCATAAACATGTAAAATAATCACGGGGAAATGCTTGCTGTTTGTGTACATACGCATGGTTCGAAAAACCGCTTTCTCTTCGTCCTGGAAGTCTGAGACTTGCGGAATCGCATTTTCAGCCAGTTAGAAGCTCATTCTTGACAAGACATGAAAGGATTTGCCAAATATGTGTTGTTATATTGTTTTTCATTAATTATGATTTCTAACCAATTTTCATTCGTTTCTTGAGGTTTTTATGAAATTATCAATATGAATATGAAAATTAATACTTTTAAAAAAACTATAATATTTAAATGAAAAATGTCAAATTTTGGTCAGAAATTATTTTGTAATATCGTATCTTTTAAAAAACATGTAAATTTATCATGGGAAAGTGCATGATGTTTGTGCAATACGCTTGGTTCGAAAATCCGCTTTCTCTTCGTCCTAGATGCCTGAGACTTGCGGAATCGCATTTACAGCCAGTTAGAAGCTCATTCTTGACAAGACATGAAAGGATTTGCCAAATATGTGTTGTATCGATTTTCATTTATTATGACTTTCTAACCAACTTTTTTCGTTTTTTGCAGTTTTCAACTGTATTTATGAAACTATGATCATAAAAATTAATAATTTTTAAATAACAATATTTATTATGAAAAATGTCATATTGGTAACAAAAAATGTTTTGTAATATATCTCATCCTAAACATGTAAAATAATCATGGGGAAATGCATGCTTGTTTGTGCAATACGCGTTCTTCGAAAAACCGCTTCCTCTTCGTCCTAGAAGCCTGAGGCTTGCGGAATCGCATTTTCAGCCAGTGAGAAGCTTATTCTTAACAGCACATAAAAGGCTTTCCAAAATATGTGGTGTTGTATCGTTTTTCATTAATTACGACTTTCTAACCCATTTTCTTTTTTTTTTTTGCAGTTTTTATCGAATTATGATTATGAATATAAAAATTATTAATTTTTAAATAACTAATATTTATATGAAAAATTTCATGTTTTAGTCAGAAAATGTTTTGTATTATCATATCTCATCATAAACATGTAAAATAATTATAGGGAAATGCATGCTGTTTGTGCATAAACCCTTGGTTCGAAAAACCGCTTTCTCTCCAAACTAGAAACCTGAGACATGCGGAATCGCATTTACGAGAATAAGAAGCTCATTCTTTACAGCAAATGAAATGCTTTGCCAAATATGTGTTGTTGTATCGATTTTTTATTCATTCTGAGTTTCTAACACTTTTTTTTATTTTCGTTTTTTGCAGTTTTTAACAGTATTTATGAAACTATGATCATAAAAATTTATAATTTTTAAATAACAATATTTATTATGAAAAATGTCATATTTTTAACAAAAAATGTTTTGTAATATCATATCCTATCATAAACATGTAAAATAATCACGGGGAAATGCTTGCTGTTTGTGTACATACGCTTGGTTCGAAAAACCGCTTTCTCTTCGTCCTAGAAGCCTGAGACTTGCGGAATCGCATTTTCAGCTAGTTAGAAGCTTATTCTTAACAGCACATAAAAGGCTTTGCCAAATATGTGGTGTTGTATCGTTTTTAACCAATTATGACGTTCTAACCTATTTTCTTTCTCTTTTTGCAGTTTTCAACAGTTTTAATGAAATTATGAATATGAATATGAAAAATTTATATTTTTGAAATAACTAAATTATTTCTATAAAAAATGTCATATTTTGTTTAGAAAATGTTCTGTAATATAATATTTTATCAATTAAATGTAAAATAATCATGCGCACGTGCATGATGTTTGTGCAAATACGCTTGGTTCGAAAAACCGCTTTCTCTACGTCCTAGAAGCCTGAGACTTGCGGAATCGCATTTACAGCCAGTGAGAAGCTCATTCTTGACAGTACATAAAAGGCTTTGCAAAATACGTGGTGTTGTATAGTTTTTCATCAATTACGTTGACAAACACAACAAAACAATTCGTTTTTTGCAGTTTTTATGGAATTATGATTATAAAAATTATTAATTTTTAACTCACTATAATATTTATATGAAAAATTTCATTTTTTGGTCAGAAAATGTTTTGTAATATCATATCTCATCAAAAACATGTAAAATAATTATAGGGAAATGCATGCTGTTTGTGCATATACCCTTGGTTCGAAAAACTGCTTTCTCTTCGTACTAGAAACCTGAGACATGCGGAATCGCATTTTCAGCCAGTTAGAAGCTCATTTTTTTACAGCACATGAAGGCTTTGCCAAATATGTGTTGTTATATTGTTTTTCATTAATTATGATTTCTATCCCATTTTCATTCGTTTTTTGAGGTTTTTACGAAATTATGAATATGAATATGAAAATTAATACTTTTTTAAATAACTATAATATTTAAATGAAAAATGTCATATTTTGGTTAGAAAATGTTTTGTAATATCATATCAAAAACATGTAAATTTATCATGGGCAAGTGCATGATGTTTGTGCAAATACGCTTGGTTCGAAAAACCGCTTTCTATTCGTTCTAGAAGCCTGAGACTTGCGGAATCGAATTTACAGCCAGTGAGAAGCTCATTCTTGACAGTACATAAAAGGTTTTGCAAAATATGTGGTGTTGCATCGTTTTTAATCAATTATGACAATCAACTATTACCAACTATTATCAACTATTATCAACTATTTTCATTCGTTTTTTGCAGTTTTTATGGAATTATGATTCTGAAAAGAAAATGATATATTTTGATAAAAACAATCCATTTAAAAAAAATTTAAAATTATTTTCAAACCATAAATTTTGCACTTTTTAGTTAAATGATGCTAATGAATATTAAAAGTCATATTTTTCACAATACATTTTAAAAACTTGATTTATCAAGTTTATCATATCATATTCTTTATTAAATTATTTCACTTTTTTTTTTACAGTTTTTCATTAAATTATTATATATATAATATATATCATAACTTCCTTTTTTTTATACATTTATTTCATATTCATATGAAAAAAAAGTCATTTTTGCCAAACATGTTTATCATGAATTCTTTTCCGTTCACTTACTGCACTTTTTCAACTGTTTTTCATGAAAATATGCTTATGTATATGAAAATTAAAATTTTACAAATTAATTGCATATTTATGTAAAATGTCATAATTTTGTCAAACCATGGTTTGTCATGTGAAAGTTTTTAGTTCATGTATTGCACTTTTGAATGGTTTTTAATAAAATTATGCTTATGAATATAAAAATTCATATTTTTTGAAAAAGTAAATTTTTTTATGAACTTATGGTTTTGAATATGAAGTAATATTTTAATAATAAAAAAAAATTTTTATAAAAGAAAGTCAGATTTGTTTCAATCTATTGTTTGTCATAACAGTTGTTGCGATGAACATTTGCACTTTTGTTAGATTTTTATCATGCCCAAACGAAACTTAATTCTTACCTAAAGCTCTTTCCTGTTTGGATAAGAAGACATACTAGCCAGAGATGTGTGAGCCCAGATAAAGACTCCCTGTATACCTTACGTACTTACATCGTAAATATTCTATCGACACTGAACAGACAAAGGACACTTCATCATTACCACTTCATGCCTTTATGGCCTGTCTTACCTTCGTCATCAAACATGGCAACATACAAAGTACAATTCCAACAATCAATACAAGAATCAATCCTTAAACAAAGTAGTGTTTAACACTCGTAAATAAATTCCTAAAATTCTCAAAAATTCTGAGTGTAATTACAACTATGCCCATATTGTTATAGAATTTAGACCTAGAGCAGGTATCAGGGTAAGCCAAACATAACAGTCGCATGAGTCAGATCTTTACCCCAGAGGTGGCCCGTTTATATTTAAAGAAAGGATCTTTTTATGGGCTCTCACTTATTTCAGTCCTGAATACTCACTTAGGTAGGCTACGTAGGCCAACAGACCAATTAGTGCACAGTGTTTTGATCCTGCTTGCGTGTATCCACTGTGGGTAATAATCAGACAGATAATTACAGCTAGAACAGTTTCTGTGGGCAGAGGAAGAGTTAGTGAGACATCAGCACTAATAGAATTCAAATTTTTTCAACCAGGGCAGAAACGTAGTCATCCACAATCACGCCCATTAGAATTTCAAAAGGTGACAGTTTAATAGTTGAAGATATGGTCATTCTCATTTTTGTGAGTACTGCCAGGAGAACAACAGTCAAATTTTGGCCTGTTTCAATGCAGGCTTCACCAACACTATTAAAGCTAGTTTAGGCAGAGCAATTTTTACATCTACATCTCTAATGATACCAGCAGAATCACATTGTTACATTTTTTACTTTATGTCCTTTTCAGTAGGCTGACTCTGAAGAATTATTTAGGTCAATATCTGGTATATTGGAGATATGTGTCATCATTGGGATCTCAGGATTTGTATGTTCTCTGTCCAAATCTACTGGTTGTTTTGCTGCTTCCTTAGCTACTTTATCCGCTAACAAATTTCCTCTGAATCACCTTCACGTCCTTTACCACTTTGGCCACTTTGGTAGGGAGTTAAGCAGCATTTAAGAGGTCGCCGATGACAGCTTGTGCAGATGTGTATGGTAATGATTTAGCTTCAACTATTTCATCAGGTAATCTTACAACCGTATATCCACAAAAATACACTTCAGAGGGTTTTGAACATGATCTGTCTACATATAGGAAATCCCCCTCTTCCAGGGCCGTATCTAAAAGATCAGGCCTACAAGAGGTCTCTTGTTTAATGTGTTTAAGGGAACCGTGTGCGTCGTCAAAACCATCTATGGCAATAAAGTATAGCAGATCACGCAGCGCTACTACAGCTGAATGCGGCTGAGAAGAAGGCTTAATGGTTAAGTTTTCTGTCCCCAAGAGCGTGATTTTGTATCCAGGTCTACGTCGTGCTGTGTTGAGGTTATGTAAAATAGCTGTTACCTGATGTGATGTGTACAGTATCAAAGGATGTGACAGCACCATTTTCTCAGCATCCCAGTCAGGTGTATCAGAGCCGCAGCAGCCACTGCACTGTAAGCATAAGGTCAACCCTTGTGCTATGTTGTCTAAAGACTTTAAAAGATACACAACAGGGCGATAGCTGTCACCATAGTCCTTTCTCTTTTATAGTTGTCATTATGCAGGGCTCTAGGAGGCTTTCCTTTACAGTGGTTACAGAAAAGACGATGACGGCAGTCTCTCACGCTGTGGCCGGGTTTCAGGCAACCATATCAGAGTTTCTTCTCCTTTATATAGTTGCGTCACTCAACTAACACCATCTCAGTGAACTTGTAGCATGCGTGTAGTTGGTGTCTATTATCTTGACATGAAACCTTAACTTTCCCCTGTTCTGACTTGTGTTTTTCATTTTTAGTGACTATTTGAGTGGTAAACACACTTGCTTTGGTTTTCTTCACATCTCTGAGGTTTCTCTTCTCAGTGATAGAATCTGACAAATGAAGGGCATGAAAGGACGTAATTGGATTACAAGCAATCTCGGCTTCATCTGACGTGAATCGAGCAAACTCTTTGAAACTTGGAAATTCTTGATTCTCATTTAGGCTTTGCGTGACTTGTCGGTTCCAGCGTAAAGCTGCCCAGTCTGGTAGTTTGTGAACGAGCTTCCTATTTTCTTCCCAGTCGTTTAATATGTGGAGACCCTTGACATGAGGCATGGCATCTTAACAAGCATTCAGAAAATCTGAGAAGCGTCTCAGTCCTTCAGCATCCTTCGATGGAATTCTCGGCCAGTAGGTGAGCTTTAAAGACTGCCGTGCTGGGCCACCAACGTACTTTTTTAGGTAGTATAGTTTTTCGGCTGGCGTGATTGCCCTTTGGTCTATGAGTGAAGTGAATGCTGCCTTCCATTCAATGAATTGTATGGGATCGCCATTGAAGACAAATGGCTCAGGAACAGGAAGCCTATTTAAGGCTATGTTGTCTTGAAAGAGCTAAATGAGAGAGGGAATGTCTGTATGATGGGGCGTTGCAACTTGAGAAAGGGGCACTGTAGTTACAGGTGTATTCTTTGCTTCCATGTTCCTTTCCTTCTTGAGATAAATAGCATCCTTGTGATCCGTCTCCCTTTCGTAGATCTTCAACTTGGCTTGAGCGGCCCTTATCTCTTTCGCTGCCTGTAATCGCTCCAACTTACGCCTTTGTGCCTTTAGAGCTTTGCGTTGTTGTTCCTCTAGCTCTCTTATAGATTCCTTTTGCTTTTCTTCTTCCAGCAGCATCTGATAATATATTTCCTTTACTGCTAGTTCAGCTGCTGCATCCACGCGTTTTACTATCATGGATGAAGTTATGGAGTAGTGATCGGACTGGCTGTGACTTGTCCAAGAAGCTGCAGATCCATAGACAGACTTTGCATAGTCGGGGCGGAGCAGTTCGTGAAGGCGGTGTCTTTCCTGCGGCTCATCAAACCCGCTTTTCTCATTTATAGCTCTGCTGTATGCAATGTTGATGATTTCTGCGGTCACAGCTTCACACGTATCAACTCTTCTTCTTATGTCGGTGGAGGGTGAGGTGAGATTTCGAATTTCATAATAAATGTTCATCATGTCTTCTTTACTTTTCTTAAGCTTGTCAATGAGAGGCCAGAGCTGACTCTCTGACATATAAGTCTTTAGCTGATCTCTTGCCTTCCTTGCGTGGAGCTTCCACTGTTTGTACATGGCAAACAGCTTTTTCTCTTTTCTCTTGGCCTCTTCATATTGATGCATCTTCTCTGTAGGATGGCGTGTGCGTTCAGAGCGTCTTGGACCTTCAAGAGCATTATCATCCTTATTAAATTTGCCTTGGAGATCAGTTAGACATTGTTGTTTAACTTCATTTGTTTCCTTCAGACACGATCGCTCTGATTGGTCTACCATTATGTGGGTTTCACCCTGTAAATCTTCATGCTGGTAACCAGCCATCTGCTCCTCCACCTCTATCTCATTTCCTGACTGTGACATTATCACTTTAAATTTTTAACTCTAATGGCGAAAGAAGACCCCCTTAACAGATATGGAAAAGCCCTGAATATGAACTGTATAAACATAAAATATCAGAACATAAATTTAAGCAGCTGTCACATATGCATGTACATATAGACACTAGAATTATTGTAAATGTCAGTGTAAATACCGCAATGAACAAGGTATCAACAATAATAAATTCAAATGAGGGAAATGTGAATGTTAAATCCTCAATAAACACTGTTAACTAGGTGGATAAATGCAAAATCCAAAAAACAAAAGTCTATGTCCTTAATTAGACAAAGTCCATGTGGATGCCTGCAGGCATGGGCACAAATATAATCACAGTTTATCTTGAGCCGGTGAGAATTGAATGTTCAATCCGAGAAGCCGTTCATCCGTTGCTCGCCGTATTGTCGTACTATAGTAGATTAATACTCACGATCTTGCATCAATGTCCGTATGTGTGGCTGTACTTGACCATTGCACCGAATCTGTGAGACCGCTGTCCAAAATATAGGTCAGGCGCGAGGAAGCAGCTTGATGAGTCCACGCTGATGCCTTGTGACGGTGATGTAGCAGAAGATGCGCTTTGATGACCCTCCGTGGCCCGTTGTAGACAACAGTTATTGAAATCGATGCAGGGTCGAACTCTTACTGTAGCAAACCCACAGCCAGGTCTCTGGGCTTTGTGTTAGAGGATATAGTTCTGCAGTTCAAGTCGATCTTCCGGTCACCTATACAAAGAACTGCATACCTGTCGACCGCTCTCACATTCCCACTTGTGAGACGGCTAAAAAATTGAGTCATCTGGCAAAAATAGTGGATGAAATACAACCACTGAAGGACTATGTAGTAGGTCTTTTTGATCACCTTCAATGGTGAAGCGTACTGATGTTTCAAAAAGCCTTTATTTTGTGTTCAGCCGTCAGCCTTTTCTTTGGGAAACACAAAATCTAACTTTCCTTGATGAAAAACCTTTTCTTAGTGAAACACCGTAAGAGCTACAGAACAGATAAATAACAAATAATACAATCAGCTCTTACAAACATAAACATGAATAGCCATTTATAAGAAACCCTTTTGTGATGTCACACAATGATGTCACAGATGTGACAGTGATAACAACACATTAAAACACTTCTTCACAGTTAAATAGATTAACCCACATATTAATGCATATACACATTAAACAAATAAAACATAGTACCTTGTTCCCGTTCCAGCTAGGTGCTTAATTATCCTTTACTTTCCTTAAGAACCTTGTACGAATTTCAGAGCATTTTAGCGACATGACTTTCCTTTTCAATGTGTGCATCACACTAACTACTGGGGGCGGAGTTAAAGGACAATACTGTATGGGGCGGGGTTAAAGGACTATACCATATTGGGGCGGAGTTAAAGGACTATATCGTATGGGGGGGGAAGAGACCAAACAAAATGGAGCTCAAAAGGATTACCTTATTTACTCTTTTCTTAGAGTTAGTTACACCGGTCCCAAGCTCGGATAATTGGGGAAGTTGCGTTAGGAAGGGCATCCAGCGTAAAATATGTGCCAAATCGAATATGCGGGTCACGATTAAGAATTTCATACCGGATCGGTCGAGGCCCGGGTTAACAACGACCGCTACAGGCATCGTTTGCCAACAGGGTACCAGTGGAAATTGGGCTACTGTTAGTCGAAGGAGGAGAAGCAGAGGAGGAAGATGTCTACAGAGATGGCAGGAAAAGGAGAAGTGTAGGAGAGTGGAGGTTCGGGTTGGTACTTTAAATGTTGGTTCTATGACTGGTATAGGGAGAGAGGTAGCTGATATGATGGAGAGGAGAAAGGTAGATATGTTGTGTGTTCAGGAGACCAAGTGGAAAGGGAGTAAGGCCAGGAACATTGGAGTTGGGTTTAAACTGTTCTATTATGGCGTGGATGGAAAGAGAAATGGTGTAGTGGTGTTTTTGAAGGAAGAGTACAGTAAGAGTGTAGTGGAGGTGAAGTAAGTTTCTGATAGGGTGATGAATGTGAAGCTGGAAGTTGAAGGGATGATGATAAATGTCATCAGTGCCTATGCTCCATAAGTCAGCTGTGAGATGGAGAAGAAGGAATGATTCTGGAGTGAACTAGATGAAGTGGTAGATGGTGTACCTAGAAATGAACGATTGGTGATTGGGGCAGACTTTAATGGACATGTAGGTGAAGGGAACAGAGGTGATGAGGAGGTGATGGGTAGGTATGGTTTTAAGGAGAGGAATGTGGAAGGGCAGATGGTGGTAGATTTTGCTAAAATAACGGAAATGGCAGGAAGGAGGATCATAGGGTGACCTATAAGAGTGGAGGAAGGTGCACACAGGTGGATTATGTTCTATGTAGGAGATGCAACCTGAAGAAGATTGGAGACTGTAAGGTGTTGGCAGGGGACAGTGTAGCTAGACAGCATCGGATGGTGGTCTGTAGGATGGTTTTGGAGGCAAAGAAGAAGAGGAGGCAAGTAGGGACTGAAAGACGAATAAGATGGTGGAAAATGAAGGAGGAAGAGTGTAGTGTGAGGTTCAGGGAAGAGGTTAGACAGAGGCTCGGTGGCGGTGAAGAGGTGCTGGATGATTTGGAAACTACCGCAGGAGTGATAAGGGATGCTAGAAACGTACTTGGTGTGACATCTGGAAATAGAAAGGAAGACAAAGAGACGTGGTGGTGGAATGAGGAAGTGCAGGAGATCATAAGGGGAAAAAGGTTAACAAAACAGAAGTGGGATCGACAGAATGATGAGAAAAGTAGGCAGGAGTACAAGGAGATGCAGCAGCAGGTGAAGAGGGATGTGGCGAAAGCCAAGGAAAAGGCATACAAGGAGCTGTATGAGAGGTTGAACACTGAGGAAGGAGAAAAGGATTTGTACCGATTGGCCAGGCAGAGGGACCGAGCTGGGAAGGATGTGTTGCAAGTAAGAGCAATAAAGGATGGAAATGTGTTGACTAGTGAGGAAAGTGTGTTGAGAAGGTTGAGGGAGTATTTTAAACAGCTGATGAACGAGGAAAATGAGAGAGAGAGAGAGAGAGAGAGAGAGAGAGAGAGAGAGAGAGAGAGAGAGAGAGAGAGAGAAGAGAGAGAGAGAGAGAGAGAGAGAGAGAGAGAGAGGTTGGATGATGTGGAATTAGTGAAGCAGGAAGTGGATAGGATTCGTAGAGAGGAAGTGAGAGCAGCATTTAAGAGGATTAAGATCTTTGAGCAACAGTATGGTTTCATGCCGAGAAAGAGCACCACAGACACATTATTTGCTATGAGAATGTTGATGGAGAAGTATAACGAAGGACAGAAGGAATAGCATTGTGTATTTGTGGATTTAGAGAAAGCGTACGACAGGGTGCCAAGAGAGGAGTTGTGGTATTCTATGAGGAAGTCAGTTGTGTCAGAGAAGTATGTGAGGGTAGTGCAGGACATGTATGAGGACAGTGTGACAGCAGTGCAGTGTGCAGTAGGAACGACAGACTGGTAAAAGGTGAAGGTTGGACTGCATCAAGGATCGGCCCTGAGCCCTTTTCTGTTTGCAGTGGTGATAGACGAGGTCAGACAGGAGTCTCCCTGGACTATAATGTTTGCGCATTATATTGCGATTTGTGGTGAGAGTAGTGAGCAGGTCAAGAAGAGCCTGGAGAGGTGGAGGTACATGCTGGAAAGAAGGGGAATGAAAGTCAGTAGGAGTAAGACAGAGTACATGTGCGTAAATGAAAACGAGGGCAGTGGAGTGGTGCGGTTGCAGGGAGAAGAGGTGGAGAAGGTGGTGGAGTTCAGGTACCTGTGAACAACAGTGCATAGTAATGGAGAGTGTGTTAATAGTTATTGTAAAAACCTGAATATTCATATTCAATAAGCACAAATAAATAAATAAAAATGTTAAAAAGTGCAATCCGTGAACTAAAAACTTTTACATGACAAACCATGGGTTGACAAAAGTATGATTTTTTACATAACAAAATATGATGGTCAATTAAGAAAATATGAATTTTTATATTCAGAAGCATATGTTCATGGAAAACCTTTAAAAAAAATTGCCATTAAGAAACAAAAAACTAAAAAGTGACCATACAAATTGAAAGGCATTATTCATGAAAAACTGTAAAAAGAAATGGTAAAAATTCAATGAAAAACTTTTCATTTTCATAAGCAACATTTAACTAAAAACCGTTGAAAGTGCAAAAATTCAAGACACAATGGTTTGAAAAAAATGACTTTTTTAAAATAATTTTTTAAATTAAAATATTACATTTTATATTCATAACCATAATTTCATTAAAGAAATTGTTAACTTTTCCATAAAATTATGAATTATAGTAAAAATATGAATTTTTATATTCATAGCATCATTTAACTAAAATTCGTTAAAAGTGCAAAAAAATCTGCGCAAAACATGATGACAAACAATGGTTTGAAAAAATGTAAATTTTTATAAAAAATTTGTTGCGAGAAAAGCGAGATACTTTCCAGCAATATCCGAAGGTAAAACACGCATCAAGGTAAGTTTTAGGATACTTGCTTGCTTGCGGGGATTGTCCCATTTGCCAGCCAATAGGGCTGCATTTGTGTTCGTTTCCTGGTTATGCATTAATTGTTTAATTAATGATAACAATTTCAACCCAGCCATTATGGATGCACAAGCCAGTGCACTCTTTGTCCCAAGCCCGAGTAAATGGGGAGGGTTGCGTTAGGAAGGGCATCCAGTGTAAAACATGTGCCAAATCAAATATGCGGATCACAAATGAGAATTTCATACCGGATCGGTCGAGGCCCGGGTTACCAACGACCGCCACAGGTATCGTTAGCCGACAGGGTACCGGTGGAAATTGGGCTACTGTTGGCCGAAGGAGAAGGAAGACGTCTACAAAGCAGACAGGGAAAGGAGCAGTGTAGGAAAGTGAAGGTTCGGGTTGGTACTTTAAATGTTGGTACTATGACTGGTAAAGGGAGAGAGATAGCTGATATGATGGAGAGGAGAAAGGTAGATATGTTGTATGTTCCGGAGACCAAGTGGAAAGGGAGTAAGGTCAGGAAAATTGGAGGAAAAGGCATATGAGGAGCTGTATGAGAGGTTGGAAACTAAGGAAGGAGAAAAGGATTTATACCGATTGGCCAGGCAGAAGGACCGAGCTGGAAAGGATGTACTGCAAGTTAGAGCAATAAAGGATGAAGAGGGAAATGTGTTGACTAGTGAGGAGAGTGTGTTGAGAAGGTGGAGGGAGTATTTTGAGCAGCTGATGAATGAGGAAAATCAGAGAGAGAGAAGGTTGGATGATGTGGAGTTGGTGAAGCAGGATGTAGATAGGATTAGTAAGGAGGAAGTAAGAGAAGCGATTAAGAGGATGAAGAGTGGAAAGTCGGTTGGACCAGATGACATACCTGTAGAAGCGTGGAGATGTTTAGGAGAGATGGCAGTGGAGTTTTTAACCAGATTGTTTAACAGGATTTTGGAAGGTGAAAAGATGCCTGAGGAATGGAGAAGAAGTGTGCTGGTACCGATCTTTAAGCATAAAGGAGATGTGCAGATCTGCAGTAACTACAGGGGAATTAAGTTGATCAGTCACACCATGATGTTATGGGAAAGAGTAGTGGAAGCCAGGCTGAGAGAAGAGGTGACCATCTGTGGGCAACAGTATGGTTTCATGCCGAGGAAAAGCACCACAGATGCCTTATTTGCTTTGAGAATGTTGATTTAGAAGTATAGAGAAGGACAAAAGGAGTTGCATTGTGTGTTTGTGGATTTAGAGAAAGCGTACGACAGAGTGCCAAGAGAGGAGTTGTGGTATTGTATGAGGAAGTCAGGTGTGTCAGAGAAGTATGTGAGGGTGGTGCAGGACAGTGTGACGGCAGTGAAGTGTGCAGTAGATACGACAGACTGGTTCAGGGTAAAGGTTGGACTGCATCAAGGATCGGCCCTGAGCCCTGTTTCCTGTTTGCAGTGGTGATGGACAGGTTGACGGACGAGGTCAGACAGGAGTCTCCATGGTCTATGATGTTTGCGGATGATATTGTGATTTGTGGTGAGAGTAGGGAGCAGGTCGAGAAGAGCCTGGAGAGGTGGAGGTATGCGCTGGAGAGTAGGGGAATGAAAGTCAGTAGGAGTAAGACAGAGTACATGTGTGTGAATGAGAGGGAGGGCAGTGGAGTGATGCGGTTGCAGGGAGAAGAGGTGGAGAAGGTGGAGGAGTTCATGTACCTGGGGTCAACAGTGCAAAGTAATGGAGAGTGTGTTAGAGAAGTAAAGAAAAGAGTGAAGGCAGGGTGGAGTGGGTGGAGAAGAGTGGCAGGAGTGATTTGTGATAGTAGGGTATCTGCAAGAATGAAAGGTAAAGTTTATAGGTCTGTGGTGAGACCTGCGATGTTGTATGGATTAGAGACAGTGGCATTGAGTAAAAGACAGGAGGTGGAGCTGGAGGTAGCAGAGCTGAAGATGTTAAGGTTTTCGTTGGGAGTGACGACGATGGACAAGATTAGAAATGAGTTTATTAGAGGGTTCAGGGCATGTAGGATGTTTTGATGATGGAGGCGAGATTAAGATGGTTTGAACATGTGCAGAGGAGGGACATGAATTATATTGGTAGAAGAATGCTGAGGATGGAGCCACCAGGTAGGAGGAAAAGAGAAAGGCCAAGGAGGAGGTTCATGGATGTGGTGAGGGAAGACATGCAGGTAGTTGGTGTGAAAGAGGCAGATGTAGAGGACAGGGTGGTATGGAGACGGATGATCTGCTGTGGGGACCCCTAATGGGAGCAGCCAAAAGAAGAAGAAGAAGAAGAATGATAACAATTTCCTTTGGTGGGATGAATCCGTCACGACAATGTGTTCTTAGACATTAAGATGCAAGATTAGAAGACGTTTCTTTATGGTCTGGCTTAAATAGGTGATTTTGTCTGAAGTATCTGAAAGAATCCACGATAATTTTTATATGCCCGAAAAAAAATAGATAAATAAATAAATTATACAATAATAAAAAATAAAATTTTTTATCATAGCTTCACAATCATTCCAAACTCGTCTTTGAACCTTTCAGGAAAAGATACGATGCATAAAATGGGAATGGTGGTTCTGTTTTATTTTAAACCAATGTTTCACTTTCTTTTCCTTCTGTCCTCATGCTCTCAACTATCCGAAATATTTCTTCCGTAGTACATGTAGTACAGACATCCTGCCTGATGAGCCAAATTTAGGTGAAGTTAACCCTAAATTATGGGACTCTCACAAAGACGGGGCAGGTTTAATCCAGGTAAAGCCGTATGTATCATGCACTCATGAAAACACACCATCCAGTTTTTGGTAAACAATATCCATTGTTATAAGAGAAGAATGTTGGCATTTTTCCAGTTATTGACAATTTATTGTCACAAAGTGTTTTGATAGAGACACATTCACCTTATAACACACCGATTAATCCAGATTTGAATGCGGATAAAAAATGCTGGAGGCTAACTCAAGATTTTCAAGAGATTAATTAAATAGTTATTCCGTTAGCTCCATTGGTGCCCGATATAGCTACCATTGTTAACTCTATATCAGCAACTCACAGATTTTTTACTGTGATTGAACTTTGTTCTGCCATTTTCAGTGTCCTTTTGGCCTCAGAAACGCAGTCGCTTTTTGCGTTTACCTATAGGGGACGTCAATTCACCTGGACCCGTCTTCCTCGGGGTTTTGTTGACTCGCTAGCCGTATTTTCCGCTGTAGTGCACAGAACTTTGGCTGATATACACCTTCCAGAAACAACCTGCATCCTTCAATACGCAAATGACATCCTCAACACACAAGATATGACAGCACAACGTAGATCTGGTTATGAAATCACGCTCTTGGTGACAGAAAACTTAATCATTAAGCCTTCTTTTCAGCCGCATTCAGCTGTAGTAGCGCTGCGTGATCTGCTAGACTTTATTGACTTAGATGGTTTTAATGATGCACACGATTGCCTTAAACGCATTGAACAAGAGACCTCTTGTAGGCCCGATCTTTTAGATACAGCCCTGGAAGAGGGGGATTGCCTATTTGTAGATAGATCATGTTCAAAACCCTCTGATGTGTATTTATGTGGATATGCAGTTGTAAGATTACCTGATGAAATAGTTGAAGCTAAATCATTACCATACACATCTGCACAAGCTGCAAAGTTGGTGGCACTTACAAGTGCATGTCAAATGTCTGAAGGTAATCCACCCTATATGCCACCTGTAGGAAATTTGAGATACCTGTTGGTTATATTTGACAGATTGAGTAAGTGGCCAGAATCATTTCCATGCGCGACAGAGAACGCTAAAACAGTTGTAAAAATATTAATGAAAGAGTTCATCTCTAAATTTTGGATTCCTAGTGTGATTGAAAGTGATAACAGCACACATTTTGCTCCTAAAGTGACACAACTTTTGGTTAAAAGCTTAGCAATTGATTGGCATTTTAATATTTCCTATCACCCACAGTCAGCTGGACTGGTGGAAAGAATGAACAGAACCATTAAGGAATGTGTTACTAAAGCCTGCATTGAAACAGGCCGAAATTGGACTGTTGTTCACCTGGCAGTATTTACAGAAATGAGAATGACCCCATCTTCAACTACTAAACTGTCACCTTTTGAAATTCGAATGGGCCAGGCTTTCCCGACTCCATGGGTCGGGGGACGCACTTGCATTTCTGTCTTAGGTAACCTGGAAGTGATTGTGGACGACTACGTTTCTGCACTGGCTGAAAAATGTAATTCTATTAGTGCTGAATATTCATATTCATTAACACAAATAAATAAATAAAAATGTTAAAAAGTGCAATCCGTGAACTAAAAACTTTTACATGACAAACCATGGGTTCACAAAAGTATGATTTTTTACATAACAAAATATGATGGTCAATTAAGAAAATATGAATTTTTATATTCAGAAGCATATGTTCATGGAAAACCTTTAAAAAAAATTGCCATTAGGAAACAAAAAACTAAAAAGTGACCATACAAATCATATTTTGACAAATACAATGACATTTTCATTGAAAATGGGATAGTTATTGTAAAAATATGAATTTTCATATTTATAATCATCATTTAATGAAAAACCACAAAAAAAAGTACAATATGCAGGCAAAAGACTCACAATTAAAACCATGGTCTGAGAAAAATAAAACTTTTAAAAAAATAAAAATATGAAATTAATTGGTAAAATTCATGAAAAAAATGTAAAAAGTGCAAATAACAAATCAAGTTTTTACAAGTTATTGTGAAAATATAAATGGTCATATTCATAAGCATTATTTCGCTAAAAATCTGTAAATGTGCAATAAGTGAACGAAAAAGATATCATGATAAACCATGTTTTGACATGAATATGACTTTTCTCATATAAATATGAAATTGATTGGTAAAATATTAATTTTCATATTGAAAGGCATTATTCATGAAAAACTGTAAAAAGAAATGGTAAAAATTCAATGAAAAACTTTTCATTTTCATAAGCAACATTTAACTAAAAACCGTTGAAAGTGCAAAAATTCAAGACACAATGGTTTGAAAAAAATGACTTTTTTAAAATAATTTTTTAAATTAAAATATTACATTTTATATTCATAACCATAATTTCATTAAAGAAATTGTTAACTTTTCCATAAAATTATGAATTATAGTAAAAATATGAATTTTTATATTCATAGCATCATTTAACAAAAATTCGTTAAAAGTGCAAAAAAATCTGCGCAAAACATGATGACAAACAATGGTTTGAAAAAATGTAAATTTTTATAGAAAATTTGTTGCGAGAAAAGCGAGATACTTTCCAGCAATATCCGAAGGTAAAACACGCATCAAGGTAAGTTTTAGGATACTTGCTTGCTTGCGGGGATTGTCCCATTTGCCAGCCAATAGGGCTGCATTTGTGTTCGTTTCCTGGTTATGCATTAATTGTTTAATTAATGATAACAATTTCAACCCAGCCATTATGGATGCACAAGCCAGTGCACTCTTAGTCCCAAGCCCGAGTAAATGGGGAGGGTTGCGTTAGGAAGGGCATCCAGTGTAAAACATGTGCCAAATCAAATATGCGGATCACAAATGAGAATTTCATACCGGATCGGTCGAGGCCCGGGTTACCAACGACCGCCACAGGTATCGTTAGCCGACAGGGTACCGGTGGAAATTGGGCTACTGTTGGCCGAAGGAGGAGGAAGACGTCTACAGAGGCAACAGGGAAAGGAGCAGTGTAGGAAAGTGAAGGTTCGGGTTGGTACTTTAAATGTTGGTACTATGACTGGTAAAGGGAGAGAGATAGCTGATATGATGGAGAGGAGAAAGGTAGATATGTTGTATGTTCAGGAGACCAAGTGGAAAGGGAGTAAGGTCAGGAAAATTGGAGGAAAAGGCATATGAGGAGCTGTATGAGAGGTTGGAAACTAAGGAAGGAGAAAAGGATTTATACCGATTGGCCAGGCAGAGGGACCGAGCTGGGAAGGATGTACTGCAAGTTAGAGCAATAAAGGATGAAGAGGGAAATGTGTTGACTAGTGAGGAGAGTGTGTTGAGAAGGTGGAGGGAGTATTTTGAGCAGCTGATGAATGAGGAAAATCAGAGAGAGAGAAGGCTGGATGATGTGGAGTTGGTGAAGCAGGATGTAGATAGGATTAGTAAGGAGGAAGTAAGAGAAGCGATTAAGAGGATGAAGAGTGGAAAGTCGGTTGGACCAGATGACATACCTGTAGAAGCGTGGAGATGTTTGGGAGAGATGGCAGTGGAGTTTTTAACCAGATTGTTTAACAGGATTTTGGAAGGTGAAAAGATGCCTGAGGAATGGAGAAGAAGTGTGCTGGTACCGATCTTTAAGCATAAAGGAGATGTGCAGATCTGCAGTAACTACAGGGGAATTAAGTTGATCAGTCACACCATGATGTTATGGGAAAGAGTAGTGGAAGCCAGGCTGAGAGAAGAGGTGACCATCTGTGGGCAACAGTATGGTTTCATGCCGAGGAAAAGCACCACAGATGCCTTATTTGCTTTGAGAATGTTGATTTAGAAGTATAGAGAAGGACAAAAGGAGTTGCATTGTGTGTTTGTGGATTTAGAGAAAGCGTACGACAGAGTGCCAAGAGAGGAGTTGTGGTATTGTATGAGGAAGTCAGGTGTGTCAGAGAAGTATGTGAGGGTGGTGCAGGACAGTGTGACGGCAGTGAAGTGTGCAGTAGATACGACAGACTGGTTCAGGGTAAAGGTTGGACTGCATCAAGGATCGGCCCTGAGCCCTGTTTCCTGTTTGCAGTGGTGATGGACAGGTTGACGGACGAGGTCAGACAGGAGTCTCCATGGTCTATGATGTTTGCGGATGATATTGTGATTTGTGGTGAGAGTAGGGAGCAGGTCGAGAAGAGCCTGGAGAGGTGGAGGTATGCGCTGGAGAGTAGGGGAATGAAAGTCAGTAGGAGTAAGACAGAGTACATGTGTGTGAATGAGAGGGAGGGCAGTGGAGTGATGCGGTTGCAGGGAGAAGAGGTGGAGAAGGTGGAGGAGTTCATGTACCTGGGGTCAACAGTGCAAAGTAATGGAGAGTGTGTTAGAGAAGTAAAGAAAAGAGTGAAGGCAGGGTGGAGTGGGTGGAGAAGAGTGGCAGGAGTGATTTGTGATAGTAGGGTATCTGCAAGAATGAAAGGTAAAGTTTATAGGTCTGTGGTGAGACCTGCGATGTTGTATGGATTAGAGACAGTGGCATTGAGTAAAAGACAGGAGGTGGAGCTGGAGGTAGCAGAGCTGAAGATGTTAAGGTTTTCGTTGGGAGTGACGACGATGGACAAGATTAGAAATGAGTTTATTAGAGGGTTCAGGGCATGTAGGATGTTTTGATGATGGAGGCGAGATTAAGATGGTTTGAACATGTGCAGAGGAGGGACATGAATTATATTGGTAGAAGAATGCTGAGGATGGAGCCACCAGGTAGGAGGAAAAGAGAAAGGCCAAGGAGGAGGTTCATGGATGTGGTGAGGGAAGACATGCAGGTAGTTGGTGTGAAAGAGGCAGATGTAGAGGACAGGGTGGTATGGAGACGGATGATCTGCTGTGGGGACCCCTAATGGGAGCAGCCAAAAGAAGAAGAAGAAGAAGAATGATAACAATTTCCTTTGGTGGGATGAATCCGTCACGACAATGTGTTCTTAGACATTAAGATGCAAGATTAGAAGACGTTTCTTTATGGTCTGGCTTAAATAGGTGATTTTGTCTGAAGTATCTGAAAGAATCCACGATAATTTTTATATGCCCGAAAAAAAATAGATAAATAAATAAATTATACAATAATAAAAAATAAAAATGTTTATCATAGCTTCACAATCATTCCAAACTCGTCTTTGAACCTTTCAGGAAAAGATACGATGCATAAAATGGGAATGGTGGTTCTGTTTTATTTTAAACCAATGTTTCACTTTCTTTTCCTTCTGTCCTCATGCTCTCAACTATCCGAAATATTTCTTCCGTAGTACATGTAGTACAGACATCCTGCCTGATGAGCCAAATTTAGGTGAAGTTAACCCTAAATTATGGGCCTCTCACAAAGACGGGGCAGGTTTAATCCAGGTAAAGCCGTATGTATCATGCACTCATGAAAACACACCATCCAGTTTTTGGTAAACAATATCCATTGTTATAAGAGAAGAATGTTGGCATTTTTCCAGTTATTGACAATTTATTGTCACAAAGTGTTTTGATAGAGACACATTCACCTTATAACACACCGATTAATCCAGATTTGAATGCGGATAAAAAATGCTGGAGGCTAACTCAAGATTTTCAAGAGATTAATTAAATAGTTATTCCGTTAGCTCCATTGGTGCCCGATATAGCTACCATTGTTAACTCTATATCAGCAACTCACAGATTTTTTACTGTGATTGAACTTTGTTCTGCCATTTTCAGTGTCCTTTTGGCCTCAGAAACGCAGTCGCTTTTTGCGTTTACCTATAGGGGACGTCAATTCACCTGGACCCGTCTTCCTCGGGGTTTTGTTGACTCGCTAGCCGTATTTTCCGCTGTAGTGCACAGAACTTTGGCTGATATACACCTTCCAGAAACAACCTGCATCCTTCAATACGCAAATGACATCCTCAACACACAAGATATGACAGCACAACGTAGATCTGGTTATGAAATCACGCTCTTGGTGACAGAAAACTTAATCATTAAGCCTTCTTTTCAGCCGCATTCAGCTGTAGTAGCGCTGCGTGATCTGCTAGACTTTATTGACTTAGATGGTTTTAATGATGCACACGATTGCCTTAAACGCATTGAACAAGAGACCTCTTGTAGGCCCGATCTTTTAGATACAGCCCTGGAAGAGGGGGATTGCCTATTTGTAGATAGATCATGTTCAAAACCCTCTGATGTGTATTTATGTGGATATGCAGTTGTAAGATTACCTGATGAAATAGTTGAAGCTAAATCATTACCATACACATCTGCACAAGCTGCAAAGTTGGTGGCACTTACAAGTGCATGTCAAATGTCTGAAGGTAATCCACCCTATATGCCACCTGTAGGAAATATGAGATACCTGTTGGTTATATTTGACAGATTGAGTAAGTGGCCAGAATCCTTTCCATGCGCGACAGAGAACGCTAAAACAGTTGTAAAAATATTAATGAAAGAGTTCATCTCTAAATTTTGGATTCCTAGTGTGATTGAAAGTGATAACAGCACACATTTTGCTCCTAAAGTGACACAACTTTTGGTTAAAAGCTTAGCAATTGATTGGCATTTTAATATTTCCTATCACCCACAGTCAGCTGGACTGGTGGAAAGAATGAACAGAACCATTAAGGAATGTGTTACTAAAGCCTGCATTGAAACAGGCCGAAATTGGACTGTTGTTCACCTGGCAGTATTTACAGAAATGAGAATGACCCCATCTTCAACTACTAAACTGTCACCTTTTGAAATTCGAATGGGCCAGGCTTTCCCGACTCCATGGGTCGGGGGACGCACTTGCATTTCTGTCTTAGGTAACCTGGAAGTGATTGTGGACGACTACGTTTCTGCACTGGCTGAAAAATGTAATTCTATTAGTGCTGAATATTCATATTCATTAACACAAATAAATAAATAAAAATGTTAAAAAGTGCAATCCGTGAACTAAAAACTTTTACATGACAAACCATGGGTTCACAAAAGTATGATTTTTTACATAACAAAATATGATGGTCAATTAAGAAAATATGAATTTTTATATTCAGAAGCATATGTTCATGGAAAACCTTTAAAAAAAATTGCCATTAGGAAACAAAAAACTAAAAAGTGACCATACAAATCATATTTTGACAAATACAATGACATTTTCATTGAAAATGGGATAGTTATTGTAAAAATATGAATTTTCATATTTATAATCATCATTTAATGAAAAACCACAAAAAAAAGTACAATATGCAGGCAAAAGACTCACAATTAAAACCATGGTCTGAGAAAAATAAAACTTTTAAAAAAATAAAAATATGAAATTAATTGGTAAAATTCATGAAAAAAATGTAAAAAGTGCAAATAACAAATCAAGTTTTTACAAGTTATTGTGAAAATATAAATGGTCATATTCATAAGCATTATTTCGCTAAAAATCTGTAAATGTGCAATAAGTGAACGAAAAAGATATCATGATAAACCATGTTTTGACATGAATATGACTTTTCTCATATAAATATGAAATTGATTGGTAAAATATTAATTTTCATATTGAAAGGCATTATTCATGAAAAACTGTAAAAAGAAATGGTAAAAATTCAATGAAAAACTTTTCATTTTCATAAGCAACATTTAACTAAAAACCGTTGAAAGTGCAAAAATTCAAGACACAATGGTTTGAAAAAAATGACTTTTTTTAAATAATTTTTTTAATTAAAATATTACATTTTATATTCATAACCATAATTTCATTAAAGAAATTGTTAACTTTTCCATAAAATTATGAATTATAGTAAAAATATGAATTTTTATATTCATAGCATCATTTAACAAAAATTCGTTAAAAGTGCAAAAAAATCTGCGCAAAACATGATGACAAACAATGGTTTGAAAAAATGTAAATTTTGATAGAAAATTTGTTGCGAGAAAAGCGAGATACTTTCCAGCAATATCCGAAGGTAAAACACGCATCAAGGTAAGTTTTAGGATACTTGCTTGCTTGCGGGGATTGTCCCATTTGCCAGCCAATAGGGCTGCATTTGTGTTCGTTTCCTGGTTATGCATTAATTGTTTAATTAATGATAACAATTTCAACCCAGCCATTATGGATGCACAAGCCAGTGCACTCTTAGTCCCAAGCCCGAGTAAATGGGGAGGGTTGCGTTAGGAAGGGCATCCAGTGTAAAACATGTGCCAAATCAAATATGCGGATCACAAATGAGAATTTCATACCGGATCGGTCGAGGCCCGGGTTACCAACGACCGCCACAGGTATCGTTAGCCGACAGGGTACCGGTGGAAATTGGGCTACTGTTGGCCGAAGGAGGAGGAAGACGTCTACAGAGGCGACAGGGAAAGGAGCAGTGTAGGAAAGTGAAGGTTCGGGTTGGTACTTTAAATGTTGGTACTATGACTGGTAAAGGGAGAGAGATAGCTGATATGATGGAGAGGAGAAAGGTAGATATGTTGTATGTTCAGGAGACCAAGTGGAAAGGGAGTAAGGTCAGGAAAATTGGAGGAAAAGGCATATGAGGAGCTGTATGAGAGGTTGGAAACTAAGGAAGGAGAAAAGGATTTATACCGATTGGCCAGGCAGAGGGACCGAGCTGGGAAGGATGTACTGCAAGTTAGAGCAATAAAGGATGAAGAGGGAAATGTGTTGACTAGTGAGGAGAGTGTGTTGAGAAGGTGGAGGGAGTATTTTGAGCAGCTGATGAATGAGGAAAATCAGAGAGAGAGAAGGCTGGATGATGTGGAGTTGGTGAAGCAGGATGTAGATAGGATTAGTAAGGAGGAAGTAAGAGAAGCGATTAAGAGGATGAAGAGTGGAAAGTCGGTTGGACCAGATGACATACCTGTAGAAGCGTGGAGATGTTTGGGAGAGATGGCAGTGGAGTTTTTAACCAGATTGTTTAACAGGATTTTGGAAGGTGAAAAGATGCCTGAGGAATGGAGAAGAAGTGTGCTGGTACCGATCTTTAAGCATAAAGGAGATGTGCAGATCTGCAGTAACTACAGGGGAATTAAGTTGATCAGTCACACCATGATGTTATGGGAAAGAGTAGTGGAAGCCAGGCTGAGAGAAGAGGTGACCATCTGTGGGCAACAGTATGGTTTCATGCCGAGGAAAAGCACCACAGATGCCTTATTTGCTTTGAGAATGTTGATTTAGAAGTATAGAGAAGGACAAAAGGAGTTGCATTGTGTGTTTGTGGATTTAGAGAAAGCGTACGACAGAGTGCCAAGAGAGGAGTTGTGGTATTGTATGAGGAAGTCAGGTGTGTCAGAGAAGTATGTGAGGGTGGTGCAGGACAGTGTGACGGCAGTGAAGTGTGCAGTAGATACGACAGACTGGTTCAGGGTAAAGGTTGGACTGCATCAAGGATCGGCCCTGAGCCCTGTTTCCTGTTTGCAGTGGTGATGGACAGGTTGACGGACGAGGTCAGACAGGAGTCTCCATGGTCTATGATGTTTGCGGATGATATTGTGATTTGTGGTGAGAGTAGGGAGCAGGTCGAGAAGAGCCTGGAGAGGTGGAGGTATGCGCTGGAGAGTAGGGGAATGAAAGTCAGTAGGAGTAAGACAGAGTACATGTGTGTGAATGAGAGGGAGGGCAGTGGAGTGATGCGGTTGCAGGGAGAAGAGGTGGAGAAGGTGGAGGAGTTCATGTACCTGGGGTCAACAGTGCAAAGTAATGGAGAGTGTGTTAGAGAAGTAAAGAAAAGAGTGAAGGCAGGGTGGAGTGGGTGGAGAAGAGTGGCAGGAGTGATTTGTGATAGTAGGGTATCTGCAAGAATGAAAGGTAAAGTTTATAGGTCTGTGGTGAGACCTGCGATGTTGTATGGATTAGAGACAGTGGCATTGAGTAAAAGACAGGAGGTGGAGCTGGAGGTAGCAGAGCTGAAGATGTTAAGGTTTTCGTTGGGAGTGACGACGATGGACAAGATTAGAAATGAGTTTATTAGAGGGTTCAGGGCATGTAGGATGTTTTGATGATGGAGGCGAGATTAAGATGGTTTGAACATGTGCAGAGGAGGGACATGAATTATATTGGTAGAAGAATGCTGAGGATGGAGCCACCAGGTAGGAGGAAAAGAGAAAGGCCAAGGAGGAGGTTCATGGATGTGGTGAGGGAAGACATGCAGGTAGTTGGTGTGAAAGAGGCAGATGTAGAGGACAGGGTGGTATGGAGACGGATGATCTGCTGTGGGGACCCCTAATGGGAGCAGCCAAAAGAAGAAGAAGAAGAAGAATGATAACAATTTCCTTTGGTGGGATGAATCCGTCACGACAATGTGTTCTTAGACATTAAGATGCAAGATTAGAAGACGTTTCTTTATGGTCTGGCTTAAATAGGTGATTTTGTCTGAAGTATCTGAAAGAATCCACGATAATTTTTATATGCCCGAAAAAAAATAGATAAATAAATAAATTATACAATAATAAAAAATAAAAATTTTTATCATAGCTTCACAATCATTCCAAACTCGTCTTTGAACCTTTCAGGAAAAGATACGATGCATAAAATGGGAATGGTGGTTCTGTTTTATTTTAAACCAATGTTTCACTTTCTTTTCCTTCTGTCCTCATGCTCTCAACTATCCGAAATATTTCTTCCGTAGTACATGTAGTACAGACATCCTGCCTGATGAGCCAAATTTAGGTGAAGTTAACCCTAAATTATGGGCCTCTCACAAAGACGGGGCAGGTTTAATCCAGGTAAAGCCGTATGTATCATGCACTCATGAAAACACACCATCCAGTTTTTGGTAAACAATATCCATTGTTATAAGAGAAGAATGTTGGCATTTTTCCAGTTATTGACAATTTATTGTCACAAAGTGTTTTGATAGAGACACATTCACCTTATAACACACCGATTAATCCAGATTTGAATGCGGATAAAAAATGCTGGAGGCTAACTCAAGATTTTCAAGAGATTAATTAAATAGTTATTCCGTTAGCTCCATTGGTGCCCGATATAGCTACCATTGTTAACTCTATATCAGCAACTCACAGATTTTTTACTGTGATTGAACTTTGTTCTGCCATTTTCAGTGTCCTTTTGGCCTCAGAAACGCAGTCGCTTTTTGCGTTTACCTATAGGGGACGTCAATTCACCTGGACCCGTCTTCCTCGGGGTTTTGTTGACTCGCTAGCCGTATTTTCCGCTGTAGTGCACAGAACTTTGGCTGATATACACCTTCCAGAAACAACCTGCATCCTTCAATACGCAAATGACATCCTCAACACACAAGATATGACAGCACAACGTAGATCTGGTTATGAAATCACGCTCTTGGTGACAGAAAACTTAATCATTAAGCCTTCTTTTCAGCCGCATTCAGCTGTAGTAGCGCTGCGTGATCTGCTAGACTTTATTGACTTAGATGGTTTTAATGATGCACACGATTGCCTTAAACGCATTGAACAAGAGACCTCTTGTAGGCCCGATCTTTTAGATACAGCCCTGGAAGAGGGGGATTGCCTATTTGTAGATAGATCATGTTCAAAACCCTCTGATGTGTATTTATGTGGATATGCAGTTGTAAGATTACCTGATGAAATAGTTGAAGCTAAATCATTACCATACACATCTGCACAAGCTGCAAAGTTGGTGGCACTTACAAGTGCATGTCAAATGTCTGAAGGTAATCCACCCTATATGCCACCTGTAGGAAATATGAGATACCTGTTGGTTATATTTGACAGATTGAGTAAGTGGCCAGAATCCTTTCCATGCGCGACAGAGAACGCTAAAACAGTTGTAAAAATATTAATGAAAGAGTTCATCTCTAAATTTTGGATTCCTAGTGTGATTGAAAGTGATAACAGCACACATTTTGCTCCTAAAGTGACACAACCTTTGGTTAAAAGCTTAGCAATTGATTGGCATTTTAATATTTCCTATCACCCACAGTCAGCTGGACTGGTGGAAAGAATGAACAGAACCATTAAGGAATGTGTTACTAAAGCCTGCATTGAAACAGGCCGAAATTGGACTGTTGTTCACCTGGCAGTATTTACAGAAATGAGAATGACCCCATCTTCAACTACTAAACTGTCACCTTTTGAAATTCGAATGGGCCAGGCTTTCCCGACTCCATGGGTCGGGGGACGCACTTGCATTTCTGTCTTAGGTAACCTGGAAGTGATTGTGGACGACTACGTTTCTGCACTGGCTGAAAAATGTAATTCTATTAGTGCTGAATATTCATATTCATTAACACAAATAAATAAATAAAAATGTTAAAAAGTGCAATCCGTGAACTAAAAACTTTTACATGACAAACCATGGGTTCACAAAAGTATGATTTTTTACATAACAAAATATGATGGTCAATTAAGAAAATATGAATTTTTATATTCAGAAGCATATGTTCATGGAAAACCTTTAAAAAAAATTGCCATTAGGAAACAAAAAACTAAAAAGTGACCATACAAATCATATTTTGACAAATACAATGACATTTTCATTGAAAATGGGATAGTTATTGTAAAAATATGAATTTTCATATTTATAATCATCATTTAATGAAAAACCACAAAAAAAAGTACAATATGCAGGCAAAAGACTCACAATTAAAACCATGGTCTGAGAAAAATAAAACTTTTAAAAAAATAAAAATATGAAATTAATTGGTAAAATTCATGAAAAAAATGTAAAAAGTGCAAATAACAAATCAAGTTTTTACAAGTTATTGTGAAAATATAAATGGTCATATTCATAAGCATTATTTCGCTAAAAATCTGTAAATGTGCAATAAGTGAACGAAAAAGATATCATGATAAACCATGTTTTGACATGAATATGACTTTTCTCATATAAATATGAAATTGATTGGTAAAATATTAATTTTCATATTGAAAGGCATTATTCATGAAAAACTGTAAAAAGAAATGGTAAAAATTCAATGAAAAACTTTTCATTTTCATAAGCAACATTTAACTAAAAACCGTTGAAAGTGCAAAAATTCAAGACACAATGGTTTGAAAAAAATGACTTTTTTTAAATAATTTTTTTAATTAAAATATTACATTTTATATTCATAACCATAATTTCATTAAAGAAATTGTTAACTTTTCCATAAAATTATGAATTATAGTAAAAATATGAATTTTTATATTCATAGCATCATTTAACAAAAATTCGTTAAAAGTGCAAAAAAATCTGCGCAAAACATGATGACAAACAATGGTTTGAAAAAATTTAAATTTTTATAGAAAATTTGTTGCGAGAAAAGCGAGATACTTTCCAGCAATATCCGAAGGTAAAACACGCATCAAGGTAAGTTTTAGGATACTTGCTTGCTTGCGGGGATTGTCCCATTTGCCAGCCAATAGGGCTGCATTTGTGTTCGTTTCCTGGTTATGCATTAATTGTTTAATTAATGATAACAATTTCAACCCAGCCATTATGGATGCACAAGCCAGTGCACTCTTAGTCCCAAGCCCGAGTAAATGGGGAGGGTTGCGTTAGGAAGGGCATCCAGTGTAAAACATGTGCCAAATCAAATATGCGGATCACAAATGAGAATTTCATACCGGATCGGTCGAGGCCCGGGTTACCAACGACCGCCACAGGTATCGTTAGCCGACAGGGTACCGGTGGAAATTGGGCTACTGTTGGCCGAAGGAGGAGGAAGACGTCTACAGAGGCGACAGGGAAAGGAGCAGTGTAGGAAAGTGAAGGTTCGGGTTGGTACTTTAAATGTTGGTACTATGACTGGTAAAGGGAGAGAGATAGCTGATATGATGGAGAGGAGAAAGGTTGATATGTTGTATGTTCAGGAGACCAAGTGGAAAGGGAGTAAGGTCAGGAAAATTGGAGGAAAAGGCATATGAGGAGCTGTATGAGAGGTTGGAAACTAAGGAAGGAGAAAAGGATTTATACCGATTGGCCAGGCAGAGGGACCGAGCTGGGAAGGATGTACTGCAAGTTAGAGCAATAAAGGATGAAGAGGGAAATGTGTTGACTAGTGAGGAGAGTGTGTTGAGAAGGTGGAGGGAGTATTTTGAGCAGCTGATGAATGAGGAAAATCAGAGAGAGAGAAGGCTGGATGATGTGGAGTTGGTGAAGCAGGATGTAGATAGGATTAGTAAGGAGGAAGTAAGAGAAGCGATTAAGAGGATGAAGAGTGGAAAGTCGGTTGGACCAGATGACATACCTGTAGAAGCGTGGAGATGTTTGGGAGAGATGGCAGTGGAGTTTTTAACCAGATTGTTTAACAGGATTTTGGAAGGTGAAAAGATGCCTGAGGAATGGAGAAGAAGTGTGCTGGTACCGATCTTTAAGCATAAAGGAGATGTGCAGATCTGCAGTAACTACAGGGGAATTAAGTTGATCAGTCACACCATGATGTTATGGGAAAGAGTAGTGGAAGCCAGGCTGAGAGAAGAGGTGACCATCTGTGGGCAACAGTATGGTTTCATGCCGAGGAAAAGCACCACAGATGCCTTATTTGCTTTGAGAATGTTGATTTAGAAGTATAGAGAAGGACAAAAGGAGTTGCATTGTGTGTTTGTGGATTTAGAGAAAGCGTACGACAGAGTGCCAAGAGAGGAGTTGTGGTATTGTATGAGGAAGTCAGGTGTGTCAGAGAAGTATGTGAGGGTGGTGCAGGACAGTGTGACGGCAGTGAAGTGTGCAGTAGATACGACAGACTGGTTCAGGGTAAAGGTTGGACTGCATCAAGGATCGGCCCTGAGCCCTGTTTCCTGTTTGCAGTGGTGATGGACAGGTTGACGGACGAGGTCAGACAGGAGTCTCCATGGTCTATGATGTTTGCGGATGATATTGTGATTTGTGGTGAGAGTAGGGAGCAGGTCGAGAAGAGCCTGGAGAGGTGGAGGTATGCGCTGGAGAGTAGGGGAATGAAAGTCAGTAGGAGTAAGACAGAGTACATGTGTGTGAATGAGAGGGAGGGCAGTGGAGTGATGCGGTTGCAGGGAGAAGAGGTGGAGAAGGTGGAGGAGTTCATGTACCTGGGGTCAACAGTGCAAAGTAATGGAGAGTGTGTTAGAGAAGTAAAGAAAAGAGTGAAGGCAGGGTGGAGTGGGTGGAGAAGAATGGCAGGAGTGATTTGTGATAGTAGGGTATCTGCAAGAATGAAAGGTAAAGTTTATAGGTGTGTGGTGAGACCTGCGATGTTGTATGGATTAGAGACAGTGGCATTGAGTAAAAGACAGGAGGTGGAGCTGGAGGTAGCAGAGCTGAAGATGTTAAGGTTTTCGTTGGGAGTGACGACGATGGACAAGATTAGAAATGAGTTTATTAGAGGGTTCAGGGCATGTAGGATGTTTTGATGATGGAGGCGAGATTAAGATGGTTTGAACATGTGCAGAGGAGGGACATGAATTATATTGGTAGAAGAATGCTGAGGATGGAGCCACCAGGTAGGAGGAAAAGAGAAAGGCCAAGGAGGAGGTTCATGGATGTGGTGAGGGAAGACATGCAGGTAGTTGGTGTGAAAGAGGCAGATGTAGAGGACAGGGTGGTATGGAGACGGATGATCTGCTGTGGGGACCCCTAATGGGAGCAGCCAAAAGAAGAAGAAGAAGAAGAATGATAACAATTTCCTTTGGTGGGATGAATCCGTCACGACAATGTGTTCTTAGACATTAAGATGCAAGATTAGAAGACGTTTCTTTATGGTCTGGCTTAAATAGGTGATTTTGTCTGAAGTATCTGAAAGAATCCACGATAATTTTTATATGCCCGAAAAAAAATAGATAAATAAATAAATTATACAATAATAAAAAATAAAATTTTTTATCATAGCTTCACAATCATTCCAAACTCGTCTTTGAACCTTTCAGGAAAAGATACGATGCATAAAATGGGAATGGTGGTTCTGTTTTATTTTAAACCAATGTTTCACTTTCTTTTCCTTCTGTCCTCATGCTCTCAACTATCCGAAATATTTCTTCCGTAGTACATGTAGTACAGACATCCTGCCTGATGAGCCAAATTTAGGTGAAGTTAACCCTAAATTATGGGACTCTCACAAAGACGGGGCAGGTTTAATCCAGGTAAAGCCGTATGTATCATGCACTCATGAAAACACACCATCCAGTTTTTGGTAAACAATATCCATTGTTATAAGAGAAGAATGTTGGCATTTTTCCAGTTATTGACAATTTATTGTCACAAAGTGTTTTGATAGAGACACATTCACCTTATAACACACCGATTAATCCAGATTTGAATGCGGATAAAAAATGCTGGAGGCTAACTCAAGATTTTCAAGAGATTAATTAAATAGTTATTCCGTTAGCTCCATTGGTGCCCGATATAGCTACCATTGTTAACTCTATATCAGCAACTCACAGATTTTTTACTGTGATTGAACTTTGTTCTGCCATTTTCAGTGTCCTTTTGGCCTCAGAAACGCAGTCGCTTTTTGCGTTTACCTATAGGGGACGTCAATTCACCTGGACCCGTCTTCCTCGGGGTTTTGTTGACTCGCTAGCCGTATTTTCCGCTGTAGTGCACAGAACTTTGGCTGATATACACCTTCCAGAAACAACCTGCATCCTTCAATACGCAAATGACATCCTCAACACACAAGATATGACAGCACAACGTAGATCTGGTTATGAAATCACGCTCTTGGTGACAGAAAACTTAATCATTAAGCCTTCTTTTCAGCCGCATTCAGCTGTAGTAGCGCTGCGTGATCTGCTAGACTTTATTGACTTAGATGGTTTTAATGATGCACACGATTGCCTTAAACGCATTGAACAAGAGACCTCTTGTAGGCCCGATCTTTTAGATACAGCCCTGGAAGAGGGGGATTGCCTATTTGTAGATAGATCATGTTCAAAACCCTCTGATGTGTATTTATGTGGATATGCAGTTGTAAGATTACCTGATGAAATAGTTGAAGCTAAATCATTACCATACACATCTGCACAAGCTGCAAAGTTGGTGGCACTTACAAGTGCATGTCAAATGTCTGAAGGTAATCCACCCTATATGCCACCTGTAGGAAATTTGAGATACCTGTTGGTTATATTTGACAGATTGAGTAAGTGGCCAGAATCATTTCCATGCGCGACAGAGAACGCTAAAACAGTTGTAAAAATATTAATGAAAGAGTTCATCTCTAAATTTTGGATTCCTAGTGTGATTGAAAGTGATAACAGCACACATTTTGCTCCTAAAGTGACACAACTTTTGGTTAAAAGCTTAGCAATTGATTGGCATTTTAATATTTCCTATCACCCACAGTCAGCTGGACTGGTGGAAAGAATGAACAGAACCATTAAGGAATGTGTTACTAAAGCCTGCATTGAAACAGGCCGAAATTGGACTGTTGTTCACCTGGCAGTATTTACAGAAATGAGAATGACCCCATCTTCAACTACTAAACTGTCACCTTTTGAAATTCGAATGGGCCAGGCTTTCCCGACTCCATGGGTCGGGGGACGCACTTGCATTTCTGTCTTAGGTAACCTGGAAGTGATTGTGGACGACTACGTTTCTGCACTGGCTGAAAAATGTAATTCTATTAGTGCTGAATATTCATATTCATTAACACAAATAAATAAATAAAAATGTTAAAAAGTGCAATCCGTGAACTAAAAACTTTTACATGACAAACCATGGGTTCACAAAAGTATGATTTTTTACATAACAAAATATGATGGTCAATTAAGAAAATATGAATTTTTATATTCAGAAGCATATGTTCATGGAAAACCTTTAAAAAAAATTGCCATTAGGAAACAAAAAACTAAAAAGTGACCATACAAATCATATTTTGACAAATACAATGACATTTTCATTGAAAATGGGATAGTTATTGTAAAAATATGAATTTTCATATTTATAATCATCATTTAATGAAAAACCACAAAAAAAAGTACAATATGCAGGCAAAAGACTCACAATTAAAACCATGGTCTGAGAAAAATAAAACTTTTAAAAAAATAAAAATATGAAATTAATTGGTAAAATTCATGAAAAAAATGTAAAAAGTGCAAATAACAAATCAAGTTTTTACAAGTTATTGTGAAAATATAAATGGTCATATTCATAAGCATTATTTCGCTAAAAATCTGTAAATGTGCAATAAGTGAACGAAAAAGATATCATGATAAACCATGTTTTGACATGAATATGACTTTTCTCATATAAATATGAAATTGATTGGTAAAATATTAATTTTCATATTGAAAGGCATTATTCATGAAAAACTGTAAAAAGAAATGGTAAAAATTCAATGAAAAACTTTTCATTTTCATAAGCAACATTTAACTAAAAACCGTTGAAAGTGCAAAAATTCAAGACACAATGGTTTGAAAAAAATGACTTTTTTAAAATAATTTTTTAAATTAAAATATTACATTTTATATTCATAACCATAATTTCATTAAAGAAATTGTTAACTTTTCCATAAAATTATGAATTATAGTAAAAATATGAATTTTTATATTCATAGCATCATTTAACAAAAATTCGTTAAAAGTGCAAAAAAATCTGCGCAAAACATGATGACAAACAATGGTTTGAAAAAATGTAAATTTTTATAGAAAATTTGTTGCGAGAAAAGCGAGATACTTTCCAGCAATATCCGAAGGTAAAACACGCATCAAGGTAAGTTTTAGGATACTTGCTTGCTTGCGGGGATTGTCCCATTTGCCAGCCAATAGGGCTGCATTTGTGTTCGTTTCCTGGTTATGCATTAATTGTTTAATTAATGATAACAATTTCAACCCAGCCATTATGGATGCACAAGCCAGTGCACTCTTAGTCCCAAGCCCGAGTAAATGGGGAGGGTTGCGTTAGGAAGGGCATCCAGTGTAAAACATGTGCCAAATCAAATATGCGGATCACAAATGAGAATTTCATACCGGATCGGTCGAGGCCCGGGTTACCAACGACCGCCACAGGTATCGTTAGCCGACAGGGTACCGGTGGAAATTGGGCTACTGTTGGCCGAAGGAGGAGGAAGACGTCTACAGAGGCAACAGGGAAAGGAGCAGTGTAGGAAAGTGAAGGTTCGGGTTGGTACTTTAAATGTTGGTACTATGACTGGTAAAGGGAGAGAGATAGCTGATATGATGGAGAGGAGAAAGGTAGATATGTTGTATGTTCAGGAGACCAAGTGGAAAGGGAGTAAGGTCAGGAAAATTGGAGGAAAAGGCATATGAGGAGCTGTATGAGAGGTTGGAAACTAAGGAAGGAGAAAAGGATTTATACCGATTGGCCAGGCAGAGGGACCGAGCTGGGAAGGATGTACTGCAAGTTAGAGCAATAAAGGATGAAGAGGGAAATGTGTTGACTAGTGAGGAGAGTGTGTTGAGAAGGTGGAGGGAGTATTTTGAGCAGCTGATGAATGAGGAAAATCAGAGAGAGAGAAGGCTGGATGATGTGGAGTTGGTGAAGCAGGATGTAGATAGGATTAGTAAGGAGGAAGTAAGAGAAGCGATTAAGAGGATGAAGAGTGGAAAGTCGGTTGGACCAGATGACATACCTGTAGAAGCGTGGAGATGTTTGGGAGAGATGGCAGTGGAGTTTTTAACCAGATTGTTTAACAGGATTTTGGAAGGTGAAAAGATGCCTGAGGAATGGAGAAGAAGTGTGCTGGTACCGATCTTTAAGCATAAAGGAGATGTGCAGATCTGCAGTAACTACAGGGGAATTAAGTTGATCAGTCACACCATGATGTTATGGGAAAGAGTAGTGGAAGCCAGGCTGAGAGAAGAGGTGACCATCTGTGGGCAACAGTATGGTTTCATGCCGAGGAAAAGCACCACAGATGCCTTATTTGCTTTGAGAATGTTGATTTAGAAGTATAGAGAAGGACAAAAGGAGTTGCATTGTGTGTTTGTGGATTTAGAGAAAGCGTACGACAGAGTGCCAAGAGAGGAGTTGTGGTATTGTATGAGGAAGTCAGGTGTGTCAGAGAAGTATGTGAGGGTGGTGCAGGACAGTGTGACGGCAGTGAAGTGTGCAGTAGATACGACAGACTGGTTCAGGGTAAAGGTTGGACTGCATCAAGGATCGGCCCTGAGCCCTGTTTCCTGTTTGCAGTGGTGATGGACAGGTTGACGGACGAGGTCAGACAGGAGTCTCCATGGTCTATGATGTTTGCGGATGATATTGTGATTTGTGGTGAGAGTAGGGAGCAGGTCGAGAAGAGCCTGGAGAGGTGGAGGTATGCGCTGGAGAGTAGGGGAATGAAAGTCAGTAGGAGTAAGACAGAGTACATGTGTGTGAATGAGAGGGAGGGCAGTGGAGTGATGCGGTTGCAGGGAGAAGAGGTGGAGAAGGTGGAGGAGTTCATGTACCTGGGGTCAACAGTGCAAAGTAATGGAGAGTGTGTTAGAGAAGTAAAGAAAAGAGTGAAGGCAGGGTGGAGTGGGTGGAGAAGAGTGGCAGGAGTGATTTGTGATAGTAGGGTATCTGCAAGAATGAAAGGTAAAGTTTATAGGTCTGTGGTGAGACCTGCGATGTTGTATGGATTAGAGACAGTGGCATTGAGTAAAAGACAGGAGGTGGAGCTGGAGGTAGCAGAGCTGAAGATGTTAAGGTTTTCGTTGGGAGTGACGACGATGGACAAGATTAGAAATGAGTTTATTAGAGGGTTCAGGGCATGTAGGATGTTTTGATGATGGAGGCGAGATTAAGATGGTTTGAACATGTGCAGAGGAGGGACATGAATTATATTGGTAGAAGAATGCTGAGGATGGAGCCACCAGGTAGGAGGAAAAGAGAAAGGCCAAGGAGGAGGTTCATGGATGTGGTGAGGGAAGACATGCAGGTAGTTGGTGTGAAAGAGGCAGATGTAGAGGACAGGGTGGTATGGAGACGGATGATCTGCTGTGGGGACCCCTAATGGGAGCAGCCAAAAGAAGAAGAAGAAGAAGAATGATAACAATTTCCTTTGGTGGGATGAATCCGTCACGACAATGTGTTCTTAGACATTAAGATGCAAGATTAGAAGACGTTTCTTTATGGTCTGGCTTAAATAGGTGATTTTGTCTGAAGTATCTGAAAGAATCCACGATAATTTTTATATGCCCGAAAAAAAATAGATAAATAAATAAATTATACAATAATAAAAAATAAAAATGTTTATCATAGCTTCACAATCATTCCAAACTCGTCTTTGAACCTTTCAGGAAAAGATACGATGCATAAAATGGGAATGGTGGTTCTGTTTTATTTTAAACCAATGTTTCACTTTCTTTTCCTTCTGTCCTCATGCTCTCAACTATCCGAAATATTTCTTCCGTAGTACATGTAGTACAGACATCCTGCCTGATGAGCCAAATTTAGGTGAAGTTAACCCTAAATTATGGGCCTCTCACAAAGACGGGGCAGGTTTAATCCAGGTAAAGCCGTATGTATCATGCACTCATGAAAACACACCATCCAGTTTTTGGTAAACAATATCCATTGTTATAAGAGAAGAATGTTGGCATTTTTCCAGTTATTGACAATTTATTGTCACAAAGTGTTTTGATAGAGACACATTCACCTTATAACACACCGATTAATCCAGATTTGAATGCGGATAAAAAATGCTGGAGGCTAACTCAAGATTTTCAAGAGATTAATTAAATAGTTATTCCGTTAGCTCCATTGGTGCCCGATATAGCTACCATTGTTAACTCTATATCAGCAACTCACAGATTTTTTACTGTGATTGAACTTTGTTCTGCCATTTTCAGTGTCCTTTTGGCCTCAGAAACGCAGTCGCTTTTTGCGTTTACCTATAGGGGACGTCAATTCACCTGGACCCGTCTTCCTCGGGGTTTTGTTGACTCGCTAGCCGTATTTTCCGCTGTAGTGCACAGAACTTTGGCTGATATACACCTTCCAGAAACAACCTGCATCCTTCAATACGCAAATGACATCCTCAACACACAAGATATGACAGCACAACGTAGATCTGGTTATGAAATCACGCTCTTGGTGACAGAAAACTTAATCATTAAGCCTTCTTTTCAGCCGCATTCAGCTGTAGTAGCGCTGCGTGATCTGCTAGACTTTATTGACTTAGATGGTTTTAATGATGCACACGATTGCCTTAAACGCATTGAACAAGAGACCTCTTGTAGGCCCGATCTTTTAGATACAGCCCTGGAAGAGGGGGATTGCCTATTTGTAGATAGATCATGTTCAAAACCCTCTGATGTGTATTTATGTGGATATGCAGTTGTAAGATTACCTGATGAAATAGTTGAAGCTAAATCATTACCATACACATCTGCACAAGCTGCAAAGTTGGTGGCACTTACAAGTGCATGTCAAATGTCTGAAGGTAATCCACCCTATATGCCACCTGTAGGAAATATGAGATACCTGTTGGTTATATTTGACAGATTGAGTAAGTGGCCAGAATCCTTTCCATGCGCGACAGAGAACGCTAAAACAGTTGTAAAAATATTAATGAAAGAGTTCATCTCTAAATTTTGGATTCCTAGTGTGATTGAAAGTGATAACAGCACACATTTTGCTCCTAAAGTGACACAACTTTTGGTTAAAAGCTTAGCAATTGATTGGCATTTTAATATTTCCTATCACCCACAGTCAGCTGGACTGGTGGAAAGAATGAACAGAACCATTAAGGAATGTGTTACTAAAGCCTGCATTGAAACAGGCCGAAATTGGACTGTTGTTCACCTGGCAGTATTTACAGAAATGAGAATGACCCCATCTTCAACTACTAAACTGTCACCTTTTGAAATTCGAATGGGCCAGGCTTTCCCGACTCCATGGGTCGGGGGACGCACTTGCATTTCTGTCTTAGGTAACCTGGAAGTGATTGTGGACGACTACGTTTCTGCACTGGCTGAAAAATGTAATTCTATTAGTGCTGAATATTCATATTCATTAACACAAATAAATAAATAAAAATGTTAAAAAGTGCAATCCGTGAACTAAAAACTTTTACATGACAAACCATGGGTTCACAAAAGTATGATTTTTTACATAACAAAATATGATGGTCAATTAAGAAAATATGAATTTTTATATTCAGAAGCATATGTTCATGGAAAACCTTTAAAAAAAATTGCCATTAGGAAACAAAAAACTAAAAAGTGACCATACAAATCATATTTTGACAAATACAATGACATTTTCATTGAAAATGGGATAGTTATTGTAAAAATATGAATTTTCATATTTATAATCATCATTTAATGAAAAACCACAAAAAAAAGTACAATATGCAGGCAAAAGACTCACAATTAAAACCATGGTCTGAGAAAAATAAAACTTTTAAAAAAATAAAAATATGAAATTAATTGGTAAAATTCATGAAAAAAATGTAAAAAGTGCAAATAACAAATCAAGTTTTTACAAGTTATTGTGAAAATATAAATGGTCATATTCATAAGCATTATTTCGCTAAAAATCTGTAAATGTGCAATAAGTGAACGAAAAAGATATCATGATAAACCATGTTTTGACATGAATATGACTTTTCTCATATAAATATGAAATTGATTGGTAAAATATTAATTTTCATATTGAAAGGCATTATTCATGAAAAACTGTAAAAAGAAATGGTAAAAATTCAATGAAAAACTTTTCATTTTCATAAGCAACATTTAACTAAAAACCGTTGAAAGTGCAAAAATTCAAGACACAATGGTTTGAAAAAAATGACTTTTTTTAAATAATTTTTTTAATTAAAATATTACATTTTATATTCATAACCATAATTTCATTAAAGAAATTGTTAACTTTTCCATAAAATTATGAATTATAGTAAAAATATGAATTTTTATATTCATAGCATCATTTAACAAAAATTCGTTAAAAGTGCAAAAAAATCTGCGCAAAACATGATGACAAACAATGGTTTGAAAAAATGTAAATTTTGATAGAAAATTTGTTGCGAGAAAAGCGAGATACTTTCCAGCAATATCCGAAGGTAAAACACGCATCAAGGTAAGTTTTAGGATACTTGCTTGCTTGCGGGGATTGTCCCATTTGCCAGCCAATAGGGCTGCATTTGTGTTCGTTTCCTGGTTATGCATTAATTGTTTAATTAATGATAACAATTTCAACCCAGCCATTATGGATGCACAAGCCAGTGCACTCTTAGTCCCAAGCCCGAGTAAATGGGGAGGGTTGCGTTAGGAAGGGCATCCAGTGTAAAACATGTGCCAAATCAAATATGCGGATCACAAATGAGAATTTCATACCGGATCGGTCGAGGCCCGGGTTACCAACGACCGCCACAGGTATCGTTAGCCGACAGGGTACCGGTGGAAATTGGGCTACTGTTGGCCGAAGGAGGAGGAAGACGTCTACAGAGGCGACAGGGAAAGGAGCAGTGTAGGAAAGTGAAGGTTCGGGTTGGTACTTTAAATGTTGGTACTATGACTGGTAAAGGGAGAGAGATAGCTGATATGATGGAGAGGAGAAAGGTAGATATGTTGTATGTTCAGGAGACCAAGTGGAAAGGGAGTAAGGTCAGGAAAATTGGAGGAAAAGGCATATGAGGAGCTGTATGAGAGGTTGGAAACTAAGGAAGGAGAAAAGGATTTATACCGATTGGCCAGGCAGAGGGACCGAGCTGGGAAGGATGTACTGCAAGTTAGAGCAATAAAGGATGAAGAGGGAAATGTGTTGACTAGTGAGGAGAGTGTGTTGAGAAGGTGGAGGGAGTATTTTGAGCAGCTGATGAATGAGGAAAATCAGAGAGAGAGAAGGCTGGATGATGTGGAGTTGGTGAAGCAGGATGTAGATAGGATTAGTAAGGAGGAAGTAAGAGAAGCGATTAAGAGGATGAAGAGTGGAAAGTCGGTTGGACCAGATGACATACCTGTAGAAGCGTGGAGATGTTTGGGAGAGATGGCAGTGGAGTTTTTAACCAGATTGTTTAACAGGATTTTGGAAGGTGAAAAGATGCCTGAGGAATGGAGAAGAAGTGTGCTGGTACCGATCTTTAAGCATAAAGGAGATGTGCAGATCTGCAGTAACTACAGGGGAATTAAGTTGATCAGTCACACCATGATGTTATGGGAAAGAGTAGTGGAAGCCAGGCTGAGAGAAGAGGTGACCATCTGTGGGCAACAGTATGGTTTCATGCCGAGGAAAAGCACCACAGATGCCTTATTTGCTTTGAGAATGTTGATTTAGAAGTATAGAGAAGGACAAAAGGAGTTGCATTGTGTGTTTGTGGATTTAGAGAAAGCGTACGACAGAGTGCCAAGAGAGGAGTTGTGGTATTGTATGAGGAAGTCAGGTGTGTCAGAGAAGTATGTGAGGGTGGTGCAGGACAGTGTGACGGCAGTGAAGTGTGCAGTAGATACGACAGACTGGTTCAGGGTAAAGGTTGGACTGCATCAAGGATCGGCCCTGAGCCCTGTTTCCTGTTTGCAGTGGTGATGGACAGGTTGACGGACGAGGTCAGACAGGAGTCTCCATGGTCTATGATGTTTGCGGATGATATTGTGATTTGTGGTGAGAGTAGGGAGCAGGTCGAGAAGAGCCTGGAGAGGTGGAGGTATGCGCTGGAGAGTAGGGGAATGAAAGTCAGTAGGAGTAAGACAGAGTACATGTGTGTGAATGAGAGGGAGGGCAGTGGAGTGATGCGGTTGCAGGGAGAAGAGGTGGAGAAGGTGGAGGAGTTCATGTACCTGGGGTCAACAGTGCAAAGTAATGGAGAGTGTGTTAGAGAAGTAAAGAAAAGAGTGAAGGCAGGGTGGAGTGGGTGGAGAAGAGTGGCAGGAGTGATTTGTGATAGTAGGGTATCTGCAAGAATGAAAGGTAAAGTTTATAGGTCTGTGGTGAGACCTGCGATGTTGTATGGATTAGAGACAGTGGCATTGAGTAAAAGACAGGAGGTGGAGCTGGAGGTAGCAGAGCTGAAGATGTTAAGGTTTTCGTTGGGAGTGACGACGATGGACAAGATTAGAAATGAGTTTATTAGAGGGTTCAGGGCATGTAGGATGTTTTGATGATGGAGGCGAGATTAAGATGGTTTGAACATGTGCAGAGGAGGGACATGAATTATATTGGTAGAAGAATGCTGAGGATGGAGCCACCAGGTAGGAGGAAAAGAGAAAGGCCAAGGAGGAGGTTCATGGATGTGGTGAGGGAAGACATGCAGGTAGTTGGTGTGAAAGAGGCAGATGTAGAGGACAGGGTGGTATGGAGACGGATGATCTGCTGTGGGGACCCCTAATGGGAGCAGCCAAAAGAAGAAGAAGAAGAAGAATGATAACAATTTCCTTTGGTGGGATGAATCCGTCACGACAATGTGTTCTTAGACATTAAGATGCAAGATTAGAAGACGTTTCTTTATGGTCTGGCTTAAATAGGTGATTTTGTCTGAAGTATCTGAAAGAATCCACGATAATTTTTATATGCCCGAAAAAAAATAGATAAATAAATAAATTATACAATAATAAAAAATAAAAATTTTTATCATAGCTTCACAATCATTCCAAACTCGTCTTTGAACCTTTCAGGAAAAGATACGATGCATAAAATGGGAATGGTGGTTCTGTTTTATTTTAAACCAATGTTTCACTTTCTTTTCCTTCTGTCCTCATGCTCTCAACTATCCGAAATATTTCTTCCGTAGTACATGTAGTACAGACATCCTGCCTGATGAGCCAAATTTAGGTGAAGTTAACCCTAAATTATGGGCCTCTCACAAAGACGGGGCAGGTTTAATCCAGGTAAAGCCGTATGTATCATGCACTCATGAAAACACACCATCCAGTTTTTGGTAAACAATATCCATTGTTATAAGAGAAGAATGTTGGCATTTTTCCAGTTATTGACAATTTATTGTCACAAAGTGTTTTGATAGAGACACATTCACCTTATAACACACCGATTAATCCAGATGTGAATGCGGATAAAAAATGCTGGAGGCTAACTCAAGATTTTCAAGAGATTAATTAAATAGTTATTCCGTTAGCTCCATTGGTGCCCGATATAGCTACCATTGTTAACTCTATATCAGCAACTCACAGATTTTTTACTGTGATTGAACTTTGTTCTGCCATTTTCAGTGTCCTTTTGGCCTCAGAAACGCAGTCGCTTTTTGCGTTTACCTATAGGGGACGTCAATTCACCTGGACCCGTCTTCCTCGGGGTTTTGTTGACTCGCTAGCCGTATTTTCCGCTGTAGTGCACAGAACTTTGGCTGATATACACCTTCCAGAAACAACCTGCATCCTTCAATACGCAAATGACATCCTCAACACACAAGATATGACAGCACAACGTAGATCTGGTTATGAAATCACGCTCTTGGTGACAGAAAACTTAATCATTAAGCCTTCTTTTCAGCCGCATTCAGCTGTAGTAGCGCTGCGTGATCTGCTAGACTTTATTGACTTAGATGGTTTTAATGATGCACACGATTGCCTTAAACGCATTGAACAAGAGACCTCTTGTAGGCCCGATCTTTTAGATACAGCCCTGGAAGAGGGGGATTGCCTATTTGTAGATAGATCATGTTCAAAACCCTCTGATGTGTATTTATGTGGATATGCAGTTGTAAGATTACCTGATGAAATAGTTGAAGCTAAATCATTACCATACACATCTGCACAAGCTGCAAAGTTGGTGGCACTTACAAGTGCATGTCAAATGTCTGAAGGTAATCCACCCTATATGCCACCTGTAGGAAATATGAGATACCTGTTGGTTATATTTGACAGATTGAGTAAGTGGCCAGAATCCTTTCCATGCGCGACAGAGAACGCTAAAACAGTTGTAAAAATATTAATGAAAGAGTTCATCTCTAAATTTTGGATTCCTAGTGTGATTGAAAGTGATAACAGCACACATTTTGCTCCTAAAGTGACACAACCTTTGGTTAAAAGCTTAGCAATTGATTGGCATTTTAATATTTCCTATCACCCACAGTCAGCTGGACTGGTGGAAAGAATGAACAGAACCATTAAGGAATGTGTTACTAAAGCCTGCATTGAAACAGGCCGAAATTGGACTGTTGTTCACCTGGCAGTATTTACAGAAATGAGAATGACCCCATCTTCAACTACTAAACTGTCACCTTTTGAAATTCGAATGGGCCAGGCTTTCCCGACTCCATGGGTCGGGGGACGCACTTGCATTTCTGTCTTAGGTAACCTGGAAGTGATTGTGGACGACTACGTTTCTGCACTGGCTGAAAAATGTAATTCTATTAGTGCTGAATATTCATATTCATTAACACAAATAAATAAATAAAAATGTTAAAAAGTGCAATCCGTGAACTAAAAACTTTTACATGACAAACCATGGGTTCACAAAAGTATGATTTTTTACATAACAAAATATGATGGTCAATTAAGAAAATATGAATTTTTATATTCAGAAGCATATGTTCATGGAAAACCTTTAAAAAAAATTGCCATTAGGAAACAAAAAACTAAAAAGTGACCATACAAATCATATTTTGACAAATACAATGACATTTTCATTGAAAATGGGATAGTTATTGTAAAAATATGAATTTTCATATTTATAATCATCATTTAATGAAAAACCACAAAAAAAAGTACAATATGCAGGCAAAAGACTCACAATTAAAACCATGGTCTGAGAAAAATAAAACTTTTAAAAAAATAAAAATATGAAATTAATTGGTAAAATTCATGAAAAAAATGTAAAAAGTGCAAATAACAAATCAAGTTTTTACAAGTTATTGTGAAAATATAAATGGTCATATTCATAAGCATTATTTCGCTAAAAATCTGTAAATGTGCAATAAGTGAACGAAAAAGATATCATGATAAACCATGTTTTGACATGAATATGACTTTTCTCATATAAATATGAAATTGATTGGTAAAATATTAATTTTCATATTGAAAGGCATTATTCATGAAAAACTGTAAAAAGAAATGGTAAAAATTCAATGAAAAACTTTTCATTTTCATAAGCAACATTTAACTAAAAACCGTTGAAAGTGCAAAAATTCAAGACACAATGGTTTGAAAAAAATGACTTTTTTTAAATAATTTTTTTAATTAAAATATTACATTTTATATTCATAACCATAATTTCATTAAAGAAATTGTTAACTTTTCCATAAAATTATGAATTATAGTAAAAATATGAATTTTTATATTCATAGCATCATTTAACAAAAATTCGTTAAAAGTGCAAAAAAATCTGCGCAAAACATGATGACAAACAATGGTTTGAAAAAATTTAAATTTTTATAGAAAATTTGTTGCGAGAAAAGCGAGATACTTTCCAGCAATATCCGAAGGTAAAACACGCATCAAGGTAAGTTTTAGGATACTTGCTTGCTTGCGGGGATTGTCCCATTTGCCAGCCAATAGGGCTGCATTTGTGTTCGTTTCCTGGTTATGCATTAATTGTTTAATTAATGATAACAATTTCAACCCAGCCATTATGGATGCACAAGCCAGTGCACTCTTAGTCCCAAGCCCGAGTAAATGGGGAGGGTTGCGTTAGGAAGGGCATCCAGTGTAAAACATGTGCCAAATCAAATATGCGGATCACAAATGAGAATTTCATACCGGATCGGTCGAGGCCCGGGTTACCAACGACCGCCACAGGTATCGTTAGCCGACAGGGTACCGGTGGAAATTGGGCTACTGTTGGCCGAAGGAGGAGGAAGACGTCTACAGAGGCGACAGGGAAAGGAGCAGTGTAGGAAAGTGAAGGTTCGGGTTGGTACTTTAAATGTTGGTACTATGACTGGTAAAGGGAGAGAGATAGCTGATATGATGGAGAGGAGAAAGGTTGATATGTTGTATGTTCAGGAGACCAAGTGGAAAGGGAGTAAGGTCAGGAAAATTGGAGGAAAAGGCATATGAGGAGCTGTATGAGAGGTTGGAAACTAAGGAAGGAGAAAAGGATTTATACCGATTGGCCAGGCAGAGGGACCGAGCTGGGAAGGATGTACTGCAAGTTAGAGCAATAAAGGATGAAGAGGGAAATGTGTTGACTAGTGAGGAGAGTGTGTTGAGAAGGTGGAGGGAGTATTTTGAGCAGCTGATGAATGAGGAAAATCAGAGAGAGAGAAGGCTGGATGATGTGGAGTTGGTGAAGCAGGATGTAGATAGGATTAGTAAGGAGGAAGTAAGAGAAGCGATTAAGAGGATGAAGAGTGGAAAGTCGGTTGGACCAGATGACATACCTGTAGAAGCGTGGAGATGTTTGGGAGAGATGGCAGTGGAGTTTTTAACCAGATTGTTTAACAGGATTTTGGAAGGTGAAAAGATGCCTGAGGAATGGAGAAGAAGTGTGCTGGTACCGATCTTTAAGCATAAAGGAGATGTGCAGATCTGCAGTAACTACAGGGGAATTAAGTTGATCAGTCACACCATGATGTTATGGGAAAGAGTAGTGGAAGCCAGGCTGAGAGAAGAGGTGACCATCTGTGGGCAACAGTATGGTTTCATGCCGAGGAAAAGCACCACAGATGCCTTATTTGCTTTGAGAATGTTGATTTAGAAGTATAGAGAAGGACAAAAGGAGTTGCATTGTGTGTTTGTGGATTTAGAGAAAGCGTACGACAGAGTGCCAAGAGAGGAGTTGTGGTATTGTATGAGGAAGTCAGGTGTGTCAGAGAAGTATGTGAGGGTGGTGCAGGACAGTGTGACGGCAGTGAAGTGTGCAGTAGATACGACAGACTGGTTCAGGGTAAAGGTTGGACTGCATCAAGGATCGGCCCTGAGCCCTGTTTCCTGTTTGCAGTGGTGATGGACAGGTTGACGGACGAGGTCAGACAGGAGTCTCCATGGTCTATGATGTTTGCGGATGATATTGTGATTTGTGGTGAGAGTAGGGAGCAGGTCGAGAAGAGCCTGGAGAGGTGGAGGTATGCGCTGGAGAGTAGGGGAATGAAAGTCAGTAGGAGTAAGACAGAGTACATGTGTGTGAATGAGAGGGAGGGCAGTGGAGTGATGCGGTTGCAGGGAGAAGAGGTGGAGAAGGTGGAGGAGTTCATGTACCTGGGGTCAACAGTGCAAAGTAATGGAGAGTGTGTTAGAGAAGTAAAGAAAAGAGTGAAGGCAGGGTGGAGTGGGTGGAGAAGAATGGCAGGAGTGATTTGTGATAGTAGGGTATCTGCAAGAATGAAAGGTAAAGTTTATAGGTCTGTGGTGAGACCTGCGATGTTGTATGGATTAGAGACAGTGGCATTGAGTAAAAGACAGGAGGTGGAGCTGGAGGTAGCAGAGCTGAAGATGTTAAGGTTTTCGTTGGGAGTGACGACGATGGACAAGATTAGAAATGAGTTTATTAGAGGGTTCAGGGCATGTAGGATGTTTTGATGATGGAGGCGAGATTAAGATGGTTTGAACATGTGCAGAGGAGGGACATGAATTATATTGGTAGAAGAATGCTGAGGATGGAGCCACCAGGTAGGAGGAAAAGAGAAAGGCCAAGGAGGAGGTTCATGGATGTGGTGAGGGAAGACATGCAGGTAGTTGGTGTGAAAGAGGCAGATGTAGAGGACAGGGTGGTATGGAGACGGATGATCTGCTGTGGGGACCCCTAATGGGAGCAGCCAAAAGAAGAAGAAGAAGAAGAATGATAACAATTTCCTTTGGTGGGATGAATCCGTCACGACAATGTGTTCTTAGACATTAAGATGCAAGATTAGAAGACGTTTCTTTATGGTCTGGCTTAAATAGGTGATTTTGTCTGAAGTATCTGAAAGAATCCACGATAATTTTTATATGCCCGAAAAAAATAGATAAATAAATAAATTATACAATAATAAAAAATAAAATTTTTTATCATAGCTTCACAATCATTCCAAACTCGTCTTTGAACCTTTCAGGAAAAGATACGATGCATAAAATGGGAATGGTGGTTCTGTTTTATTTTAAACCAATGTTTCACTTTCTTTTCCTTCTGTCCTCATGCTCTCAACTATCCGAAATATTTCTTCCGTAGTACATGTAGTACAGACATCCTGCCTGATGAGCCAAATTTAGGTGAAGTTAACCCTAAATTATGGGCCTCTCACAAAGACGGGGCAGGTTTAATCCAGGTAAAGCCGTATGTATCATGCACTCATGAAAACACACCATCCAGTTTTTGGTAAACAATATCCATTGTTATAAGAGAAGAATGTTGGCATTTTTCCAGTTATTGACAATTTATTGTCACAAAGTGTTTTGATAGAGACACATTCACCTTATAACACACCGATTAATCCAGATTTGAATGCGGATAAAAAATGCTGGAGGCTAACTCAAGATTTTCAAGAGATTAATTAAATAGTTATTCCGTTAGCTCCATTGGTGCCCGATATAGCTACCATTGTTAACTCTATATCAGCAACTCACAGATTTTTTACTGTGATTGAACTTTGTTCTGCCATTTTCAGTGTCCTTTTGGCCTCAGAAACGCAGTCGCTTTTTGCGTTTACCTATAGGGGACGTCAATTCACCTGGACCCGTCTTCCTCGGGGTTTTGTTGACTCGCTAGCCGTATTTTCCGCTGTAGTGCACAGAACTTTGGCTGATATACACCTTCCAGAAACAACCTGCATCCTTCAATACGCAAATGACATCCTCAACACACAAGATATGACAGCACAACGTAGATCTGGTTATGAAATCACGCTCTTGGTGACAGAAAACTTAGCGCTGCGTGATCTGCTAGACTTTATTGACTTAGATGGTTTTAATGATGCACACGATTGCCTTAAACGCATTGAACAAGAGACCTCTTGTAGGCCCGATCTTTTAGATACAGCCCTGGAAGAGGGGGATTGCCTATTTGTAGATAGATCATGTTCAAAACCCTCTGATGTGTATTTATGTGGATATGCAGTTGTAAGATTACCTGATGAAATAGTTGAAGCTAAATCATTACCATACACATCTGCACAAGCTGCAAAGTTGGTGGCACTTACAAGTGCATGTCAAATGTCTGAAGGTAATCCACCCTATATGCCACCTGTAGGAAATTTGAGATACCTGTTGGTTATATTTGACAGATTGAGTAAGTGGCCAGAATCATTTCCATGCGCGACAGAGAACGCTAAAACAGTTGTAAAAATATTAATGAAAGAGTTCATCTCTAAATTTTGGATTCCTAGTGTGATTGAAAGTGATAACAGCACACATTTTGCTCCTAAAGTGACACAACTTTTGGTTAAAAGCTTAGCAATTGATTGGCATTTTAATATTTCCTATCACCCACAGTCAGCTGGACTGGTGGAAAGAATGAACAGAACCATTAAGGAATGTGTTACTAAAGCCTGCATTGAAACAGGCCGAAATTGGACTGTTGTTCACCTGGCAGTATTTACAGAAATGAGAATGACCCCATCTTCAACTACTAAACTGTCACCTTTTGAAATTCGAATGGGCCAGGCTTTCCCGACTCCATGGGTCGGGGGACGCACTTGCATTTCTGTCTTAGGTAACCTGGAAGTGATTGTGGACGACTACGTTTCTGCACTGGCTGAAAAATGTAATTCTATTAGTGCTGAATATTCATATTCATTAACACAAATAAATAAATAAAAATGTTAAAAAGTGCAATCCGTGAACTAAAAACTTTTACATGACAAACCATGGGTTCACAAAAGTATGATTTTTTACATAACAAAATATGATGGTCAATTAAGAAAATATGAATTTTTATATTCAGAAGCATATGTTCATGGAAAACCTTTAAAAAAAATTGCCATTAGGAAACAAAAAACTAAAAAGTGACCATACAAATCATATTTTGACAAATACAATGACATTTTCATTGAAAATGGGATAGTTATTGTAAAAATATGAATTTTCATATTTATAATCATCATTTAATGAAAAACCACAAAAAAAAGTACAATATGCAGGCAAAAGACTCACAATTAAAACCATGGTCTGAGAAAAATAAAACTTTTAAAAAAATAAAAATATGAAATTAATTGGTAAAATTCATGAAAAAAATGTAAAAAGTGCAAATAACAAATCAAGTTTTTACAAGTTATTGTGAAAATATAAATGGTCATATTCATAAGCATTATTTCGCTAAAAATCTGTAAATGTGCAATAAGTGAACGAAAAAGATATCATGATAAACCATGTTTTGACATGAATATGACTTTTCTCATATAAATATGAAATTGATTGGTAAAATATTAATTTTCATATTGAAAGGCATTATTCATGAAAAACTGTAAAAAGAAATGGTAAAAATTCAATGAAAAACTTTTCATTTTCATAAGCAACATTTAACTAAAAACCGTTGAAAGTGCAAAAATTCAAGACACAATGGTTTGAAAAAAATGACTTTTTTTAAATAATTTTTTTAATTAAAATATTACATTTTATATTCATAACCATAATTTCATTAAAGAAATTGTTAACTTTTCCATAAAATTATGAATTATAGTAAAAATATGAATTTTTATATTCATAGCATCATTTAACAAAAATTCGTTAAAAGTGCAAAAAAATCTGCGCAAAACATGATGACAAACAATGGTTTGAAAAAATGTAAATTTTTATAGAAAATTTGTTGCGAGAAAAGCGAGATACTTTCCAGCAATATCCGAAGGTAAAACACGCATCAAGGTAAGTTTTAGGATACTTGCTTGCTTGCGGGGATTGTCCCATTTGCCAGCCAATAGGGCTGCATTTGTGTTCGTTTCCTGGTTATGCATTAATTGTTTAATTAATGATAACAATTTCAACCCAGCCATTATGGATGCACAAGCCAGTGCACTCTTAGTCCCAAGCCCGAGTAAATGGGGAGGGTTGCGTTAGGAAGGGCATCCAGTGTAAAACATGTGCCAAATCAAATATGCGGATCACAAATGAGAATTTCATACCGGATCGGTCGAGGCCCGGGTTACCAACGACCGCCACAGGTATCGTTAGCCGACAGGGTACCGGTGGAAATTGGGCTACTGTTGGCCGAAGGAGGAGGAAGACGTCTACAGAGGCGACAGGGAAAGGAGCAGTGTAGGAAAGTGAAGGTTCGGGTTGGTACTTTAAATGTTGGTACTATGACTGGTAAAGGGAGAGAGATAGCTGATATGATGGAGAGGAGAAAGGTAGATATGTTGTATGTTCAGGAGACCAAGTGGAAAGGGAGTAAGGTCAGGAAAATTGGAGGAAAAGGCATATGAGGAGCTGTATGAGAGGTTGGAAACTAAGGAAGGAGAAAAGGATTTATACCGATTGGCCAGGCAGAGGGACCGAGCTGGGAAGGATGTACTGCAAGTTAGAGCAATAAAGGATGAAGAGGGAAATGTGTTGACTAGTGAGGAGAGTGTGTTGAGAAGGTGGAGGGAGTATTTTGAGCAGCTGATGAATGAGGAAAATCAGAGAGAGAGAAGGCTGGATGATGTGGAGTTGGTGAAGCAGGATGTAGATAGGATTAGTAAGGAGGAAGTAAGAGAAGCGATTAAGAGGATGAAGAGTGGAAAGTCGGTTGGACCAGATGACATACCTGTAGAAGCGTGGAGATGTTTGGGAGAGATGGCAGTGGAGTTTTTAACCAGATTGTTTAACAGGATTTTGGAAGGTGAAAAGATGCCTGAGGAATGGAGAAGAAGTGTGCTGGTACCGATCTTTAAGCATAAAGGAGATGTGCAGATCTGCAGTAACTACAGGGGAATTAAGTTGATCAGTCACACCATGATGTTATGGGAAAGAGTAGTGGAAGCCAGGCTGAGAGAAGAGGTGACCATCTGTGGGCAACAGTATGGTTTCATGCCGAGGAAAAGCACCACAGATGCCTTATTTGCTTTGAGAATGTTGATTTAGAAGTATAGAGAAGGACAAAAGGAGTTGCATTGTGTGTTTGTGGATTTAGAGAAAGCGTACGACAGAGTGCCAAGAGAGGAGTTGTGGTATTGTATGAGGAAGTCAGGTGTGTCAGAGAAGTATGTGAGGGTGGTGCAGGACAGTGTGACGGCAGTGAAGTGTGCAGTAGATACGACAGACTGGTTCAGGGTAAAGGTTGGACTGCATCAAGGATCGGCCCTGAGCCCTGTTTCCTGTTTGCAGTGGTGATGGACAGGTTGACGGACGAGGTCAGACAGGAGTCTCCATGGTCTATGATGTTTGCGGATGATATTGTGATTTGTGGTGAGAGTAGGGAGCAGGTCGAGAAGAGCCTGGAGAGGTGGAGGTATGCGCTGGAGAGTAGGGGAATGAAAGTCAGTAGGAGTAAGACAGAGTACATGTGTGTGAATGAGAGGGAGGGCAGTGGAGTGATGCGGTTGCAGGGAGAAGAGGTGGAGAAGGTGGAGGAGTTCATGTACCTGGGGTCAACAGTGCAAAGTAATGGAGAGTGTGTTAGAGAAGTAAAGAAAAGAGTGAAGGCAGGGTGGAGTGGGTGGAGAAGAATGGCAGGAGTGATTTGTGATAGTAGGGTATCTGCAAGAATGAAAGGTAAAGTTTATAGGTCTGTGGTGAGACCTGCGATGTTGTATGGATTAGAGACAGTGGCATTGAGTAAAAGACAGGAGGTGGAGCTGGAGGTAGCAGAGCTGAAGATGTTAAGGTTTTCGTTGGGAGTGACGACGATGGACAAGATTAGAAATGAGTTTATTAGAGGGTTCAGGGCATGTAGGATGTTTTGATGATGGAGGCGAGATTAAGATGGTTTGAACATGTGCAGAGGAGGGACATGAATTATATTGGTAGAAGAATGCTGAGGATGGAGCCACCAGGTAGGAGGAAAAGAGAAAGGCCAAGGAGGAGGTTCATGGATGTGGTGAGGGAAGACATGCAGGTAGTTGGTGTGAAAGAGGCAGATGTAGAGGACAGGGTGGTATGGAGACGGATGATCTGCTGTGGGGACCCCTAATGGGAGCAGCCAAAAGAAGAAGAAGAAGAAGAATGATAACAATTTCCTTTGGTGGGATGAATCCGTCACGACAATGTGTTCTTAGACATTAAGATGCAAGATAAGAAGACGTTTCTTTATGGTCTGGCTTAAATAGGTGATTTTGTCTGAAGTATCTGAAAGAATCCACGATAATTTTTATATGCCCGAAAAAAATAGATAAATAAATAAATTATACAATAATAAAAAATAAAAATTTTTATCATAGCTTCACAATCATTCCAAACTCGTCTTTGAACCTTTCAGGAAAAGATACGATGCATAAAATGGGAATGGTGGTTCTGTTTTATTTTAAACCAATGTTTCACTTTCTTTTCCTTCTGTCCTCATGCTCTCAACTATCCGAAATATTTCTTCCGTAGTACATGTAGTACAGACATCCTGCCTGATGAGCCAAATTTAGGTGAAGTTAACCCTAAATTATGGGCCTCTCACAAAGACGGGGCAGGTTTAATCCAGGTAAAGCCGTATGTATCATGCACTCATGAAAACACACCATCCAGTTTTTGGTAAACAATATCCATTGTTATAAGAGAAGAATGTTGGCATTTTTCCAGTTATTGACAATTTATTGTCACAAAGTGTTTTGATAGAGACACATTCACCTTATAACACACCGATTAATCCAGATTTGAATGCGGATAAAAAATGCTGGAGGCTAACTCAAGATTTTCAAGAGATTAATTAAATAGTTATTCCGTTAGCTCCATTGGTGCCCGATATAGCTACCATTGTTAACTCTATATCAGCAACTCACAGATTTTTTACTGTGATTGAACTTTGTTCTGCCATTTTCAGTGTCCTTTTGGCCTCAGAAACGCAGTCGCTTTTTGCGTTTACCTATAGGGGACGTCAATTCACCTGGACCCGTCTTCCTCGGGGTTTTGTTGACTCGCTAGCCGTATTTTCCGCTGTAGTGCACAGAACTTTGGCTGATATACACCTTCCAGAAACAACCTGCATCCTTCAATACGCAAATGACATCCTCAACACACAAGATATGACAGCACAACGTAGATCTGGTTATGAAATCACGCTCTTGGTGACAGAAAACTTAATCATTAAGCCTTCTTTTCAGCCGCATTCAGCTGTAGTAGCGCTGCGTGATCTGCTAGACTTTATTGACTTAGATGGTTTTAATGATGCACACGATTGCCTTAAACGCATTGAACAAGAGACCTCTTGTAGGCCCGATCTTTTAGATACAGCCCTGGAAGAGGGGGATTGCCTATTTGTAGATAGATCATGTTCAAAACCCTCTGATGTGTATTTATGTGGATATGCAGTTGTAAGATTACCTGATGAAATAGTTGAAGCTAAATCATTACCATACACATCTGCACAAGCTGCAAAGTTGGTGGCACTTACAAGTGCATGTCAAATGTCTGAAGGTAATCCACCCTATATGCCACCTGTAGGAAATTTGAGATACCTGTTGGTTATATTTGACAGATTGAGTAAGTGGCCAGAATCATTTCCATGCGCGACAGAGAACGCTAAAACAGTTGTAAAAATATTAATGAAAGAGTTCATCTCTAAATTTTGGATTCCTAGTGTGATTGAAAGTGATAACAGCACACATTTTGCTCCTAAAGTGACACAACTTTTGGTTAAAAGCTTAGCAATTGATTGGCATTTTAATATTTCCTATCACCCACAGTCAGCTGGACTGGTGGAAAGAATGAACAGAACCATTAAGGAATGTGTTACTAAAGCCTGCATTGAAACAGGCCGAAATTGGACTGTTGTTCACCTGGCAGTATTTACAGAAATGAGAATGACCCCATCTTCAACTACTAAACTGTCACCTTTTGAAATTCGAATGGGCCAGGCTTTCCCGACTCCATGGGTCGGGGGACGCACTTGCATTTCTGTCTTAGGTAACCTGGAAGTGATTGTGGACGACTACGTTTCTGCACTGGCTGAAAAATGTAATTCTATTAGTGCTGAATATTCATATTCATTAACACAAATAAATAAATAAAAATGTTAAAAAGTGCAATCCGTGAACTAAAAACTTTTACATGACAAACCATGGGTTCACAAAAGTATGATTTTTTACATAACAAAATATGATGGTCAATTAAGAAAATATGAATTTTTATATTCAGAAGCATATGTTCATGGAAAACCTTTAAAAAAAATTGCCATTAGGAAACAAAAAACTAAAAAGTGACCATACAAATCATATTTTGACAAATACAATGACATTTTCATTGAAAATGGGATAGTTATTGTAAAAATATGAATTTTCATATTTATAATCATCATTTAATGAAAAACCACAAAAAAAAGTACAATATGCAGGCAAAAGACTCACAATTAAAACCATGGTCTGAGAAAAATAAAACTTTTAAAAAAATAAAAATATGAAATTAATTGGTAAAATTCATGAAAAAAATGTAAAAAGTGCAAATAACAAATCAAGTTTTTACAAGTTATTGTGAAAATATAAATGGTCATATTCATAAGCATTATTTCGCTAAAAATCTGTAAATGTGCAATAAGTGAACGAAAAAGATATCATGATAAACCATGTTTTGACATGAATATGACTTTTCTCATATAAATATGAAATTGATTGGTAAAATATTAATTTTCATATTGAAAGGCATTATTCATGAAAAACTGTAAAAAGAAATGGTAAAAATTCAATGAAAAACTTTTCATTTTCATAAGCAACATTTAACTAAAAACCGTTGAAAGTGCAAAAATTCAAGACACAATGGTTTGAAAAAAATGACTTTTTTTAAATAATTTTTTTAATTAAAATATTACATTTTATATTCATAACCATAATTTCATTAAAGAAATTGTTAACTTTTCCATAAAATTATGAATTATAGTAAAAATATGAATTTTTATATTCATAGCATCATTTAACAAAAATTCGTTAAAAGTGCAAAAAAATCTGCGCAAAACATGATGACAAACAATGGTTTGAAAAAATGTAAATTTTTATAGAAAATTTGTTGCGAGAAAAGCGAGATACTTTCCAGCAATATCCGAAGGTAAAACACGCATCAAGGTAAGTTTTAGGATACTTGCTTGCTTGCGGGGATTGTCCCATTTGCCAGCCAATAGGGCTGCATTTGTGTTCGTTTCCTGGTTATGCATTAATTGTTTAATTAATGATAACAATTTCAACCCAGCCATTATGGATGCACAAGCCAGTGCACTCTTAGTCCCAAGCCCGAGTAAATGGGGAGGGTTGCGTTAGGAAGGGCATCCAGTGTAAAACATGTGCCAAATCAAATATGCGGATCACAAATGAGAATTTCATACCGGATCGGTCGAGGCCCGGGTTACCAACGACCGCCACAGGTATCGTTAGCCGACAGGGTACCGGTGGAAATTGGGCTACTGTTGGCCGAAGGAGGAGGAAGACGTCTACAGAGGCGACAGGGAAAGGAGCAGTGTAGGAAAGTGAAGGTTCGGGTTGGTACTTTAAATGTTGGTACTATGACTGGTAAAGGGAGAGAGATAGCTGATATGATGGAGAGGAGAAAGGTTGATATGTTGTATGTTCAGGAGACCAAGTGGAAAGGGAGTAAGGTCAGGAAAATTGGAGGAAAAGGCATATGAGGAGCTGTATGAGAGGTTGGAAACTAAGGAAGGAGAAAAGGATTTATACCGATTGGCCAGGCAGAGGGACCGAGCTGGGAAGGATGTACTGCAAGTTAGAGCAATAAAGGATGAAGAGGGAAATGTGTTGACTAGTGAGGAGAGTGTGTTGAGAAGGTGGAGGGAGTATTTTGAGCAGCTGATGAATGAGGAAAATCAGAGAGAGAGAAGGCTGGATGTTGTGGAGTTGGTGAAGCAGGATGTAGATAGGATTAGTAAGGAGGAAGTAAGAGAAGCGATTAAGAGGATGAAGAGTGGAAAGTCGGTTGGACCAGATGACATACCTGTAGAAGCGTGGAGATGTTTGGGAGAGATGGCAGTGGAGTTTTTAACCAGATTGTTTAACAGGATTTTGGAAGGTGAAAAGATGCCTGAGGAATGGAGAAGAAGTGTGCTGGTACCGATCTTTAAGCATAAAGGAGATGTGCAGATCTGCAGTAACTACAGGGGAATTAAGTTGATCAGTCACACCATGATGTTATGGGAAAGAGTAGTGGAAGCCAGGCTGAGAGAAGAGGTGACCATCTGTGGGCAACAGTATGGTTTCATGCCGAGGAAAAGCACCACAGATGCCTTATTTGCTTTGAGAATGTTGATTTAGAAGTATAGAGAAGGACAAAAGGAGTTGCATTGTGTGTTTGTGGATTTAGAGAAAGCGTACGACAGAGTGCCAAGAGAGGAGTTGTGGTATTGTATGAGGAAGTCAGGTGTGTCAGAGAAGTATGTGAGGGTGGTGCAGGACAGTGTGACGGCAGTGAAGTGTGCAGTAGATACGACAGACTGGTTCAGGGTAAAGGTTGGACTGCATCAAGGATCGGCCCTGAGCCCTGTTTCCTGTTTGCAGTGGTGATGGACAGGTTGACGGACGAGGTCAGACAGGAGTCTCCATGGTCTATGATGTTTGCGGATGATATTGTGATTTGTGGTGAGAGTAGGGAGCAGGTCGAGAAGAGCCTGGAGAGGTGGAGGTATGCGCTGGAGAGTAGGGGAATGAAAGTCAGTAGGAGTAAGACAGAGTACATGTGTGTGAATGAGAGGGAGGGCAGTGGAGTGATGCGGTTGCAGGGAGAAGAGGTGGAGAAGGTGGAGGAGTTCATGTACCTGGGGTCAACAGTGCAAAGTAATGGAGAGTGTGTTAGAGAAGTAAAGAAAAGAGTGAAGGCAGGGTGGAGTGGGTGGAGAAGAATGGCAGGAGTGATTTGTGATAGTAGGGTATCTGCAAGAATGAAAGGTAAAGTTTATAGGTCTGTGGTGAGACCTGCGATGTTGTATGGATTAGAGACAGTGGCATTGAGTAAAAGACAGGAGGTGGAGCTGGAGGTAGCAGAGCTGAAGATGTTAAGGTTTTCGTTGGGAGTGACGACGATGGACAAGATTAGAAATGAGTTTATTAGAGGGTTCAGGGCATGTAGGATGTTTTGATGATGGAGGCGAGATTAAGATGGTTTGAACATGTGCAGAGGAGGGACATGAATTATATTGGTAGAAGAATGCTGAGGATGGAGCCACCAGGTAGGAGGAAAAGAGAAAGGCCAAGGAGGAGGTTCATGGATGTGGTGAGGGAAGACATGCAGGTAGTTGGTGTGAAAGAGGCAGATGTAGAGGACAGGGTGGTATGGAGACGGATGATCTGCTGTGGGGACCCCTAATGGGAGCAGCCAAAAGAAGAAGAAGAAGAAGAATGATAACAATTTCCTTTGGTGGGATGAATCCGTCACGACAATGTGTTCTTAGACATTAAGATGCAAGATAAGAAGACGTTTCTTTATGGTCTGGCTTAAATAGGTGATTTTGTCTGAAGTATCTGAAAGAATCCACGATAATTTTTATATGCCCGAAAAAAATAGATAAATAAATAAATTATACAATAATAAAAAATAAAAATTTTTATCATAGCTTCACAATCATTCCAAACTCGTCTTTGAACCTTTCAGGAAAAGATACGATGCATAAAATGGGAATGGTGGTTCTGTTTTATTTTAAACCAATGTTTCACTTTCTTTTCCTTCTGTCCTCATGCTCTCAACTATCCGAAATATTTCTTCCGTAGTACATGTAGTACAGACATCCTGCCTGATGAGCCAAATTTAGGTGAAGTTAACCCTAAATTATGGGCCTCTCACAAAGACGGGGCAGGTTTAATCCAGGTAAAGCCGTATGTATCATGCACTCATGAAAACACACCATCCAGTTTTTGGTAAACAATATCCATTGTTATAAGAGAAGAATGTTGGCATTTTTCCAGTTATTGACAATTTATTGTCACAAAGCTTTTTGATAGTGACACATTCACCTTATAACACACCGATTAATCCAGATTTGAATGCGGATAAAAAATGCTGGAGGCTAACTCAAGATTTTCAAGAGATTAATTAAATAGTTATTCCGTTAGCTCCATTGGTGCCCGATATAGCTACCATTGTTAACTCTATATCAGCAACTCACAGATTTTTTACTGTGATTGAACTTTGTTCTGCCATTTTCAGTGTCCTTTTGGCCTCAGAAACGCAGTCGCTTTTTGCGTTTACCTATAGGGGACGTCAATTCACCTGGACCCGTCTTCCTCGGGGTTTTGTTGACTCGCTAGCCGTATTTTCCGCTGTAGTGCACAGAACTTTGGCTGATATACACCTTCCAGAAACAACCTGCATCCTTCAATACGCAAATGACATCCTCAACACACAAGATATGACAGCACAACGTAGATCTGGTTATGAAATCACGCTCTTGGTGACAGAAAACTTAATCATTAAGCCTTCTTTTCAGCCGCATTCAGCTGTAGTAGCGCTGCGTGATCTGCTAGACTTTATTGACTTAGATGGTTTTAATGATGCACACGATTGCCTTAAACGCATTGAACAAGAGACCTCTTGTAGGCCCGATCTTTTAGATACAGCCCTGGAAGAGGGGGATTGCCTATTTGTAGATAGATCATGTTCAAAACCCTCTGATGTGTATTTATGTGGATATGCAGTTGTAAGATTACCTGATGAAATAGTTGAAGCTAAATCATTACCATACACATCTGCACAAGCTGCAAAGTTGGTGGCACTTACAAGTGCATGTCAAATGTCTGAAGGTAATCCACCCTATATGCCACCTGTAGGAAATTTGAGATACCTGTTGGTTATATTTGACAGATTGAGTAAGTGGCCAGAATCATTTCCATGCGCGACAGAGAACGCTAAAACAGTTGTAAAAATATTAATGAAAGAGTTCATCTCTAAATTTTGGATTCCTAGTGTGATTGAAAGTGATAACAGCACACATTTTGCTCCTAAAGTGACACAACTTTTGGTTAAAAGCTTAGCAATTGATTGGCATTTTAATATTTCCTATCACCCACAGTCAGCTGGACTGGTGGAAAGAATGAACAGAACCATTAAGGAATGTGTTACTAAAGCCTGCATTGAAACAGGCCGAAATTGGACTGTTGTTCACCTGGCAGTATTTACAGAAATGAGAATGACCCCATCTTCAACTACTAAACTGTCACCTTTTGAAATTCGAATGGGCCAGGCTTTCCCGACTCCATGGGTCGGGGGACGCACTTGCATTTCTGTCTTAGGTAACCTGGAAGTGATTGTGGACGACTACGTTTCTGCACTGGCTGAAAAATGTAATTCTATTAGTGCTGAATATTCATATTCATTAACACAAATAAATAAATAAAAATGTTAAAAAGTGCAATCCGTGAACTAAAAACTTTTACATGACAAACCATGGGTTCACAAAAGTATGATTTTTTACATAACAAAATATGATGGTCAATTAAGAAAATATGAATTTTTATATTCAGAAGCATATGTTCATGGAAAACCTTTAAAAAAAATTGCCATTAGGAAACAAAAAACTAAAAAGTGACCATACAAATCATATTTTGACAAATACAATGACATTTTCATTGAAAATGGGATAGTTATTGTAAAAATATGAATTTTCATATTTATAATCATCATTTAATGAAAAACCACAAAAAAAAGTACAATATGCAGGCAAAAGACTCACAATTAAAACCATGGTCTGAGAAAAATAAAACTTAAAAAAAAAATAAAAATATGAAATTAATTGGTAAAATTCATGAAAAAAATGTAAAAAGTGCAAATAACAAATCAAGTTTTTACAAGTTATTGTGAAAATATAAATGGTCATATTCATAAGCATTATTTCGCTAAAAATCTGTAAATGTGCAATAAGTGAACGAAAAAGATATCATGATAAACCATGTTTTGACATGAATATGACTTTTCTCATATAAATATGAAATTGATTGGTAAAATATTAATTTTCATATTGAAAGGCATTATTCATGAAAAACTGTAAAAAGAAATGGTAAAAATTCAATGAAAAACTTTTCATTTTCATAAGCAACATTTAACTAAAAACCGTTGAAAGTGCAAAAATTCAAGACACAATGGTTTGAAAAAAATGACTTTTTTTAAATAATTTTTTTAATTAAAATATTACATTTTATATTCATAACCATAATTTCATTAAAGAAATTGTTAACTTTTCCATAAAATTATGAATTATAGTAAAAATATGAATTTTTATATTCATAGCATCATTTAACAAAAATTCGTTAAAAGTGCAAAAAAATCTGCGCAAAACATGATGACAAACAATGGTTTGAAAAAATGTAAATTTTTATAGAAAATTTGTTGCGAGAAAAGCGAGATACTTTCCAGCAATATCCGAAGGTAAAACACGCATCAAGGTAAGTTTTAGGATACTTGCTTGCTTGCGGGGATTGTCCCATTTGCCAGCCAATAGGGCTGCATTTGTGTTCGTTTCCTGGTTATGCATTAATTGTTTAATTAATGATAACAATTTCAACCCAGCCATTATGGATGCACAAGCCAGTGCACTCTTAGTCCCAAGCCCGAGTAAATGGGGAGGGTTGCGTTAGGAAGGGCATCCAGTGTAAAACATGTGCCAAATCAAATATGCGGATCACAAATGAGAATTTCATACCGGATCGGTCGAGGCCCGGGTTACCAACGACCGCCACAGGTATCGTTAGCCGACAGGGTACCGGTGGAAATTGGGCTACTGTTGGCCGAAGGAGGAGGAAGACGTCTACAGAGGCGACAGGGAAAGGAGCAGTGTAGGAAAGTGAAGGTTCGGGTTGGTACTTTAAATGTTGGTACTATGACTGGTAAAGGGAGAGAGATAGCTGATATGATGGAGAGGAGAAAGGTTGATATGTTGTATGTTCAGGAGACCAAGTGGAAAGGGAGTAAGGTCAGGAAAATTGGAGGAAAAGGCATATGAGGAGCTGTATGAGAGGTTGGAAACTAAGGAAGGAGAAAAGGATTTATACCGATTGGCCAGGCAGAGGGACCGAGCTGGGAAGGATGTACTGCAAGTTAGAGCAATAAAGGATGAAGAGGGAAATGTGTTGACTAGTGAGGAGAGTGTGTTGAGAAGGTGGAGGGAGTATTTTGAGCAGCTGATGAATGAGGAAAATCAGAGAGAGAGAAGGCTGGATGATGTGGAGTTGGTGAAGCAGGATGTAGATAGGATTAGTAAGGAGGAAGTAAGAGAAGCGATTAAGAGGATGAAGAGTGGAAAGTCGGTTGGACCAGATGACATACCTGTAGAAGCGTGGAGATGTTTGGGAGAGATGGCAGTGGAGTTTTTAACCAGATTGTTTAACAGGATTTTGGAAGGTGAAAAGATGCCTGAGGAATGGAGAAGAAGTGTGCTGGTACCGATCTTTAAGCATAAAGGAGATGTGCAGATCTGCAGTAACTACAGGGGAATTAAGTTGATCAGTCACACCATGATGTTATGGGAAAGAGTAGTGGAAGCCAGGCTGAGAGAAGAGGTGACCATCTGTGGGCAACAGTATGGTTTCATGCCGAGGAAAAGCACCACAGATGCCTTATTTGCTTTGAGAATGTTGATTTAGAAGTATAGAGAAGGACAAAAGGAGTTGCATTGTGTGTTTGTGGATTTAGAGAAAGCGTACGACAGAGTGCCAAGAGAGGAGTTGTGGTATTGTATGAGGAAGTCAGGTGTGTCAGAGAAGTATGTGAGGGTGGTGCAGGACAGTGTGACGGCAGTGAAGTGTGCAGTAGATACGACAGACTGGTTCAGGGTAAAGGTTGGACTGCATCAAGGATCGGCCCTGAGCCCTGTTTCCTGTTTGCAGTGGTGATGGACAGGTTGACGGACGAGGTCAGACAGGAGTCTCCATGGTCTATGATGTTTGCGGATGATATTGTGATTTGTGGTGAGAGTAGGGAGCAGGTCGAGAAGAGCCTGGAGAGGTGGAGGTATGCGCTGGAGAGTAGGGGAATGAAAGTCAGTAGGAGTAAGACAGAGTACATGTGTGTGAATGAGAGGGAGGGCAGTGGAGTGATGCGGTTGCAGGGAGAAGAGGTGGAGAAGGTGGAGGAGTTCATGTACCTGGGGTCAACAGTGCAAAGTAATGGAGAGTGTGTTAGAGAAGTAAAGAAAAGAGTGAAGGCAGGGTGGAGTGGGTGGAGAAGAGTGGCAGGAGTGATTTGTGATAGTAGGGTATCTGCAAGAATGAAAGGTAAAGTTTATAGGTCTGTGGTGAGACCTGCGATGTTGTATGGATTAGAGACAGTGGCATTGAGTAAAAGACAGGAGGTGGAGCTGGAGGTAGCAGAGCTGAAGATGTTAAGGTTTTCGTTGGGAGTGACGACGATGGACAAGATTAGAAATGAGTTTATTAGAGGGTTCAGGGCATGTAGGATGTTTTGATGATGGAGGCGAGATTAAGATGGTTTGAACATGTGCAGAGGAGGGACATGAATTATATTGGTAGAAGAATGCTGAGGATGGAGCCACCAGGTAGGAGGAAAAGAGAAAGGCCAAGGAGGAGGTTCATGGATGTGGTGAGGGAAGACATGCAGGTAGTTGGTGTGAAAGAGGCAGATGTAGAGGACAGGGTGGTATGGAGACGGATGATCTGCTGTGGGGACCCCTAATGGGAGCAGCCAAAAGAAGAAGAAGAAGAAGAATGATAACAATTTCCTTTGGTGGGATGAATCCGTCACGACAATGTGTTCTTAGACATTAAGATGCAAGATTAGAAGACGTTTCTTTATGGTCTGGCTTAAATAGGTGATTTTGTCTGAAGTATCTGAAAGAATCCACGATAATTTTTATATGCCCGAAAAAAATAGATAAATAAATAAATTATACAATAATAAAAAATAAAAATTTTTATCATAGCTTCACAATCATTCCAAACTCGTCTTTGAACCTTTCAGGAAAAGATACGATGCATAAAATGGGAATGGTGGTTCTGTTTTATTTTAAACCAATGTTTCACTTTCTTTTCCTTCTGTCCTAATGCTCTCAACTATCCGAAATATTTCTTCCGTAGTACATGTAGTACAGACATCCTGCCTGATGAGCCAAATTTAGGTGAAGTTAACCCTAAATTATGGGCCTCTCACAAAGACGGGGCAGGTTTAATCCAGGTAAAGCCGTATGTATCATGCACTCATGAAAACACACCATCCAGTTTTTGGTAAACAATATCCATTGTTATAAGAGAAGAATGTTGGCATTTTTCCAGTTATTGACAATTTATTGTCACAAAGTGTTTTGATAGAGACACATTCACCTTATAACACACCGATTAATCCAGATTTGAATGCGGATAAAAAATGCTGGAGGCTAACTCAAGATTTTCAAGAGATTAATTAAATAGTTATTCCGTTAGCTCCATTGGTGCCCGATATAGCTACCATTGTTAACTCTATATCAGCAACTCACAGATTTTTTACTGTGATTGAACTTTGTTCTGCCATTTTCAGTGTCCTTTTGGCCTCAGAAACGCAGTCGCTTTTTGCGTTTACCTATAGGGGACGTCAATTCACCTGGACCCGTCTTCCTCGGGGTTTTGTTGACTCGCTAGCCGTATTTTCCGCTGTAGTGCACAGAACTTTGGCTGATATACACCTTCCAGAAACAACCTGCATCCTTCAATACGCAAATGACATCCTCAACACACAAGATATGACAGCACAACGTAGATCTGGTTATGAAATCACGCTCTTGGTGACAGAAAACTTAATCATTAAGCCTTCTTTTCAGCCGCATTCAGCTGTAGTAGCGCTGCGTGATCTGCTAGACTTTATTGACTTAGATGGTTTTAATGATGCACACGATTGCCTTAAACGCATTGAACAAGAGACCTCTTGTAGGCCCGATCTTTTAGATACAGCCCTGGAAGAGGGGGATTGCCTATTTGTAGATAGATCATGTTCAAAACCCTCTGATGTGTATTTATGTGGATATGCAGTTGTAAGATTACCTGATGAAATAGTTGAAGCTAAATCATTACCATACACATCTGCACAAGCTGCAAAGTTGGTGGCACTTACAAGTGCATGTCAAATGTCTGAAGGTAATCCACCCTATATGCCACCTGTAGGAAATTTGAGATACCTGTTGGTTATATTTGACAGATTGAGTAAGTGGCCAGAATCATTTCCATGCGCGACAGAGAACGCTAAAACAGTTGTAAAAATATTAATGAAAGAGTTCATCTCTAAATTTTGGATTCCTAGTGTGATTGAAAGTGATAACAGCACACATTTTGCTCCTAAAGTGACACAACTTTTGGTTAAAAGCTTAGCAATTGATTGGCATTTTAATATTTCCTATCACCCACAGTCAGCTGGACTGGTGGAAAGAATGAACAGAACCATTAAGGAATGTGTTACTAAAGCCTGCATTGAAACAGGCCGAAATTGGACTGTTGTTCACCTGGCAGTATTTACAGAAATGAGAATGACCCCATCTTCAACTACTAAACTGTCACCTTTTGAAATTCGAATGGGCCAGGCTTTCCCGACTCCATGGGTCGGGGGACGCACTTGCATTTCTGTCTTAGGTAACCTGGAAGTGATTGTGGACGACTACGTTTCTGCACTGGCTGAAAAATGTAATTCTATTAGTGCTGAATATTCATATTCATTAACACAAATAAATAAATAAAAATGTTAAAAAGTGCAATCCGTGAACTAAAAACTTTTACATGACAAACCATGGGTTCACAAAAGTATGATTTTTTACATAACAAAATATGATGGTCAATTAAGAAAATATGAATTTTTATATTCAGAAGCATATGTTCATGGAAAACCTTTAAAAAAAATTGCCATTAGGAAACAAAAAACTAAAAAGTGACCATACAAATCATATTTTGACAAATACAATGACATTTTCATTGAAAATGGGATAGTTATTGTAAAAATATGAATTTTCATATTTATAATCATCATTTAATGAAAAACCACAAAAAAAAGTACAATATGCAGGCAAAAGACTCACAATTAAAACCATGGTCTGAGAAAAATAAAACTTTTAAAAAAATAAAAATATGAAATTAATTGGTAAAATTCATGAAAAAAATGTAAAAAGTGCAAATAACAAATCAAGTTTTTACAAGTTATTGTGAAAATATAAATGGTCATATTCATAAGCATTATTTCGCTAAAAATCTGTAAATGTGCAATAAGTGAACGAAAAAGATATCATGATAAACCATGTTTTGACATGAATATGACTTTTCTCATATAAATATGAAATTGATTGGTAAAATATTAATTTTCATATTGAAAGGCATTATTCATGAAAAACTGTAAAAAGAAATGGTAAAAATTCAATGAAAAACTTTTCATTTTCATAAGCAACATTTAACTAAAAACCGTTGAAAGTGCAAAAATTCAAGACACAATGGTTTGAAAAAAATGACTTTTTTTAAATAATTTTTTTAATTAAAATATTACATTTTATATTCATAACCATAATTTCATTAAAGAAATTGTTAACTTTTCCATAAAATTATGAATTATAGTAAAAATATGAATTTTTATATTCATAGCATCATTTAACAAAAATTCGTTAAAAGTGCAAAAAAATCTGCGCAAAACATGATGACAAACAATGGTTTGAAAAAATGTAAATTTTTATAGAAAATTTGTTGCGAGAAAAGCGAGATACTTTCCAGCAATATCCGAAGGTAAAACACGCATCAAGGTAAGTTTTAGGATACTTGCTTGCTTGCGGGGATTGTCCCATTTGCCAGCCAATAGGGCTGCATTTGTGTTCGTTTCCTGGTTATGCATTAATTGTTTAATTAATGATAACAATTTCAACCCAGCCATTATGGATGCACAAGCCAGTGCACTCTTAGTCCCAAGCCCGAGTAAATGGGGAGGGTTGCGTTAGGAAGGGCATCCAGTGTAAAACATGTGCCAAATCAAATATGCGGATCACAAATGAGAATTTCATACCGGATCGGTCGAGGCCCGGGTTACCAACGACCGCCACAGGTATCGTTAGCCGACAGGGTACCGGTGGAAATTGGGCTACTGTTGGCCGAAGGAGGAGGAAGACGTCTACAGAGGCGACAGGGAAAGGAGCAGTGTAGGAAAGTGAAGGTTCGGGTTGGTACTTTAAATGTTGGTACTATGACTGGTAAAGGGAGAGAGATAGCTGATATGATGGAGAGGAGAAAGGTAGATATGTTGTATGTTCAGGAGACCAAGTGGAAAGGGAGTAAGGTCAGGAAAATTGGAGGAAAAGGCATATGAGGAGCTGTATGAGAGGTTGGAAACTAAGGAAGGAGAAAAGGATTTATACCGATTGGCCAGGCAGAGGGACCGAGCTGGGAAGGATGTACTGCAAGTTAGAGCAATAAAGGATGAAGAGGGAAATGTGTTGACTAGTGAGGAGAGTGTGTTGAGAAGGTGGAGGGAGTATTTTGAGCAGCTGATGAATGAGGAAAATCAGAGAGAGAGAAGGCTGGATGATGTGGAGTTGGTGAAGCAGGATGTAGATAGGATTAGTAAGGAGGAAGTAAGAGAAGCGATTAAGAGGATGAAGAGTGGAAAGTCGGTTGGACCAGATGACATACCTGTAGAAGCGTGGAGATGTTTGGGAGAGATGGCAGTGGAGTTTTTAACCAGATTGTTTAACAGGATTTTGGAAGGTGAAAAGATGCCTGAGGAATGGAGAAGAAGTGTGCTGGTACCGATCTTTAAGCATAAAGGAGATGTGCAGATCTGCAGTAACTACAGGGGAATTAAGTTGATCAGTCACACCATGATGTTATGGGAAAGAGTAGTGGAAGCCAGGCTGAGAGAAGAGGTGACCATCTGTGGGCAACAGTATGGTTTCATGCCGAGGAAAAGCACCACAGATGCCTTATTTGCTTTGAGAATGTTGATTTAGAAGTATAGAGAAGGACAAAAGGAGTTGCATTGTGTGTTTGTGGATTTAGAGAAAGCGTACGACAGAGTGCCAAGAGAGGAGTTGTGGTATTGTATGAGGAAGTCAGGTGTGTCAGAGAAGTATGTGAGGGTGGTGCAGGACAGTGTGACGGCAGTGAAGTGTGCAGTAGATACGACAGACTGGTTCAGGGTAAAGGTTGGACTGCATCAAGGATCGGCCCTGAGCCCTGTTTCCTGTTTGCAGTGGTGATGGACAGGTTGACGGACGAGGTCAGACAGGAGTCTCCATGGTCTATGATGTTTGCGGATGATATTGTGATTTGTGGTGAGAGTAGGGAGCAGGTCGAGAAGAGCCTGGAGAGGTGGAGGTATGCGCTGGAGAGTAGGGGAATGAAAGTCAGTAGGAGTAAGACAGAGTACATGTGTGTGAATGAGAGGGAGGGCAGTGGAGTGATGCGGTTGCAGGGAGAAGAGGTGGAGAAGGTGGAGGAGTTCATGTACCTGGGGTCAACAGTGCAAAGTAATGGAGAGTGTGTTAGAGAAGTAAAGAAAAGAGTGAAGGCAGGGTGGAGTGGGTGGAGAAGAGTGGCAGGAGTGATTTGTGATAGTAGGGTATCTGCAAGAATGAAAGGTAAAGTTTATAGGTCTGTGGTGAGACCTGCGATGTTGTATGGATTAGAGACAGTGGCATTGAGTAAAAGACAGGAGGTGGAGCTGGAGGTAGCAGAGCTGAAGATGTTAAGGTTTTCGTTGGGAGTGACGACGATGGACAAGATTAGAAATGAGTTTATTAGAGGGTTCAGGGCATGTAGGATGTTTTGATGATGGAGGCGAGATTAAGATGGTTTGAACATGTGCAGAGGAGGGACATGAATTATATTGGTAGAAGAATGCTGAGGATGGAGCCACCAGGTAGGAGGAAAAGAGAAAGGCCAAGGAGGAGGTTCATGGATGTGGTGAGGGAAGACATGCAGGTAGTTGGTGTGAAAGAGGCAGATGTAGAGGACAGGGTGGTATGGAGACGGATGATCTGCTGTGGGGACCCCTAATGGGAGCAGCCAAAAGAAGAAGAAGAAGAAGAATGATAACAATTTCCTTTGGTGGGATGAATCCGTCACGACAATGTGTTCTTAGACATTAAGATGCAAGATTAGAAGACGTTTCTTTATGGTCTGGCTTAAATAGGTGATTTTGTCTGAAGTATCTGAAAGAATCCACGATAATTTTTATATGCCCGAAAAAAATAGATAAATAAATAAATTATACAATAATAAAAAATAAAAATTTTTATCATAGCTTCACAATCATTCCAAACTCGTCTTTGAACCTTTCAGGAAAAGATGCGATGCATAAAATGGGAATGGTGGTTCTGTTTTATTTTAAACCAATGTTTCACTTTCTTTTCCTTCTGTCCTCATGCTCTCAACTATCCGAAATATTTCTTCCGTAGTACATGTAGTACAGACATCCTGCCTGATGAGCCAAATTTAGGTGAAGTTAACCCTAAATTATGGGCCTCTCACAAAGACGGGGCAGGTTTAATCCAGGTAAAGCCGTATGTATCATGCACTCATGAAAACACACCATCCAGTTTTTGGTAAACAATATCCATTGTTATAAGAGAAGAATGTTGGCATTTTTCCAGTTATTGACAATTTATTGTCACAAAGTGTTTTGATAGAGACACATTCACCTTATAACACACCGATTAATCCAGATTTGAATGCGGATAAAAAATGCTGGAGGCTAACTCAAGATTTTCAAGAGATTAATTAAATAGTTATTCCGTTAGCTCCATTGGTGCCCGATATAGCTACCATTGTTAACTCTATATCAGCAACTCACAGATTTTTTACTGTGATTGAACTTTGTTCTGCCATTTTCAGTGTCCTTTTGGCCTCAGAAACGCAGTCGCTTTTTGCGTTTACCTATAGGGGACGTCAATTCACCTGGACCCGTCTTCCTCGGGGTTTTGTTGACTCGCTAGCCGTATTTTCCGCTGTAGTGCACAGAACTTTGGCTGATATACACCTTCCAGAAACAACCTGCATCCTTCAATACGCAAATGACATCCTCAACACACAAGATATGACAGCACAACGTAGATCTGGTTATGAAATCACGCTCTTGGTGACAGAAAACTTAATCATTAAGCCTTCTTTTCAGCCGCATTCAGCTGTAGTAGCGCTGCGTGATCTGCTAGACTTTATTGACTTAGATGGTTTTAATGATGCACACGATTGCCTTAAACGCATTGAACAAGAGACCTCTTGTAGGCCCGATCTTTTAGATACAGCCCTGGAAGAGGGGGATTGCCTATTTGTAGATAGATCATGTTCAAAACCCTCTGATGTGTATTTATGTGGATATGCAGTTGTAAGATTACCTGATGAAATAGTTGAAGCTAAATCATTACCATACACATCTGCACAAGCTGCAAAGTTGGTGGCACTTACAAGTGCATGTCAAATGTCTGAAGGTAATCCACCCTATATGCCACCTGTAGGAAATTTGAGATACCTGTTGGTTATATTTGACAGATTGAGTAAGTGGCCAGAATCATTTCCATGCGCGACAGAGAACGCTAAAACAGTTGTAAAAATATTAATGAAAGAGTTCATCTCTAAATTTTGGATTCCTAGTGTGATTGAAAGTGATAACAGCACACATTTTGCTCCTAAAGTGACACAACTTTTGGTTAAAAGCTTAGCAATTGATTGGCATTTTAATATTTCCTATCACCCACAGTCAGCTGGACTGGTGGAAAGAATGAACAGAACCATTAAGGAATGTGTTACTAAAGCCTGCATTGAAACAGGCCGAAATTGGACTGTTGTTCACCTGGCAGTATTTACAGAAATGAGAATGACCCCATCTTCAACTACTAAACTGTCACCTTTTGAAATTCGAATGGGCCAGGCTTTCCCGACTCCATGGGTCGGGGGACGCACTTGCATTTCTGTCTTAGGTAACCTGGAAGTGATTGTGGACGACTACGTTTCTGCACTGGCTGAAAAATGTAATTCTATTAGTGCTGAATATTCATATTCATTAACACAAATAAATAAATAAAAATGTTAAAAAGTGCAATCCGTGAACTAAAAACTTTTACATGACAAACCATGGGTTCACAAAAGTATGATTTTTTACATAACAAAATATGATGGTCAATTAAGAAAATATGAATTTTTATATTCAGAAGCATATGTTCATGGAAAACCTTTAAAAAAAATTGCCATTAGGAAACAAAAAACTAAAAAGTGACCATACAAATCATATTTTGACAAATACAATGACATTTTCATTGAAAATGGGATAGTTATTGTAAAAATATGAATTTTCATATTTATAATCATCATTTAATGAAAAACCACAAAAAAAAGTACAATATGCAGGCAAAAGACTCACAATTAAAACCATGGTCTGAGAAAAATAAAACTTTAAAAAAAATAAAAATATGAAATTAATTGGTAAAATTCATGAAAAAAATGTAAAAAGTGCAAATAACAAATCAAGTTTTTACAAGTTATTGTGAAAATATAAATGGTCATATTCATAAGCATTATTTCGCTAAAAATCTGTAAATGTGCAATAAGTGAACGAAAAAGATATCATGATAAACCATGTTTTGACATGAATATGACTTTTCTCATATAAATATGAAATTGATTGGTAAAATATTAATTTTCATATTGAAAGGCATTATTCATGAAAAACTGTAAAAAGAAATGGTAAAAATTCAATGAAAAACTTTTCATTTTCATAAGCAACATTTAACTAAAAACCGTTGAAAGTGCAAAAATTCAAGACACAATGGTTTGAAAAAAATGACTTTTTTTAAATAATTTTTTTAATTAAAATATTACATTTTATATTCATAACCATAATTTCATTAAAGAAATTGTTAACTTTTCCATAAAATTATGAATTATAGTAAAAATATGAATTTTTATATTCATAGCATCATTTAACAAAAATTCGTTAAAAGTGCAAAAAAATCTGCGCAAAACATGATGACAAACAATGGTTTGAAAAAATGTAAATTTTTATAGAAAATTTGTTGCGAGAAAAGCGAGATACTTTCCAGCAATATCCGAAGGTAAAACACGCATCAAGGTAAGTTTTAGGATACTTGCTTGCTTGCGGGGATTGTCCCATTTGCCAGCCAATAGGGCTGCATTTGTGTTCGTTTCCTGGTTATGCATTAATTGTTTAATTAATGATAACAATTTCAACCCAGCCATTATGGATGCACAAGCCAGTGCACTCTTAGTCCCAAGCCCGAGTAAATGGGGAGGGTTGCGTTAGGAAGGGCATCCAGTGTAAAACATGTGCCAAATCAAATATGCGGATCACAAATGAGAATTTCATACCGGATCGGTCGAGGCCCGGGTTACCAACGACCGCCACAGGTATCGTTAGCCGACAGGGTACCGGTGGAAATTGGGCTACTGTTGGCCGAAGGAGGAGGAAGACGTCTACAGAGGCGACAGGGAAAGGAGCAGTGTAGGAAAGTGAAGGTTCGGGTTGGTACTTTAAATGTTGGTACTATGACTGGTAAAGGGAGAGAGATAGCTGATATGATGGAGAGGAGAAAGGTAGATATGTTGTATGTTCAGGAGACCAAGTGGAAAGGGAGTAAGGTCAGGAAAATTGGAGGAAAAGGCATATGAGGAGCTGTATGAGAGGTTGGAAACTAAGGAAGGAGAAAAGGATTTATACCGATTGGCCAGGCAGAGGGACCGAGCTGGGAAGGATGTACTGCAAGTTAGAGCAATAAAGGATGAAGAGGGAAATGTGTTGACTAGTGAGGAGAGTGTGTTGAGAAGGTGGAGGGAGTATTTTGAGCAGCTGATGAATGAGGAAAATCAGAGAGAGAGAAGGCTGGATGATGTGGAGTTGGTGAAGCAGGATGTAGATAGGATTAGTAAGGAGGAAGTAAGAGAAGCGATTAAGAGGATGAAGAGTGGAAAGTCGGTTGGACCAGATGACATACCTGTAGAAGCGTGGAGATGTTTGGGAGAGATGGCAGTGGAGTTTTTAACCAGATTGTTTAACAGGATTTTGGAAGGTGAAAAGATGCCTGAGGAATGGAGAAGAAGTGTGCTGGTACCGATCTTTAAGCATAAAGGAGATGTGCAGATCTGCAGTAACTACAGGGGAATTAAGTTGATCAGTCACACCATGATGTTATGGGAAAGAGTAGTGGAAGCCAGGCTGAGAGAAGAGGTGACCATCTGTGGGCAACAGTATGGTTTCATGCCGAGGAAAAGCACCACAGATGCCTTATTTGCTTTGAGAATGTTGATTTAGAAGTATAGAGAAGGACAAAAGGAGTTGCATTGTGTGTTTGTGGATTTAGAGAAAGCGTACGACAGAGTGCCAAGAGAGGAGTTGTGGTATTGTATGAGGAAGTCAGGTGTGTCAGAGAAGTATGTGAGGGTGGTGCAGGACAGTGTGACGGCAGTGAAGTGTGCAGTAGATACGACAGACTGGTTCAGGGTAAAGGTTGGACTGCATCAAGGATCGGCCCTGAGCCCTGTTTCCTGTTTGCAGTGGTGATGGACAGGTTGACGGACGAGGTCAGACAGGAGTCTCCATGGTCTATGATGTTTGCGGATGATATTGTGATTTGTGGTGAGAGTAGGGAGCAGGTCGAGAAGAGCCTGGAGAGGTGGAGGTATGCGCTGGAGAGTAGGGGAATGAAAGTCAGTAGGAGTAAGACAGAGTACATGTGTGTGAATGAGAGGGAGGGCAGTGGAGTGATGCGGTTGCAGGGAGAAGAGGTGGAGAAGGTGGAGGAGTTCATGTACCTGGGGTCAACAGTGCAAAGTAATGGAGAGTGTGTTAGAGAAGTAAAGAAAAGAGTGAAGGCAGGGTGGAGTGGGTGGAGAAGAATGGCAGGAGTGATTTGTGATAGTAGGGTATCTGCAAGAATGAAAGGTAAAGTTTATAGGTCTGTGGTGAGACCTGCGATGTTGTATGGATTAGAGACAGTGGCATTGAGTAAAAGACAGGAGGTGGAGCTGGAGGTAGCAGAGCTGAAGATGTTAAGGTTTTCGTTGGGAGTGACGACGATGGACAAGATTAGAAATGAGTTTATTAGAGGGTTCAGGGCATGTAGGATGTTTTGATGATGGAGGCGAGATTAAGATGGTTTGAACATGTGCAGAGGAGGGACATGAATTATATTGGTAGAAGAATGCTGAGGATGGAGCCACCAGGTAGGAGGAAAAGAGAAAGGCCAAGGAGGAGGTTCATGGATGTGGTGAGGGAAGACATGCAGGTAGTTGGTGTGAAAGAGGCAGATGTAGAGGACAGGGTGGTATGGAGACGGATGATCTGCTGTGGGGACCCCTAATGGGAGCAGCCAAAAGAAGAAGAAGAAGAAGAATGATAACAATTTCCTTTGGTGGGATGAATCCGTCACGACAATGTGTTCTTAGACATTAAGATGCAAGATTAGAAGACGTTTCTTTATGGTCTGGCTTAAATAGGTGATTTTGTCTGAAGTATCTGAAAGAATCCACGATAATTTTTATATGCCCGAAAAAAATAGATAAATAAATAAATTATACAATAATAAAAAATAAAAATTTTTATCATAGCTTCACAATCATTCCAAACTCGTCTTTGAACCTTTCAGGAAAAGATACGATGCATAAAATGGGAATGGTGGTTCTGTTTTATTTTAAACCAATGTTTCACTTTCTTTTCCTTCTGTCCTCATGCTCTCAACTATCCGAAATATTTCTTCCGTAGTACATGTAGTACAGACATCCTGCCTGATGAGCCAAATTTAGGTGAAGTTAACCCTAAATTATGGGCCTCTCACAAAGACGGGGCAGGTTTAATCCAGGTAAAGCCGTATGTATCATGCACTCATGAAAACACACCATCCAGTTTTTGGTAAACAATATCCATTGTTATAAGAGAAGAATGTTGGCATTTTTCCAGTTATTGACAATTTATTGTCACAAAGTGTTTTGATAGAGACACATTCACCTTATAACACACCGATTAATCCAGATTTGAATGCGGATAAAAAATGCTGGAGGCTAACTCAAGATTTTCAAGAGATTAATTAAATAGTTATTCCGTTAGCTCCATTGGTGCCCGATATAGCTACCATTGTTAACTCTATATCAGCAACTCACAGATTTTTTACTGTGATTGAACTTTGTTCTGCCATTTTCAGTGTCCTTTTGGCCTCAGAAACGCAGTCGCTTTTTGCGTTTACCTATAGGGGACGTCAATTCACCTGGACCCGTCTTCCTCGGGGTTTTGTTGACTCGCTAGCCGTATTTTCCGCTGTAGTGCACAGAACTTTGGCTGATATACACCTTCCAGAAACAACCTGCATCCTTCAATACGCAAATGACATCCTCAACACACAAGATATGACAGCACAACGTAGATCTGGTTATGAAATCACGCTCTTGGTGACAGAAAACTTAATCATTAAGCCTTCTTTTCAGCCGCATTCAGCTGTAGTAGCGCTGCGTGATCTGCTAGACTTTATTGACTTAGATGGTTTTAATGATGCACACGATTGCCTTAAACGCATTGAACAAGAGACCTCTTGTAGGCCCGATCTTTTAGATACAGCCCTGGAAGAGGGGGATTGCCTATTTGTAGATAGATCATGTTCAAAACCCTCTGATGTGTATTTATGTGGATATGCAGTTGTAAGATTACCTGATGAAATAGTTGAAGCTAAATCATTACCATACACATCTGCACAAGCTGCAAAGTTGGTGGCACTTACAAGTGCATGTCAAATGTCTGAAGGTAATCCACCCTATATGCCACCTGTAGGAAATTTGAGATACCTGTTGGTTATATTTGACAGATTGAGTAAGTGGCCAGAATCATTTCCATGCGCGACAGAGAACGCTAAAACAGTTGTAAAAATATTAATGAAAGAGTTCATCTCTAAATTTTGGATTCCTAGTGTGATTGAAAGTGATAACAGCACACATTTTGCTCCTAAAGTGACACAACTTTTGGTTAAAAGCTTAGCAATTGATTGGCATTTTAATATTTCCTATCACCCACAGTCAGCTGGACTGGTGGAAAGAATGAACAGAACCATTAAGGAATGTGTTACTAAAGCCTGCATTGAAACAGGCCGAAATTGGACTGTTGTTCACCTGGCAGTATTTACAGAAATGAGAATGACCCCATCTTCAACTACTAAACTGTCACCTTTTGAAATTCGAATGGGCCAGGCTTTCCCGACTCCATGGGTCGGGGGACGCACTTGCATTTCTGTCTTAGGTAACCTGGAAGTGATTGTGGACGACTACGTTTCTGCACTGGCTGAAAAATGTAATTCTATTAGTGCTGAATATTCATATTCATTAACACAAATAAATAAATAAAAATGTTAAAAAGTGCAATCCGTGAACTAAAAACTTTTACATGACAAACCATGGGTTCACAAAAGTATGATTTTTTACATAACAAAATATGATGGTCAATTAAGAAAATATGAATTTTTATATTCAGAAGCATATGTTCATGGAAAACCTTTAAAAAAAATTGCCATTAGGAAACAAAAAACTAAAAAGTGACCATACAAATCATATTTTGACAAATACAATGACATTTTCATTGAAAATGGGATAGTTATTGTAAAAATATGAATTTTCATATTTATAATCATCATTTAATGAAAAACCACAAAAAAAAGTACAATATGCAGGCAAAAGACTCACAATTAAAACCATGGTCTGAGAAAAATAAAACTTTTAAAAAAATAAAAATATGAAATTAATTGGTAAAATTCATGAAAAAAATGTAAAAAGTGCAAATAACAAATCAAGTTTTTACAAGTTATTGTGAAAATATAAATGGTCATATTCATAAGCATTATTTCGCTAAAAATCTGTAAATGTGCAATAAGTGAACGAAAAAGATATCATGATAAACCATGTTTTGACATGAATATGACTTTTCTCATATAAATATGAAATTGATTGGTAAAATATTAATTTTCATATTGAAAGGCATTATTCATGAAAAACTGTAAAAAGAAATGGTAAAAATTCAATGAAAAACTTTTCATTTTCATAAGCAACATTTAACTAAAAACCGTTGAAAGTGCAAAAATTCAAGACACAATGGTTTGAAAAAAATGACTTTTTTTAAATAATTTTTTTAATTAAAATATTACATTTTATATTCATAACCATAATTTCATTAAAGAAATTGTTAACTTTTCCATAAAATTATGAATTATAGTAAAAATATGAATTTTTATATTCATAGCATCATTTAACAAAAATTCGTTAAAAGTGCAAAAAAATCTGCGCAAAACATGATGACAAACAATGGTTTGAAAAAATGTAAATTTTTATAGAAAATTTGTTGCGAGAAAAGCGAGATACTTTCCAGCAATATCCGAAGGTAAAACACGCATCAAGGTAAGTTTTAGGATACTTGCTTGCTTGCGGGGATTGTCCCATTTGCCAGCCAATAGGGCTGCATTTGTGTTCGTTTCCTGGTTATGCATTAATTGTTTAATTAATGATAACAATTTCAACCCAGCCATTATGGATGCACAAGCCAGTGCACTCTTAGTCCCAAGCCCGAGTAAATGGGGAGGGTTGCGTTAGGAAGGGCATCCAGTGTAAAACATGTGCCAAATCAAATATGCGGATCACAAATGAGAATTTCATACCGGATCGGTCGAGGCCCGGGTTACCAACGACCGCCACAGGTATCGTTAGCCGACAGGGTACCGGTGGAAATTGGGCTACTGTTGGCCGAAGGAGGAGGAAGACGTCTACAGAGGCGACAGGGAAAGGAGCAGTGTAGGAAAGTGAAGGTTCGGGTTGGTACTTTAAATGTTGGTACTATGACTGGTAAAGGGAGAGAGATAGCTGATATGATGGAGAGGAGAAAGGTAGATATGTTGTATGTTCAGGAGACCAAGTGGAAAGGGAGTAAGGTCAGGAAAATTGGAGGAAAAGGCATATGAGGAGCTGTATGAGAGGTTGGAAACTAAGGAAGGAGAAAAGGATTTATACCGATTGGCCAGGCAGAGGGACCGAGCTGGGAAGGATGTACTGCAAGTTAGAGCAATAAAGGATGAAGAGGGAAATGTGTTGACTAGTGAGGAGAGTGTGTTGAGAAGGTGGAGGGAGTATTTTGAGCAGCTGATGAATGAGGAAAATCAGAGAGAGAGAAGGCTGGATGATGTGGAGTTGGTGAAGCAGGATGTAGATAGGATTAGTAAGGAGGAAGTAAGAGAAGCGATTAAGAGGATGAAGAGTGGAAAGTCGGTTGGACCAGATGACATACCTGTAGAAGCGTGGAGATGTTTGGGAGAGATGGCAGTGGAGTTTTTAACCAGATTGTTTAACAGGATTTTGGAAGGTGAAAAGATGCCTGAGGAATGGAGAAGAAGTGTGCTGGTACCGATCTTTAAGCATAAAGGAGATGTGCAGATCTGCAGTAACTACAGGGGAATTAAGTTGATCAGTCACACCATGATGTTATGGGAAAGAGTAGTGGAAGCCAGGCTGAGAGAAGAGGTGACCATCTGTGGGCAACAGTATGGTTTCATGCCGAGGAAAAGCACCACAGATGCCTTATTTGCTTTGAGAATGTTGATTTAGAAGTATAGAGAAGGACAAAAGGAGTTGCATTGTGTGTTTGTGGATTTAGAGAAAGCGTACGACAGAGTGCCAAAAGAGGAGTTGTGGTATTGTATGAGGAAGTCAGGTGTGTCAGAGAAGTATGTGAGGGTGGTGCAGGACAGTGTGACGGCAGTGAAGTGTGCAGTAGATACGACAGACTGGTTCAGGGTAAAGGTTGGACTGCATCAAGGATCGGCCCTGAGCCCTGTTTCCTGTTTGCAGTGGTGATGGACAGGTTGACGGACGAGGTCAGACAGGAGTCTCCATGGTCTATGATGTTTGCGGATGATATTGTGATTTGTGGTGAGAGTAGGGAGCAGGTCGAGAAGAGCCTGGAGAGGTGGAGGTATGCGCTGGAGAGTAGGGGAATGAAAGTCAGTAGGAGTAAGACAGAGTACATGTGTGTGAATGAGAGGGAGGGCAGTGGAGTGATGCGGTTGCAGGGAGAAGAGGTGGAGAAGGTGGAGGAGTTCATGTACCTGGGGTCAACAGTGCAAAGTAATGGAGAGTGTGTTAGAGAAGTAAAGAAAAGAGTGAAGGCAGCGTGGAGTGGGTGGAGAAGAGTGGCAGGAGTGATTTGTGATAGTAGGGTATCTGCAAGAATGAAAGGTAAAGTTTATAGGTCTGTGGTGAGACCTGCGATGTTGTATGGATTAGAGACAGTGGCATTGAGTAAAAGACAGGAGGTGGAGCTGGAGGTAGCAGAGCTGAAGATGTTAAGGTTTTCGTTGGGAGTGACGACGATGGACAAGATTAGAAATGAGTTTATTAGAGGGTTCAGGGCATGTAGGATGTTTTGATGATGGAGGCGAGATTAAGATGGTTTGAACATGTGCAGAGGAGGGACATGAATTATATTGGTAGAAGAATGCTGAGGATGGAGCCACCAGGTAGGAGGAAAAGAGAAAGGCCAAGGAGGAGGTTCATGGATGTGGTGAGGGAAGACATGCAGGTAGTTGGTGTGAAAGAGGCAGATGTAGAGGACAGGGTGGTATGGAGACGGATGATCTGCTGTGGGGACCCCTAATGGGAGCAGCCAAAAGAAGAAGAAGAAGAAGAATGATAACAATTTCCTTTGGTGGGATGAATCCGTCACGACAATGTGTTCTTAGACATTAAGATGCAAGATTAGAAGACGTTTCTTTATGGTCTGGCTTAAATAGGTGATTTTGTCTGAAGTATCTGAAAGAATCCACGATAATTTTTATATGCCCGAAAAAAATAGATAAATAAATAAATTATACAATAATAAAAAATAAAAATTTTTATCATAGCTTCACAATCATTCCAAACTCGTCTTTGAACCTTTCAGGAAAAGATACGATGCATAAAATGGGAATGGTGGTTCTGTTTTATTTTAAACCAATGTTTCACTTTCTTTTCCTTCTGTCCTAATGCTCTCAACTATCCGAAATATTTCTTCCGTAGTACATGTAGTACAGACATCCTGCCTGATGAGCCAAATTTAGGTGAAGTTAACCCTAAATTATGGGCCTCTCACAAAGACGGGGCAGGTTTAATCCAGGTAAAGCCGTATGTATCATGCACTCATGAAAACACACCATCCAGTTTTTGGTAAACAATATCCATTGTTATAAGAGAAGAATGTTGGCATTTTTCCAGTTATTGACAATTTATTGTCACAAAGTGTTTTGATAGAGACACATTCACCTTATAACACACCGATTAATCCAGATTTGAATGCGGATAAAAAATGCTGGAGGCTAACTCAAGATTTTCAAGAGATTAATTAAATAGTTATTCCGTTAGCTCCATTGGTGCCCGATATAGCTACCATTGTTAACTCTATATCAGCAACTCACAGATTTTTTACTGTGATTGAACTTTGTTCTGCCATTTTCAGTGTCCTTTTGGCCTCAGAAACGCAGTCGCTTTTTGCGTTTACCTATAGGGGACGTCAATTCACCTGGACCCGTCTTCCTCGGGGTTTTGTTGACTCGCTAGCCGTATTTTCCGCTGTAGTGCACAGAACTTTGGCTGATATACACCTTCCAGAAACAACCTGCATCCTTCAATACGCAAATGACATCCTCAACACACAAGATATGACAGCACAACGTAGATCTGGTTATGAAATCACGCTCTTGGTGACAGAAAACTTAATCATTAAGCCTTCTTTTCAGCCGCATTCAGCTGTAGTAGCGCTGCGTGATCTGCTAGACTTTATTGACTTAGATGGTTTTAATGATGCACACGATTGCCTTAAACGCATTGAACAAGAGACCTCTTGTAGGCCCGATCTTTTAGATACAGCCCTGGAAGAGGGGGATTGCCTATTTGTAGATAGATCATGTTCAAAACCCTCTGATGTGTATTTATGTGGATATGCAGTTGTAAGATTACCTGATGAAATAGTTGAAGCTAAATCATTACCATACACATCTGCACAAGCTGCAAAGTTGGTGGCACTTACAAGTGCATGTCAAATGTCTGAAGGTAATCCACCCTATATGCCACCTGTAGGAAATTTGAGATACCTGTTGGTTATATTTGACAGATTGAGTAAGTGGCCAGAATCATTTCCATGCGCGACAGAGAACGCTAAAACAGTTGTAAAAATATTAATGAAAGAGTTCATCTCTAAATTTTGGATTCCTAGTGTGATTGAAAGTGATAACAGCACACATTTTGCTCCTAAAGTGACACAACTTTTGGTTAAAAGCTTAGCAATTGATTGGCATTTTAATATTTCCTATCACCCACAGTCAGCTGGACTGGTGGAAAGAATGAACAGAACCATTAAGGAATGTGTTACTAAAGCCTGCATTGAAACAGGCCGAAATTGGACTGTTGTTCACCTGGCAGTATTTACAGAAATGAGAATGACCCCATCTTCAACTACTAAACTGTCACCTTTTGAAATTCGAATGGGCCAGGCTTTCCCGACTCCATGGGTCGGGGGACGCACTTGCATTTCTGTCTTAGGTAACCTGGAAGTGATTGTGGACGACTACGTTTCTGCACTGGCTGAAAAATGTAATTCTATTAGTGCTGAATATTCATATTCATTAACACAAATAAATAAATAAAAATGTTAAAAAGTGCAATCCGTGAACTAAAAACTTTTACATGACAAACCATGGGTTCACAAAAGTATGATTTTTTACATAACAAAATATGATGGTCAATTAAGAAAATATGAATTTTTATATTCAGAAGCATATGTTCATGGAAAACCTTTAAAAAAAATTGCCATTAGGAAACAAAAAACTAAAAAGTGACCATACAAATCATATTTTGACAAATACAATGACATTTTCATTGAAAATGGGATAGTTATTGTAAAAATATGAATTTTCATATTTATAATCATCATTTAATGAAAAACCACAAAAAAAAGTACAATATGCAGGCAAAAGACTCACAATTAAAACCATGGTCTGAGAAAAATAAAACTTTTAAAAAAATAAAAATATGAAATTAATTGGTAAAATTCATGAAAAAAATGTAAAAAGTGCAAATAACAAATCAAGTTTTTACAAGTTATTGTGAAAATATAAATGGTCATATTCATAAGCATTATTTCGCTAAAAATCTGTAAATGTGCAATAAGTGAACGAAAAAGATATCATGATAAACCATGTTTTGACATGAATATGACTTTTCTCATATAAATATGAAATTGATTGGTAAAATATTAATTTTCATATTGAAAGGCATTATTCATGAAAAACTGTAAAAAGAAATGGTAAAAATTCAATGAAAAACTTTTCATTTTCATAAGCAACATTTAACTAAAAACCGTTGAAAGTGCAAAAATTCAAGACACAATGGTTTGAAAAAAATGACTTTTTTTAAATAATTTTTTTAATTAAAATATTACATTTTATATTCATAACCATAATTTCATTAAAGAAATTGTTAACTTTTCCATAAAATTATGAATTATAGTAAAAATATGAATTTTTATATTCATAGCATCATTTAACAAAAATTCGTTAAAAGTGCAAAAAAATCTGCGCAAAACATGATGACAAACAATGGTTTGAAAAAATGTAAATTTTTATAGAAAATTTGTTGCGAGAAAAGCGAGATACTTTCCAGCAATATCCGAAGGTAAAACACGCATCAAGGTAAGTTTTAGGATACTTGCTTGCTTGCGGGGATTGTCCCATTTGCCAGCCAATAGGGCTGCATTTGTGTTCGTTTCCTGGTTATGCATTAATTGTTTAATTAATGATAACAATTTCAACCCAGCCATTATGGATGCACAAGCCAGTGCACTCTTAGTCCCAAGCCCGAGTAAATGGGGAGGGTTGCGTTAGGAAGGGCATCCAGTGTAAAACATGTGCCAAATCAAATATGCGGATCACAAATGAGAATTTCATACCGGATCGGTCGAGGCCCGGGTTACCAACGACCGCCACAGGTATCGTTAGCCGACAGGGTACCGGTGGAAATTGGGCTACTGTTGGCCGAAGGAGGAGGAAGACGTCTACAGAGGCGACAGGGAAAGGAGCAGTGTAGGAAAGTGAAGGTTCGGGTTGGTACTTTAAATGTTGGTACTATGACTGGTAAAGGGAGAGAGATAGCTGATATGATGGAGAGGAGAAAGGTAGATATGTTGTATGTTCAGGAGACCAAGTGGAAAGGGAGTAAGGTCAGGAAAATTGGAGGAAAAGGCATATGAGGAGCTGTATGAGAGGTTGGAAACTAAGGAAGGAGAAAAGGATTTATACCGATTGGCCAGGCAGAGGGACCGAGCTGGGAAGGATGTACTGCAAGTTAGAGCAATAAAGGATGAAGAGGGAAATGTGTTGACTAGTGAGGAGAGTGTGTTGAGAAGGTGGAGGGAGTATTTTGAGCAGCTGATGAATGAGGAAAATCAGAGAGAGAGAAGGCTGGATGATGTGGAGTTGGTGAAGCAGGATGTAGATAGGATTAGTAAGGAGGAAGTAAGAGAAGCGATTAAGAGGATGAAGAGTGGAAAGTCGGTTGGACCAGATGACATACCTGTAGAAGCGTGGAGATGTTTGGGAGAGATGGCAGTGGAGTTTTTAACCAGATTGTTTAACAGGATTTTGGAAGGTGAAAAGATGCCTGAGGAATGGAGAAGAAGTGTGCTGGTACCGATCTTTAAGCATAAAGGAGATGTGCAGATCTGCAGTAACTACAGGGGAATTAAGTTGATCAGTCACACCATGATGTTATGGGAAAGAGTAGTGGAAGCCAGGCTGAGAGAAGAGGTGACCATCTGTGGGCAACAGTATGGTTTCATGCCGAGGAAAAGCACCACAGATGCCTTATTTGCTTTGAGAATGTTGATTTAGAAGTATAGAGAAGGACAAAAGGAGTTGCATTGTGTGTTTGTGGATTTAGAGAAAGCGTACGACAGAGTGCCAAGAGAGGAGTTGTGGTATTGTATGAGGAAGTCAGGTGTGTCAGAGAAGTATGTGAGGGTGGTGCAGGACAGTGTGACGGCAGTGAAGTGTGCAGTAGATACGACAGACTGGTTCAGGGTAAAGGTTGGACTGCATCAAGGATCGGCCCTGAGCCCTGTTTCCTGTTTGCAGTGGTGATGGACAGGTTGACGGACGAGGTCAGACAGGAGTCTCCATGGTCTATGATGTTTGCGGATGATATTGTGATTTGTGGTGAGAGTAGGGAGCAGGTCGAGAAGAGCCTGGAGAGGTGGAGGTATGCGCTGGAGAGTAGGGGAATGAAAGTCAGTAGGAGTAAGACAGAGTACATGTGTGTGAATGAGAGGGAGGGCAGTGGAGTGATGCGGTTGCAGGGAGAAGAGGTGGAGAAGGTGGAGGAGTTCATGTACCTGGGGTCAACAGTGCAAAGTAATGGAGAGTGTGTTAGAGAAGTAAAGAAAAGAGTGAAGGCAGCGTGGAGTGGGTGGAGAAGAGTGGCAGGAGTGATTTGTGATAGTAGGGTATCTGCAAGAATGAAAGGTAAAGTTTATAGGTCTGTGGTGAGACCTGCGATGTTGTATGGATTAGAGACAGTGGCATTGAGTAAAAGACAGGAGGTGGAGCTGGAGGTAGCAGAGCTGAAGATGTTAAGGTTTTCGTTGGGAGTGACGACGATGGACAAGATTAGAAATGAGTTTATTAGAGGGTTCAGGGCATGTAGGATGTTTTGATGATGGAGGCGAGATTAAGATGGTTTGAACATGTGCAGAGGAGGGACATGAATTATATTGGTAGAAGAATGCTGAGGATGGAGCCACCAGGTAGGAGGAAAAGAGAAAGGCCAAGGAGGAGGTTCATGGATGTGGTGAGGGAAGACATGCAGGTAGTTGGTGTGAAAGAGGCAGATGTAGAGGACAGGGTGGTATGGAGACGGATGATCTGCTGTGGGGACCCCTAATGGGAGCAGCCAAAAGAAGAAGAAGAAGAAGAATGATAACAATTTCCTTTGGTGGGATGAATCCGTCACGACAATGTGTTCTTAGACATTAAGATGCAAGATTAGAAGACGTTTCTTTATGGTCTGGCTTAAATAGGTGATTTTGTCTGAAGTATCTGAAAGAATCCACGATAATTTTTATATGCCCGAAAAAAATAGATAAATAAATAAATTATACAATAATAAAAAATAAAAATTTTTATCATAGCTTCACAATCATTCCAAACTCGTCTTTGAACCTTTCAGGAAAAGATACGATGCATAAAATGGGAATGGTGGTTCTGTTTTATTTTAAACCAATGTTTCACTTTCTTTTCCTTCTGTCCTAATGCTCTCAACTATCCGAAATATTTCTTCCGTAGTACATGTAGTACAGACATCCTGCCTGATGAGCCAAATTTAGGTGAAGTTAACCCTAAATTATGGGCCTCTCACAAAGACGGGGCAGGTTTAATCCAGGTAAAGCCGTATGTATCATGCACTCATGAAAACACACCATCCAGTTTTTGGTAAACAATATCCATTGTTATAAGAGAAGAATGTTGGCATTTTTCCAGTTATTGACAATTTATTGTCACAAAGTGTTTTGATAGAGACACATTCACCTTATAACACACCGATTAATCCAGATTTGAATGCGGATAAAAAATGCTGGAGGCTAACTCAAGATTTTCAAGAGATTAATTAAATAGTTATTCCGTTAGCTCCATTGGTGCCCGATATAGCTACCATTGTTAACTCTATATCAGCAACTCACAGATTTTTTACTGTGATTGAACTTTGTTCTGCCATTTTCAGTGTCCTTTTGGCCTCAGAAACGCAGTCGCTTTTTGCGTTTACCTATAGGGGACGTCAATTCACCTGGACCCGTCTTCCTCGGGGTTTTGTTGACTCGCTAGCCGTATTTTCCGCTGTAGTGCACAGAACTTTGGCTGATATACACCTTCCAGAAACAACCTGCATCCTTCAATACGCAAATGACATCCTCAACACACAAGATATGACAGCACAACGTAGATCTGGTTATGAAATCACGCTCTTGGTGACAGAAAACTTAATCATTAAGCCTTCTTTTCAGCCGCATTCAGCTGTAGTAGCGCTGCGTGATCTGCTAGACTTTATTGACTTAGATGGTTTTAATGATGCACACGATTGCCTTAAACGCATTGAACAAGAGACCTCTTGTAGGCCCGATCTTTTAGATACAGCCCTGGAAGAGGGGGATTGCCTATTTGTAGATAGATCATGTTCAAAACCCTCTGATGTGTATTTATGTGGATATGCAGTTGTAAGATTACCTGATGAAATAGTTGAAGCTAAATCATTACCATACACATCTGCACAAGCTGCAAAGTTGGTGGCACTTACAAGTGCATGTCAAATGTCTGAAGGTAATCCACCCTATATGCCACCTGTAGGAAATTTGAGATACCTGTTGGTTATATTTGACAGATTGAGTAAGTGGCCAGAATCATTTCCATGCGCGACAGAGAACGCTAAAACAGTTGTAAAAATATTAATGAAAGAGTTCATCTCTAAATTTTGGATTCCTAGTGTGATTGAAAGTGATAACAGCACACATTTTGCTCCTAAAGTGACACAACTTTTGGTTAAAAGCTTAGCAATTGATTGGCATTTTAATATTTCCTATCACCCACAGTCAGCTGGACTGGTGGAAAGAATGAACAGAACCATTAAGGAATGTGTTACTAAAGCCTGCATTGAAACAGGCCGAAATTGGACTGTTGTTCACCTGGCAGTATTTACAGAAATGAGAATGACCCCATCTTCAACTACTAAACTGTCACCTTTTGAAATTCGAATGGGCCAGGCTTTCCCGACTCCATGGGTCGGGGGACGCACTTGCATTTCTGTCTTAGGTAACCTGGAAGTGATTGTGGACGACTACGTTTCTGCACTGGCTGAAAAATGTAATTCTATTAGTGCTGAATATTCATATTCATTAACACAAATAAATAAATAAAAATGTTAAAAAGTGCAATCCGTGAACTAAAAACTTTTACATGACAAACCATGGGTTCACAAAAGTATGATTTTTTACATAACAAAATATGATGGTCAATTAAGAAAATATGAATTTTTATATTCAGAAGCATATGTTCATGGAAAACCTTTAAAAAAAATTGCCATTAGGAAACAAAAAACTAAAAAGTGACCATACAAATCATATTTTGACAAATACAATGACATTTTCATTGAAAATGGGATAGTTATTGTAAAAATATGAATTTTCATATTTATAATCATCATTTAATGAAAAACCACAAAAAAAAGTACAATATGCAGGCAAAAGACTCACAATTAAAACCATGGTCTGAGAAAAATAAAACTTTTAAAAAAATAAAAATATGAAATTAATTGGTAAAATTCATGAAAAAAATGTAAAAAGTGCAAATAACAAATCAAGTTTTTACAAGTTATTGTGAAAATATAAATGGTCATATTCATAAGCATTATTTCGCTAAAAATCTGTAAATGTGCAATAAGTGAACGAAAAAGATATCATGATAAACCATGTTTTGACATGAATATGACTTTTCTCATATAAATATGAAATTGATTGGTAAAATATTAATTTTCATATTGAAAGGCATTATTCATGAAAAACTGTAAAAAGAAATGGTAAAAATTCAATGAAAAACTTTTCATTTTCATAAGCAACATTTAACTAAAAACCGTTGAAAGTGCAAAAATTCAAGACACAATGGTTTGAAAAAAAAATGACTTTTTTTAAATAATTTTTTTAATTAAAATATTACATTTTATATTCATAACCATAATTTCATTAAAGAAATTGTTAACTTTTCCATAAAATTATGAATTATAGTAAAAATATGAATTTTTATATTCATAGCATCATTTAACAAAAATTCGTTAAAAGTGCAAAAAAATCTGCGCAAAACATGATGACAAACAATGGTTTGAAAAAATGTAAATTTTTATAGAAAATTTATTGCGAGAAAAGCGAGATACTTTCCAGCAATATCCGAAGGTAAAACACGCATCAAGGTAAGTTTTAGGATACTTGCTTGCTTGCGGGGATTGTCCCATTTGCCAGCCAATAGGGCTGCATTTGTGTTCGTTTCCTGGTTATGCATTAATTGTTTAATTAATGATAACAATTTCAACCCAGCCATTATGGATGCACAAGCCAGTGCACTCTTAGTCCCAAGCCCGAGTAAATGGGGAGGGTTGCGTTAGGAAGGGCATCCAGTGTAAAACATGTGCCAAATCAAATATGCGGATCACAAATGAGAATTTCATACCGGATCGGTCGAGGCCCGGGTTACCAACGACCGCCACAGGTATCGTTAGCCGACAGGGTACCGGTGGAAATTGGGCTACTGTTGGCCGAAGGAGGAGGAAGACGTCTACAGAGGCGACAGGGAAAGGAGCAGTGTAGGAAAGTGAAGGTTCGGGTTGGTACTTTAAATGTTGGTACTATGACTGGTAAAGGGAGAGAGATAGCTGATATGATGGAGAGGAGAAAGGTAGATATGTTGTATGTTCAGGAGACCAAGTGGAAAGGGAGTAAGGTCAGGAAAATTGGAGGAAAAGGCATATGAGGAGCTGTATGAGAGGTTGGAAACTAAGGAAGGAGAAAAGGATTTATACCGATTGGCCAGGCAGAGGGACCGAGCTGGGAAGGATGTACTGCAAGTTAGAGCAATAAAGGATGAAGAGGGAAATGTGTTGACTAGTGAGGAGAGTGTGTTGAGAAGGTGGAGGGAGTATTTTGAGCAGCTGATGAATGAGGAAAATCAGAGAGAGAGAAGGCTGGATGATGTGGAGTTGGTGAAGCAGGATGTAGATAGGATTAGTAAGGAGGAAGTAAGAGAAGCGATTAAGAGGATGAAGAGTGGAAAGTCGGTTGGACCAGATGACATACCTGTAGAAGCGTGGAGATGTTTGGGAGAGATGGCAGTGGAGTTTTTAACCAGATTGTTTAACAGGATTTTGGAAGGTGAAAAGATGCCTGAGGAATGGAGAAGAAGTGTGCTGGTACCGATCTTTAAGCATAAAGGAGATGTGCAGATCTGCAGTAACTACAGGGGAATTAAGTTGATCAGTCACACCATGATGTTATGGGAAAGAGTAGTGGAAGCCAGGCTGAGAGAAGAGGTGACCATCTGTGGGCAACAGTATGGTTTCATGCCGAGGAAAAGCACCACAGATGCCTTATTTGCTTTGAGAATGTTGATTTAGAAGTATAGAGAAGGACAAAAGGAGTTGCATTGTGTGTTTGTGGATTTAGAGAAAGCGTACGACAGAGTGCCAAGAGAGGAGTTGTGGTATTGTATGAGGAAGTCAGGTGTGTCAGAGAAGTATGTGAGGGTGGTGCAGGACAGTGTGACGGCAGTGAAGTGTGCAGTAGATACGACAGACTGGTTCAGGGTAAAGGTTGGACTGCATCAAGGATCGGCCCTGAGCCCTGTTTCCTGTTTGCAGTGGTGATGGACAGGTTGACGGACGAGGTCAGACAGGAGTCTCCATGGTCTATGATGTTTGCGGATGATATTGTGATTTGTGGTGAGAGTAGGGAGCAGGTCGAGAAGAGCCTGGAGAGGTGGAGGTATGCGCTGGAGAGTAGGGGAATGAAAGTCAGTAGGAGTAAGACAGAGTACATGTGTGTGAATGAGAGGGAGGGCAGTGGAGTGATGCGGTTGCAGGGAGAAGAGGTGGAGAAGGTGGAGGAGTTCATGTACCTGGGGTCAACAGTGCAAAGTAATGGAGAGTGTGTTAGAGAAGTAAAGAAAAGAGTGAAGGCAGGGTGGAGTGGGTGGAGAAGAGTGGCAGGAGTGATTTGTGATAGTAGGGTATCTGCAAGAATGAAAGGTAAAGTTTATAGGTCTGTGGTGAGACCTGCGATGTTGTATGGATTAGAGACAGTGGCATTGAGTAAAAGACAGGAGGTGGAGCTGGAGGTAGCAGAGCTGAAGATGTTAAGGTTTTCGTTGGGAGTGACGACGATGGACAAGATTAGAAATGAGTTTATTAGAGGGTTCAGGGCATGTAGGATGTTTTGATGATGGAGGCGAGATTAAGATGGTTTGAACATGTGCAGAGGAGGGACATGAATTATATTGGTAGAAGAATGCTGAGGATGGAGCCACCAGGTAGGAGGAAAAGAGAAAGGCCAAGGAGGAGGTTCATGGATGTGGTGAGGGAAGACATGCAGGTAGTTGGTGTGAAAGAGGCAGATGTAGAGGACAGGGTGGTATGGAGACGGATGATCTGCTGTGGGGACCCCTAATGGGAGCAGCCAAAAGAAGAAGAAGAAGAAGAATGATAACAATTTCCTTTGGTGGGATGAATCCGTCACGACAATGTGTTCTTAGACATTAAGATGCAAGATTAGAAGACGTTTCTTTATGGTCTGGCTTAAATAGGTGATTTTGTCTGAAGTATCTGAAAGAATCCACGATAATTTTTATATGCCCGAAAAAAATAGATAAATAAATAAATTATACAATAATAAAAAATAAAAATTTTTATCATAGCTTCACAATCATTCCAAACTCGTCTTTGAACCTTTCAGGAAAAGATACGATGCATAAAATGGGAATGGTGGTTCTGTTTTATTTTAAACCAATGTTTCACTTTCTTTTCCTTCTGTCCTCATGCTCTCAACTATCCGAAATATTTCTTCCGTAGTACATGTAGTACAGACATCCTGCCTGATGAGCCAAATTTAGGTGAAGTTAACCCTAAATTATGGGCCTCTCACAAAGACGGGGCAGGTTTAATCCAGGTAAAGCCGTATGTATCATGCACTCATGAAAACACACCATCCAGTTTTTGGTAAACAATATCCATTGTTATAAGAGAAGAATGTTGGCATTTTTCCAGTTATTGACAATTTATTGTCACAAAGTGTTTTGATAGAGACACATTCACCTTATAACACACCGATTAATCCAGATTTGAATGCGGATAAAAAATGCTGGAGGCTAACTCAAGATTTTCAAGAGATTAATTAAATAGTTATTCCGTTAGCTCCATTGGTGCCCGATATAGCTACCATTGTTAACTCTATATCAGCAACTCACAGATTTTTTACTGTGATTGAACTTTGTTCTGCCATTTTCAGTGTCCTTTTGGCCTCAGAAACGCAGTCGCTTTTTGCGTTTACCTATAGGGGACGTCAATTCACCTGGACCCGTCTTCCTCGGGGTTTTGTTGACTCGCTAGCCGTATTTTCCGCTGTAGTGCACAGAACTTTGGCTGATATACACCTTCCAGAAACAACCTGCATCCTTCAATACGCAAATGACATCCTCAACACACAAGATATGACAGCACAACGTAGATCTGGTTATGAAATCACGCTCTTGGTGACAGAAAACTTAATCATTAAGCCTTCTTTTCAGCCGCATTCAGCTGTAGTAGCGCTGCGTGATCTGCTAGACTTTATTGACTTAGATGGTTTTAATGATGCACACGATTGCCTTAAACGCATTGAACAAGAGACCTCTTGTAGGCCCGATCTTTTAGATACAGCCCTGGAAGAGGGGGATTGCCTATTTGTAGATAGATCATGTTCAAAACCCTCTGATGTGTATTTATGTGGATATGCAGTTGTAAGATTACCTGATGAAATAGTTGAAGCTAAATCATTACCATACACATCTGCACAAGCTGCAAAGTTGGTGGCACTTACAAGTGCATGTCAAATGTCTGAAGGTAATCCACCCTATATGCCACCTGTAGGAAATTTGAGATACCTGTTGGTTATATTTGACAGATTGAGTAAGTGGCCAGAATCATTTCCATGCGCGACAGAGAACGCTAAAACAGTTGTAAAAATATTAATGAAAGAGTTCATCTCTAAATTTTGGATTCCTAGTGTGATTGAAAGTGATAACAGCACACATTTTGCTCCTAAAGTGACACAACTTTTGGTTAAAAGCTTAGCAATTGATTGGCATTTTAATATTTCCTATCACCCACAGTCAGCTGGACTGGTGGAAAGAATGAACAGAACCATTAAGGAATGTGTTACTAAAGCCTGCATTGAAACAGGCCGAAATTGGACTGTTGTTCACCTGGCAGTATTTACAGAAATGAGAATGACCCCATCTTCAACTACTAAACTGTCACCTTTTGAAATTCGAATGGGCCAGGCTTTCCCGACTCCATGGGTCGGGGGACGCACTTGCATTTCTGTCTTAGGTAACCTGGAAGTGATTGTGGACGACTACGTTTCTGCACTGGCTGAAAAATGTAATTCTATTAGTGCTGAATATTCATATTCATTAACACAAATAAATAAATAAAAATGTTAAAAAGTGCAATCCGTGAACTAAAAACTTTTACATGACAAACCATGGGTTCACAAAAGTATGATTTTTTACATAACAAAATATGATGGTCAATTAAGAAAATATGAATTTTTATATTCAGAAGCATATGTTCATGGAAAACCTTTAAAAAAAATTGCCATTAGGAAACAAAAAACTAAAAAGTGACCATACAAATCATATTTTGACAAATACAATGACATTTTCATTGAAAATGGGATAGTTATTGTAAAAATATGAATTTTCATATTTATAATCATCATTTAATGAAAAACCACAAAAAAAAGTACAATATGCAGGCAAAAGACTCACAATTAAAACCATGGTCTGAGAAAAATAAAACTTTTAAAAAAATAAAAATATGAAATTAATTGGTAAAATTCATGAAAAAAATGTAAAAAGTGCAAATAACAAATCAAGTTTTTACAAGTTATTGTAAAAATATAAATGGTCATATTCATAAGCATTATTTCGCTAAAAATCTGTAAATGTGCAATAAGTGAACGAAAAAGATATCATGATAAACCATGTTTTGACATGAATATGACTTTTCTCATATAAATATGAAATTGATTGGTAAAATATTAATTTTCATATTGAAAGGCATTATTCATGAAAAACTGTAAAAAGAAATGGTAAAAATTCAATGAAAAACTTTTCATTTTCATAAGCAACATTTAACTAAAAACCGTTGAAAGTGCAAAAATTCAAGACACAATGGTTTGAAAAAAATGACTTTTTTTAAATAATTTTTTTAATTAAAATATTACATTTTATATTCATAACCATAATTTCATTAAAGAAATTGTTAACTTTTCCATAAAATTATGAATTATAGTAAAAATATGAATTTTTATATTCATAGCATCATTTAACAAAAATTCGTTAAAAGTGCAAAAAAATCTGCGCAAAACATGATGACAAACAATGGTTTGAAAAAATGTAAATTTTTATAGAAAATTTGTTGCGAGAAAAGCGAGATACTTTCCAGCAATATCCGAAGGTAAAACACGCATCAAGGTAAGTTTTAGGATACTTGCTTGCTTGCGGGGATTGTCCCATTTGCCAGCCAATAGGGCTGCATTTGTGTTCGTTTCCTGGTTATGCATTAATTGTTTAATTAATGATAACAATTTCAACCCAGCCATTATGGATGCACAAGCCAGTGCACTCTTAGTCCCAAGCCCGAGTAAATGGGGAGGGTTGCGTTAGGAAGGGCATCCAGTGTAAAACATGTGCCAAATCAAATATGCGGATCACAAATGAGAATTTCATACCGGATCGGTCGAGGCCCGGGTTACCAACGACCGCCACAGGTATCGTTAGCCGACAGGGTACCGGTGGAAATTGGGCTACTGTTGGCCGAAGGAGGAGGAAGACGTCTACAGAGGCGACAGGGAAAGGAGCAGTGTAGGAAAGTGAAGGTTCGGGTTGATACTTTAAATGTTGGTACTATGACTGGTAAAGGGAGAGAGATAGCTGATATGATGGAGAGGAGAAAGGTAGATATGTTGTATGTTCAGGAGACCACGTGGAAAGGGAGTAAGGTCAGGAAAATTGGAGGAAAAGGCATATGAGGAGCTGTATGAGAGGTTGGAAACTAAGGAAGGAGAAAAGGATTTATACCGATTGGCCAGGCAGAGGGACCGAGCTGGGAAGGATGTACTGCAAGTTAGAGCAATAAAGGATGAAGAGGGAAATGTGTTGACTAGTGAGGAGAGTGTGTTGAGAAGGTGGAGGGAGTATTTTGAGCAGCTGATGAATGAGGAAAATCAGAGAGAGAGAAGGTTGGATGATGTGGAGTTGGTGAAGCAGGATGTAGATAGGATTAGTAAGGAGGAAGTAAGGGAAGCGATTAAGAGGATGAAGAGTGGAAAGTCGGTTGGACCAGATGACATACCTGTAGAAGCGTGGAGATGTTTAGGAGAGATGGCAGTGGAGTTTTTAACCAGATTGTTTAACAGGATTTTGGAAGGTGAAAAGATGCCTGAGGAATGGAGAAGAAGTGTGCTGGTACCGATCATGTAAAATAATCACGGGGAAATGCTTGCTGTTTGTGTACATACGCTTGGTTCGAAAAACCGCTTTCTCTTCGTCCTGGAAGTCTGAGACTTGCGGAATCGCATTTTCAGTCAGTTAGAAGCTCATTCTTGACAAGACATGAAAGGATTTGCCAAATATGTGTTGTTATATTGTTTTTCATTAATTATGATTTCTAACCAATTTTCATTCGTTTTTTGAGGTTTTTATGAAATTATCAATATGAATATGAAAATTAATACTTTTTAAATAACTATAATATTTAAATGAAAAATGTCAAATTTTGGTCAGAAAATATTTTGTAATATCATATCTTTTAAAAAACATGTAAATTTATAATGGGAAAGTGCATGATGTTTGTGCAATACGCTTGGTTCGAAAATCCGCTTTCTCTTCGTCCTAGAAGCCTGAGACTTGCGGAATCGCATTTACAGCCAGTTAGAAGCTCATTCTTGACAAGACATGAAAGGATTTGCCAAATATGTGTTGTATCGATTTTCATTTATTATGACTTTCTAACCAACTTTTTTCGTTTTTTGCAGTTTTCAACTGTATTTATGAAACTATGATCATAAAAATTAATACTTTTTAAATAACTATAATTTTTAAATGAAAAATGTCATATTGGTAACAAAAAATGTTTTGTAATATATCTCATCCTAAACATGTAAAATAATCATGGGGAAATGCATGCTTGTTTGTGCATATACGCTTGATTCGAAAAACCGCTTTCTCTTCGTCCTAGAAGCCTGAGGCTTGCGGAATCGCATTTTCAGCCAGTTAGAAGCTTATTCTTAACAGCACATAAAAGGCTTTGCCAAATATGTGGTGTTGTATCGTTTTTAACCAATTATGACGTTCTAACCTATTTTCATTCTCTTTTTGCAGTTTTCAACAGTTTTAATGAAATTATGAATATGAATATGAAAAATTTATATTTTTGAAATAACTAAATTATTTCTATAAAAAATGTCATATTTTGTTTAGAAAATGTTCTGTAATATAATATTTTCTCATTAAAATGTAAAATAATCATGCGCAAGTGCATGATTGTGCAAATACGCTTGGTTCGAAAAACCGCTTTCTCTACTTCCTAGAAGCCTGAGACTTGCGGAATCGCATTTACAGCCAGTGAGAAGCTCATTCTTGACAGTACATAAAAGGCTTTGCAAAATATGTGGTGTTGTATCGTTTTTCATTAATTACGACTTTCTAACCCACTTTCATTTGTTTTTTGCAGTTTTTATGGAATTATGATTATGAATATAAAAATTAATACTTTTTAAATAACTATAATATTTAAATGAAAAATGTCAAATTTTGGTCAGAAAATATTTTGTAATATCATATCTTATCAAAAACATGTAAATGTATCATGGGAAAGTGCATGATGTTTGTGCAATACGCTTGGTTCGACAATCCGCTTTCTCTTCGTCCTAGAAGCCTGAGACTTGCGGAATCGCATTTACAGCCAGTTTGAAGCTCATTCTTGACAAGACTTGAAAGGATTTGCCAAATATGTGTTGTTGTATCGATTTTCATTTATTATGACTTTCCAACTAACTTTTTTCGTTTTTTGCAGTTTTCAACTGTATTTATGAAACTATGATCATAAAAATTAATAATTTTTAAATAACAATATTTATTATGAAAAATGTCATATTGGTAACAAAAAATGTTTTGTAATATATCTCATCCTAAACATGTAAAATAATCATGGGGAAATGCATGCTTGTTTGTGCAATACGCTTTCTTCGAAAAACCGCTTCCTCTTCGTCCTAGAAGCCTGAGACTTGCGGAATCGCATTTACAGCCAGTGAGAAGCTTATTCTTGACAGGACATGAAAGGCTTTGCAAAATATGTGTTGTTGTATCGATTTTCATTTATTATGACTTTCCAACCAACTTTTTTCGTTTTTTGCAGTTTTCAATTGTATTTATGAAACTATGATAATAAAAATTAATCATTTTTAAATAACAATATTTATTATGAAAAATGCCATCTTGGTAACAAAAAATGTTTTGTAATATATTTCATCCTAAACATGTAAAATAATCATGGGGAAATGCATTTTGTTGCATATGCAGTTTGTGCATATACGCTTGATTCGAAAAACCGCTTTCTCCTGGTCCTAGAAGCCTAAGGCTTGCGGAATCGCATTTTCAGACAGTTAGAAGCTTATTCTTAACAGCACATAAAAGGCCTTGCCAAATATGTGGTGTTGTATCGTTTTTAACCAATTATGACGTTCTAACCTATTTTCTTTCTCTTTTTGCACTTTTCAACAGTTTTAATGAAATTATGAATATGAAAATGAAAAATTAATATTTTTGAAATAACTATATTATTTATATAAAAAATGTCACATTTATTTTTAGAAAATGTTATGTAATATAATTTTTTATCCTTAAAATGTAAAATAATCATGTGCAAGTGCATGATGTTTGTGCAAATACGCTTGGTTCGAAAAACCGCTTTCTCTTCGTCCGAGAAGCCTGAGACTTGCGGAATCGCATTTACAGCCAGTGAGAAGCTCATTCTTGACAGTACATAAAAGGCTTTGCAAAATATGTGGTGTATCGTTTTTCATTAATTACGACCTTCTAACCCATTTTCATTTGTTTTTTGCAGTTTTTATGGAATTATGATTATGAATATAAAAATTATTAATTTTTAAATAACTAATATTTATATGAAAAATTTCATATTTTGGTCAGAAAATGTTTTGTATTATCATATCTCATCATAAACATGTAAAATAATTATAGGGAAATGCATGCTGTTTGTGCATAAACCCTTGGTTCGAAAAACCGCTTTCTCTCCAAACTAGAAACCTGAGACATGCGGAATCGCATTTACGAGAATAAGAAGCTCATTCTTTACAGCAAATGAAATGCTTTGCCAAATATGTGTTGTTGTATCGATATTTTATTCATTCTGAGTTTCTAACACTTTTTTTTATTTTCGTTTTATGCAGTTTTTAACAGTATTTATGAAACTATGATAATGAAATATAATACTTTTTAAAAACCAATATTTATATGAAAAATGTCATATTTTTAACAGAAAATGTTTTGTAATATCATATCCTATCATAAACATGTAAAATAATCACGGGGAAATGCTTGCTGTTTGTGTACATACGCATGGTTCGAAAAACCGCTTTCTCTTCGTCCTGGAAGTCTGAGACTTGCGGAATCGCATTTTCAGCCAGTTAGAAGCTCATTCTTGACAAGACATGAAAGGATTTGCCAAATATGTGTTGTTATATTGTTTTTCATTAATTATGATTTCTAACCAATTTTCATTCGTTTCTTGAGGTTTTTATGAAATTATCAATATGAATATGAAAATTAATACTTTTAAAAAAACTATAATATTTAAATGAAAAATGTCAAATTTTGGTCAGAAATTATTTTGTAATATCGTATCTTTTAAAAAACATGTAAATTTATCATGGGAAAGTGCATGATGTTTGTGCAATACGCTTGGTTCGAAAATCCGCTTTCTCTTCGTCCTAGATGCCTGAGACTTGCGGAATCGCATTTACAGCCAGTTAGAAGCTCATTCTTGACAAGACATGAAAGGATTTGCCAAATATGTGTTGTATCGATTTTCTTTTTTTATGACTTTCTAACCAACTTTTTTCGTTTTTTGCAGTTTTCAACTGTATTTATGAAACTATGATCATAAAAATTAATAATTTTTAAATAACAATATTTATTATGAAAAATGTCATATTGGTAACAAAAAATGTTTTGTAATATATCTCATCCTAAACATGTAAAATAATCATGGGGAAATGCATGCTTGTTTGTGCAATACGCGTTCTTCGAAAAACCGCTTCCTCTTCGTCCTAGAAGCCTGAGGCTTGAGGAATCGCATTTTCAGCCAGTTAGAAGCTTATTCTTAACAGCACATAAAAGGCTTTCCAAAATATGTGGTGTTGTATCGTTTTTCATTAATTACGACTTTCTAACCCATTTTCTTTTTTTTTTTTGCAGTTTTTATCGAATTATGATTATGAATATAAAAAATATTAATTTTTAAATAACTAATATTTATATGAAAAATTTCATATTTTAGTCAGAAAATGTTTTGTATTATCATATCTCATCATAAACATGTAAAATAATTATAGGGAAATGCATGCTGTTTGTGCATAAACCCTTGGTTCGAAAAACCGCTTTCTCTCCAAACTAGAAACCTGAGACATGCGGAATCGCATTTACGAGAATAAGAAGCTCATTCTTTACAGCAAATGAAATGCTTTGCCAAATATGTGTTGTTGTATCGATTTTTTATTCATTCTGAGTTTCTAACACTTTTTTTTATTTTCGTTTTTTGCAGTTTTTAACAGTATTTATGAAACTATGATAATGAAATATTATACTTTTTAAAAACCAATATTTATATGAAAAATGTCATATTTTTAACAAAAAATGTTTTGTAATATCATATCCTATCATAAACATGTAAAATAATCACGGGGAAATGCTTGCTGTTTGTGTACATACGCTTGGTTCGAAAAACCGCTTTCTCTTCGTCCTAGAAGCCTGAGACTTGCGGAATCGCATTTTCAGTCAGTTAGAAGCTCATTCTTGACAAGACATGAAAGGATTTGCCAATATGTATTGTTTTTCATTAATAATGATTTCTAACCAATTTTCATTCGTTTTTTAAAGTTTTATGAAATTATCAATATGAATATGAAAATTAATACTTTTTAAATAACTATAATATTTAAATGAAAAATGTCAAATTTTGGTCAGAAAATATTTTGTATATCATATCTTATCAAAAACATGTAAATTTATCATGGGAAAGTGCATGATGTTTGTGCAATACGCTTGGTTCGACAATCCGCTTTCTCTTCGTCCTAGAAGCCTGAGACTTGCGGAATCGCATTTACAGCCAGTTAGAAGCTCATTCTTGACAAGACATGAAAGGATTTGCCAAATATGTGTTGTTGTATCGATTTTCATTTATTATGACTTTCTAACCAACTTTTTTCGTTTTTTGCAGTTTTCAACTGTATTTATGAAACTATGATCATAAAAATTTATAATTTTTAAATAACAATATTTATTATGAAAAATGTCATATTGGTAACAAAAAATGTTTTGTAATATATCTCATTCTAAACATGTAAAATAATCATGGGGAAATGCATGCTTGTTTGTGCATATACGCTTGATTCGAAAAACCGCTTTCTCTTCGTCCTAGAAGCCTGAGGCTTGCGGAATCGCATTTTCAGCTATTTAGAAGCTTATTCTTAACAGCACATAAAAGGCTTTGCCAAATATGTGGTGTTGTATCGTTTTTAACCAATTATGACGTTCTAACCTATTTTCTTTCTCTTTTTGCAGTTTTCAACAGTTTTAATGAAATTATGAATATGAATATGAAAAATTTATATTTTTGAAATAACTAAATTATTTCTATAAAAAATGTCATATTTTGTTTAGAAAATGTTCTGTAATATAATATTTTATAAATTAAATGTAAAATAATCATGCGCACGTGCATGATGTTTGTGCAAATACGCTTGGTTCGAAAAACCGCTTTCTCTACGTCCTAGAAGCCTGAGACTTGCGGAATCGCATTTACAGCCAGTGAGAAGCTCATTCTTGACAGTACATAAAAGGCTTTGCAAAATACGTGGTGTTGTATCGTTTTTCATCAATTACGACTTTCTAACCCATTTTCATTCGTTTTTTGCAGTTTTTATGGAATTATGATTATAAAAATTATTAATTTTTAACTCACTATAATATTTATGTGAAAAATTTCATTTTTTGGTCAGAAAATGTTTTGTAATATCATATCTCATCAAAAACATGTAAAATAATTATAGGGAAATGCATGCTGTTTGTGCATATACCCTTGGTTCGAAAAACTGCTTTCTCTTCGTACTAGAAACCTGAGACATGCGAAATCGCATTTTCAGCCAGTTAGAAGCTTATTTTTTTACAGCACATGAAGGCTTTGCCAAATATGTGTTGTTATATTGTTTTTCATTAATTATGATTTCTATCCCATTTTCATTCGTTTTTTGAGGTTTTTACGAAATTATGAATATGAATATGAAAATTAATTCTTTTTTAAATAACTATAATATTTAAATGAAAAATGTCATATTTTGGTCAGAAAATGTTTTGTAATATCATATCAAAAACATGTAAATTTATCATGGGCAAGTGCATGATGTTTGTGCAAATACGCTTGGTTCGAAAAACCGCTTTCTATTCGTCCTAGAAGCCTGAGACTTGCGGAATCGCATTTACAGCCAGTGAGAAGCTCATTCTTGACAGTACATAAAAGGTTTTGCAAAATATGTGGTGTTGCATCGTTTTTAATCAATTATGACAATCAACTATTACCAACTATTATCAACTATTATCAACTATTTTCATTCGTTTTTTGCAGTTTTTATGGAATTATGATTCTGAAAAGAAAATGATATATTTTGATAAAAACAATCCATTTAAAAAAAATTTAAAATTATTTTCAAACCATAAATTTTGCACTTTTAATGGTTTTTAGTTAAATGATGCTAATGAATATTAAAAGTCATATTTTTCACAATACATTTTAAAAACTTGATTTATCAAGTTTATCATATCATATTCTTTATTAAATTATTTCACTTTTTTTTTTACAGTTTTTCATTAAATTATTATATATATAATATATATCATAACTTCCTTTTTTTTATACATTTATTTCATATTCATATGAAAAAAATGTCATTTTTGCCAAACATGTTTATCATGAATTCTTTTCCGTTCACTTACTGCACTTTTTCAACTGTTTTTCATGAAAATATGCTTATGTATATGAAAATTAAAATTTTACAAATTAATTGCATATTTATGTAAAATGTCATAATTTTGTCAAACCATGGTTTGTCATGTGAAAGTTTTTAGTTCATGTATTGCACTTTTGAATGGTTTTTAATAAAATTATGCTTATGAATATAAAAATTCATATTTTTTGAAAAAGTAAATTTTTTTATGAACTTATGGTTTTGAATATGAAGTAATATTTTAATAAAAAAAAAAAAATTTATAAAAGAAAGTCAGATTTGTTTCAATCTATTGTTTGTCATTACAGTTGTTGCGATGAACATTTGCACTTTTGTTAGATTTTTATCATGCCCAAACGAAACTTAATTCTTACCTAAAGCTCTTTCCTGTTTGGATAAGAAGACATACTAGCCGGAGATGTGTGAGCCCAGATAAAGACTCCCTGTATACCTTACGTACTTACATCGTAAATATTCTATCGACACTGAACAGACAAAGGACACTTCATCATTACCACTTCATGCCTTTATGGCCTGTCTTACCTTCGTCATCAAACATAACAACATACAAAGTACAATTCCAACAATCAATACAAGAATCAATCCTTAAACAAAGTAGTGTTTAACACTCGTAAATAAATTCCTAAAATTCTAAAAAATTTGGAGTGTAATTACAACTATGCCCATATTGTTATAGAATTTAGACCTAGAGCAGGTATCAGGGTAAGCCAAACATAACAGTCGCGTGAGTCAGATCTTTACCCCAGAGGTGGCCCCGTTTCTATTTAAAGAAAGGATCTTTTTATGGGCTCTCACTTATTTCAGTCCTGAATACTCACTTAGGTAGGCTACGTAGGCCAACAGACCAATTAGTGCACAGTGTTTTGATCCTGCTTGCGTGTATCCACTGTGGGTAATAATCAGACAGATAATTACAGCTAGAACAGTTTCTGTGGGCAGAGGAAGAGTTAGTGAGACATCAGCACTAATAGAATTCAAATTTTTTCAACCAGGGCAGAAACGTAGTCATCCACAATCACGCCCATTAGAATTTCAAAAGGTGACAGTTTAATAGTTGAAGATATGGTCATTCTCATTTTTGTGAGTACTGCCAGGAGAACAACAGTCAAATTTTGGCCTGTTTCAATGCAGGCTTCACCAACACTATTAAAGCTAGTTTAGGCAGAGCAATTTTTACATCTACATCTCTAATGATACCAGCAGAATCACATTGTTACATTTTTTACTTTATGTCCTTTTCAGTAGGCTGACTCTGAAGAATTATTTAGGTCAATATCTGGTATATTGGAGATATGTGTCATCATTGGGATCTCAGGATTTGTATGTTCTCTGTCCAAATCTACTGGTTGTTTTGCTGCTTCCTTAGCTACTTTATCCGCTAACAAATTTCCTCTGAATCACCTTCACGTCCTTTACCACTTTGGCCACTTTGGTAGGGAGTTAAGCAGCATTTAAGAGGTCGCCGATGACAGCTTGTGCAGATGTGTATGGTAATGATTTAGCTTCAACTATTTCATCAGGTAATCTTACAACCGTATATCCACAAAAATACACTTCAGAGGGTTTTGAACATGATCTGTCTACATATAGGAAATCCCCCTCTTCCAGGGCCGTATCTAAAAGATCAGGCCTACAAGAGGTCTCTTGTTTAATGTGTTTAAGGGAACCGTGTGCGTCGTCAAAACCATCTATGGCAATAAAGTATAGCAGATCACGCAGCGCTACTACAGCTGAATGCGGCTGAGAAGAAGGCTTAATGGTTAAGTTTTCTGTCCCCAAGAGCGTGATTTTGTATCCAGGTCTACGTCGTGCTGTGTTGAGGTTATGTAAAATAGCTGTTACCTGATGTGATGTGTACAGTATCAAAGGATGTGACAGCACCATTTTCTCAGCATCCCAGTCAGGTGTATCAGAGCCGCAGCAGCCACTGCACTGTAAGCATAAGGTCAACCCTTGTGCTATGTTGTCTAAAGACTTTAAAAGATACACAACAGGGCGATAGCTGTCACCATAGTCCTTTCTCTTTTATAGTTGTCATTATGCAGGGCTCTAGGAGGCTTTCCTTTACAGTGGTTACAGAAAAGACGATGACGGCAGTCTCTCACACTGTGGCCGGGTTTCAGGCAACCATATCAGAGTTTCTTCTCCTTTATATAGTTGCGTCACTCAACTAACACCATCTCAGTGAACTTGTAGCATGCGTGTAGTTGGTGTCTATTATCTTGACATGAAACCTTAACTTTCCCCTGTTCTGACTTGTGTTTTTCATTTTTAGTGACTATTTGAGTGGTAAACACACTTGCTTTGGTTTTCTTCACATCTCTGAGGTTTCTCTTCTCAGTGATAGAATCTGACAAATGAAGGGCATGAAAGGACGTAATTGGATTACAAGCAATCTCGGCTTCATCTGACGTGAATCGAGCAAACTCTTTGAAACTTGGAAATTCTTGATTCTCATTTAGGCTTTGCGTGACTTGTCGGTTCCAGCGTAAAGCTGCCCAGTCTGGTAGTTTGTGAACGAGCTTCCTATTTTCTTCCCAGTCGTTTAATATGTGGAGACCCTTGACATGAGGCATGGCATCTTAACAAGCATTCAGAAAATCTGAGAAGCGTCTCAGTCCTTCAGCATCCTTCGATGGAATTCTCGGCCAGTAGGTGAGCTTTAAAGACTGCCGTGCTGGGCCACCAACAGACTTTTTTAGGTAGTATAGTTTTTCGGCTGGCGTGATTGCCCTTTGGTCTATGAGTGAAGTGAATGCTGCCTTCCATTCAATGAATTGTATGGGATCGCCATTGAAGACAAATGGCTCAGGAACAGGAAGCCTATTTAAGGCTATGTTGTCTTGAAAGAGCTAAATGAGAGAGGGAATGTCTGTATGATGGGGCGTTGCAACTTGAGAAAGGGGCACTGTAGTTACAGGTGTATTCTTTGCTTCCATGTTCCTTTCCTTTTTGAGATAAATAGCATCCTTGTGATCCGTCTCCCTTTCGTAGATCTTCAACTTGGCTTGAGCGGCCCTTATCTCTTTCGCTGCCTGTAATCGCTCCAACTTACGCCTTTGTGCCTTTAGAGCTTTGCGTTGTTGTTCCTCTAGCTCTCTTATAGATTCCTTTTGCTTTTCTTCTTCCAGCAGCATCTGATAATATATTTCCTTTACTGCTAGTTCAGCTGCTGCATCCACGCGTTTTACTATCATGGATGAAGTTATGGAGTAGTGATCGGACTGGCTGTGACTTGTCCAAGAAGCTGCAGATCCATAGACAGACTTTGCATAGTCGGGGCGGAGCAGTTCGTGAAGGCGGTGTCTTTCCTGCGGCTCATCAAACCCGCTTTTCTCATTTATAGCTCTGCTGTATGCAATGTTGATGATTTCTGCGGTCACAGCTTCACACGTATCAACTCTTCTTCTTATGTCGGTGGAGGGTGAGGTGAGATTTCGAATTTCATAATAAATGTTCATCATGTCTTCTTTACTTTTCTTAAGCTTGTCAATGAGAGGCCAGAGCTGACTCTCTGACATATAAGTCTTTAGCTGATCTCTTGCCTTCCTTGCGTGGAGCTTCCACTGTTCGTACATGGCAAACAGCTTTTTCTCTTTTCTCTTGGCCTCTTCATATTGATGCATCTTCTCTGTAGGATGGCGTGTGCGTTCAGAGCGTCTTGGACCTTCAAGAGCATTATCATCCTTATTAAATTTGCCTTGGAGATCAGTTAGACATTGTTGTTTAACTTCATTTGTTTCCTTCAGACACGATCGCTCTGATTGGTCTACCATTATGTGGGTTTCACCCTGTAAATCTTCATGCTGGTAACCAGCCATCTGCTCCTCCACCTCTATCTCATTTCCTGACTGTGACATTATCACTTTAAATTTTTAACTCTAATGGCGAAAGAAGACCCCCTTAACAGATATGGAAAAGCCCTGAATATGAACTGTATAAACATAAAATATCAGAACATAAATTTAAGCAGCTGTCACATATGCATGTACATATAGACACTAGAATTATTGTAAATGTCAGTGTAAATACCGCAATGAACAAGGTATCAACAATAATAAATTCAAATGAGGGAAATGTGAATGTTAAATCCTCAATAAACACTGTTAACTAGGTGGATAAATGCAAAATCCAAAAAACAAAAGTCTATGTCCTTAATTAGACAAAGTCCATGTGGATGCCTGCAGGCATGGGCACAAATATAATCACAGTTTATCTTGAGCCGGTGAGAATTGAATGTTCAATCCGAGAAGCCGTTCATCCGTTGCTCGCCGTATTGTCGTACTATAGTAGATTAATACTCACGATCTTGCATCAATGTCCGTATGTGTGGCTGTACTTGACCATTGCACCGAATCTGTGAGACCGCTGTCCAAAATATAGGTCAGGCGCGAGGAAGCAGCTTGATGAGTCCACGCTGATGCCTTGTGACGGTGATGTAGCAGAAGATGCGCTTTGATGACCCTCCGTGGCCCGTTGTAGACAACAGTTATTGAAATCGATGCAGGGTCGAACTCTTACTGTAGCAAACCCACAGCCAGGTCTCTGGGCTTTGTGTTAGAGGATATAGTTCTGCAGTTCAAGTCGATCTTCCGGTCACCTATACAAAGAACTGCATACCTGTCGACCGCTCTCACATTCCCACTTGTGAGACGGCTAAAAAATGGAGTCATCTGGCAAAAATAGTGGATGAAATACAACCACTGAAGGACTATGTAGTAGGTCTTTTTGATCACCTTCAATGGTGAAGCGTACTGATGTTTCAAAAAGCCTTTATTTTGTGTTCAGCCGTCAGCCTTTTCTTTGGGAAACACAAAATCTAACTTTCCTTGATGAAAAACCTTTTCTTAGTGAAACACCGTAAGAGCTACAGAACAGATAAATAACAAATAATACAATCAGCTCTTACAAACATAAACATGAATAGCCATTTATAAGAAACCCTTTTGTGATGTCACACAATGATGTCACAGATGTGACAGTGATAACAACACATTAAAACACTTCTTCACAGTTAAATAGATTAACCCACATATTAATGCATATACACATTAAACAAATAAAACATAGTACCTTGTTCCCGTTCCAGCTAGGTGCTTAATTATCCTTTACTTTCCTTAAGAACCTTGTACGAATTTCAGAGCATTTTAGCGACATGACTTTCCTTTTCAATGTGTGCATCACACTAACTACTGGGGGCGGAGTTAAAGGACAATACTGTATGGGGCGGGGTTAAAGGACTATACCATATTGGGGCGGAGTTAAAGGACTATATCGTATGGGGGCGGAAGAGACCAAACAAAATGGAGCTCAAAAGGATTACCTTATTTACTCTTTTCTTATAGTTAGTTACACCGGTCCCAAGCTCGGATAAATGGGGAAGTTGCGTTAGGAAGGGCATCCAGCGTAAAATATGTGCCAAATCGAATATGCGGGTCACGATTAAGAATTTCATACCGGATCGGTCGAGGCCCGGGTTAACAACGACCGCTACAGGCATCGTTTGCCAACAGGGTACCAGTGGAAATTGGGCTACTGTTAGTCGAAGGAGGAGAAGCAGAGGAGGAAGATGTCTACAGAGATGGCAGGAAAAGGAGAAGTGTAGGAGAGTGGAGGTTCGGGTTGGTACTTTAAATGTTGGTTCTATGACTGGTATAGGGAGAGAGGTAGCTGATATGATGGAGAGGAGAAAGGTAGATATGTTGTGTGTTCAGGAGACCAAGTGGAAAGGGAGTAAGGCCAGGAACATTGGAGTTGGGTTTAAACTGTTCTATTATGGCGTGGATGGAAAGAGAAATGGTGTAGTGGTGTTTTTGAAGGAAGAGTACAGTAAGAGTGTAGTGGAGGTGAAGTAAGTTTCTGATAGGGTGATGAATGTGAAGCTGGAAGTTGAAGGGATGATGATAAATGTCATCAGTGCCTATGCTCCATAAGTCAGCTGTGAGATGGAGAAGAAGGAATGATTCTGGAGTGAACTAGATGAAGTGGTAGATGGTGTACCTAGAAATGAACGATTGGTGATTGGGGCAGACTTTAATGGACATGTAGGTGAAGGGAACAGAGGTGATGAGGAGGTGATGGGTAGGTATGGTTTTAAGGAGAGGAATGTGGAAGGGCAGATGGTGGTAGATTTTGCTAAAATAACGGAAATGGCAGGAGGAAGGAGGATCATAGGGTGACCTATAAGAGTGGAGGAAGGTGCACACAGGTGGATTATGTTCTATGTAGGAGATGCAACCTGAAGAAGATTGGAGACTGTAAGGTGTTGGCAGGGGACAGTGTAGCTAGACAGCATCGGATGGTGGTCTGTAGGATGGTTTTGGAGGCAAAGAAGAAGAGGAGGCAAGTAGTGACTGAAAGACGAATAAGATGGTGGAAAATGAAGGAGGAAGAGTGTAGTGTGAGGTTCAGGGAAGAGGTTAGACAGAGGCTCGGTGGCGGTGAAGAGGTGCTGGATGATTTGGAAACTACCGCAGGAGTGATAAGGGATGCTAGAAACGTACTTGGTGTGACATCTGGAAATAGAAAGGAAGACAAAGAGACGTGGTGGTGGAATGAGGAAGTGCAGGAGATCATAAGGGGAAAAAGGTTAACAAAACAGAAGTGGGATCGACAGAATGATGAGAAAAGTAGGCAGGAGTACAAGGAGATGCAGCAGCAGGTGAAGAGGGATGTGGCGAAAGCCAAGGAAAAGGCATACAAGGAGCTGTATGAGAGGTTGAACACTGAGGAAGGAGAAAAGGATTTGTACCGATTGGCCAGGCAAAGGGACCGAGCTGGGAAGGATGTGTTGCAAGTAAGAGCAATAAAGGATGGAAATGTGTTGACTAGTGAGGAAAGTGTGTTGAGAAGGTTGAGGGAGTATTTTAAACAGCTGATGAACGAGGAAAATGAGAGAGAGAGAGAGAGAGAGAGAGAGAGAGAGAGAGAGAGAGAGAGAGAGAGAGAGAGAGAGAGAGAGAGAGAGAGAGAGAGAGAGAGAGAGAGAGAGAGAGAGAGAGAGAGAGAGAGAGAGGTTGGATGATGTGGAATTAGTGAAGCAGGAAGTGGATAGGATTCGTAGAGAGGAAGTGAGAGCAGCATTTAAGAGGATTAAGATCTTTGAGCAACAGTATGGTTTCATGCCGAGAAAGAGCACCACAGACACATTATTTGCTATGAGAATGTTGATGGAGAAGTATAACGAAGGACAGAAGGAATAGCATTGTGTATTTGTGGATTTAGAGAAAGCGTACGACAGGGTGCCAAGAGAGGAGTTGTGGTATTCTATGAGGAAGTCAGTTGTGTCAGAGAAGTATGTGAGGGTAGTGCAGGACATGTATGAGGACAGTGTGACAGCAGTGCAGTGTGCAGTAGGAACGACAGACTGGTAAAAGGTGAAGGCTGGACTGCATCAAGGATCGGCCCTGAGCCCTTTTCTGTTTGCAGTGGTGATGGACGAGGTCAGACAGGAGTCTCCCTGGACTATAATGTTTGCGCATTATATTGCGATTTGTGGTGAGAGTAGTGAGCAGGTCAAGAAGAGCCTGGAGAGGTGGAGGTACATGCTGGAAAGAAGGGGAATGAAAGTCAGTAGGAGTAAGACAGAGTACATGTGCGTAAATGAAAACGAGGGCAGTGGAGTGGTGCGGTTGCAGGGAGAAGAGGTGGAGAAGGTGGTGGAGTTCAGGTACCTGGGAACAACAGTGCATAGTAATGGAGAGTGTGTTAATAGTTATTGTAAAAACCTGAATATTCATATTCAATAAGCACAAATAAATAAATAAAAATGTTAAAAAGTGCAATCCGTGAACTAAAAACTTTTACATGACAAACCATGGGTTGACAAAAGTATGATTTTTTACATAACAAAATATGATGGTCAATTAAGAAAATATGAATTTTTATATTCAGAAGCATATGTTCATGGAAAACCTTTAAAAAAAATTGCCATTAAGAAACAAAAAACTAAAAAGTGACCATACATATTGAAAGGCATTATTCATGAAAAACTGTAAAAAGAAATGGTAAAAATTCAATGAAAAACTTTTCATTTTCATAAGCAACATTTAACTAAAAACCGTTGAAAGTGCAAAAATTCAAGACACAATGGTTTGAAAAAAATGACTTTTTTTAAATAATTATTTTAATTAAAATATTACATTTTATATTCATAACCATAATTTCATTAAAGAAATTGTTAACTTTTCCATAAAATTATGAATTATAGTAAAAATATGAATTTTTATATTCATAGCATCATTTAACTAAAATTCGTTAAAAGTGCAAAAAAATCTGCGCAAAACATGATGACAAACAATGGTTTGAAAAAATGTAAATTTTTATAAAAAATTTGTTGCGAGAAAAGCGAGATACTTTCCAGCAATATCCGAAGGTAAAACACGCATCAAGGTAAGTTTTAGGATACTTGCTTGCTTGCGGGGATTGTCCCATTTGCCAGCCAATAGGGCTGCATTTGTGTTCGTTTCCTGGTTATGCATTAATTGTTTAATTAATGATAACAATTTCAACCCAGCCATTATGGATGCACAAGCCAGTGCACTCTTTGTCCCAAGCCCGAGTAAATGGGGAGGGTTGCGTTAGGAAGGGCATCCAGTGTAAAACATGTGCCAAATCAAATATGCGGATCACAAATGAGAATTTCATACCGGATCGGTCGAGGCCCGGGTTACCAACGACCGCCACAGGTATCGTTAGCCGACAGGGTACCGGTGGAAATTGGGCTACTGTTGGTCGAAGGAGGAGGAAGACGTCTACAAAGGCGACAGGGAAAGGAGCAGTGTAGGAAAGTGAAGGTTCGGGTTGGTACTTTAAATGTTGGTACTATGACTGGTAAAGGGAGAGAGATAGCTGATATGATGGAGAGGAGAAAGGTAGATATGTTGTATGTTCCGGAGACCAAGTGGAAAGGGAGTAAGGTCAGGAAAATTGGAGGAAAAGGCATATGAGGAGCTGTATGAGAGGTTGAAAACTAAGGAAGGAGAAAAGGATTTATACCGATTGGCCAGGCAGAAGGACCGAGCTGGAAAGGATGTACTGCAAGTTAGAGCAATAAAGGATGAAGAGGGAAATGTGTTGACTAGTGAGGAGAGTGTGTTGAGAAGGTGGAGGGAGTATTTTGAGCAGCTGATGAATGAGGAAAATCAGAGAGAGAGAAGGTTGGATGATGTGGAGTTGGTGAAGCAGGATGTAGATAGGATTAGTAAGGAGGAAGTAAGAGAAGCGATTAAGAGGATGAAGAGTGGAAAGTCGGTTGGACCAGATGACATACCTGTAGAAGCGTGGAGATGTTTAGGAGAGATGGCAGTGGAGTTTTTAACCAGATTGTTTAACAGGATTTTGGAAGGTGAAAAGATGCCTGAGGAATGGAGAAGAAGTGTGCTGGTACCGATCTTTAAGCATAAAGGAGATGTGCAGATCTGCAGTAACTACAGGGGAATTAAGTTGATCAGTCACACCATGATGTTATGGGAAAGAGTAGTGGAAGCCAGGCTGAGAGAAGAGGTGACCATCTGTGGGCAACAGTATGGTTTCATGCCGAGGAAAAGCACCACAGATGCCTTATTTGCTTTGAGAATGTTGATTTAGAAGTATAGAGAAGGACAAAAGGAGTTGCATTGTGTGTTTGTGGATTTAGAGAAAGCATACGACAGAGTGCCAAGAGAGGAGTTGTGGTATTGTATGAGGAAGTCAGGTGTGTCAGAGAAGTATGTGAGGGTGGTGTAGGACAGTGTGACGGCAGTGAAGTGTGCAGTAGATACGACAGACTGGTTCAGGGTAAAAGTTGGACTGCATCAAGGATCGGCCCTGAGCCCTGTTTCCTGTTTGCAGTGGTGATGGACAGGTTGACGGACGAGGTCAGACAGGAGTCTCCATGGTCTATGATGTTTGCGGATGATATTGTGATTTGTGGTGAGAGTAGGGAGCAGGTCGAGAAGAGCCTGGAGAGGTGGAGGTATGCGCTGGAGAGTAGGGGAATGAAAGTCAGTAGGAGTAAGACAGAGTACATGTGTGTGAATGAGAGGGAGGGCAGTGGAGTGATGCGGTTGCAGGGAGAAGAGGTGGAGAAGGTGGAGGAGTTCATGTACCTGGGGTCAACAGTGCAAAGTAATGGAGAGTGTGTTAGAGAAGTAAAGAAAAGAGTGAAGGCAGCGTGGAGTGGGTGGAGAAGAGTGGCAGGAGTGATTTGTGATAGTAGGGTATCTGCAAGAATGAAAGGTAAAGTTTATAGGTCTGTGGTGAGACCTGCGATGTTGTATGGATTAGAGACAGTGGCATTGAGTAAAAGACAGGAGGTGGAGCTGGAGGTAGCAGAGCTGAAGATGTTAAGGTTTTCGTTGGGAGTGACGACGATGGACAAGATTAGAAATGAGTTTATTAGAGGGACAGCGCATGTAGGATGTTTTGATGATGGAGGCGAGATTGAGATGGTTTGAACATGTGCAGAGGAGGGACATGAATTATATTGGTAGAAGAATGCTGAGGATGGAGCCACCAGGTAGGAGGAAAAGAGAAAGGCCAAGGAGGAGGTTCATGGATGTGGTGAGAGAAGACATGCAGGTAGTTGGTGTGAAAGAGGCAGATGTAGAGGACAGGGTGGTATGGAGACGGATGATCTGCTGTGGGGACCCCTAATGGGAGCAGCCGAAAAAAGAAGAAGAAGAAGAATGATAACAATTTCCTTTGGTGGGATGAATCCGTCACGACAATGTGTTCTTAGACATTAAGATGCAAGATTAGAAGAGGTTTCTTTATGGTCTGGCTTAAATAGGTGATTTTGTCTGAAGTATCTGAAAGAATCCACGATAATTTTTATATGCCCGAAAAAAACAGATAAATAAATAAATTATACAATAATAAAAAATTTAAATTTTTATCATAGCTTCACAATCATTCCAAACTCGTCTTTGAACCTTTCAGGAAAAGATACGATGCATAAAATGGGAATGGTGGTTCTGTTTTATTTTAAACCAATGTTTCACTTTCTTTTCCTTCTGTCCTCATGCTCTCAACTATCCGAAATATTTCTTCCGTAGTACATGTAGTACAGACATCCTGCCTGATGAGCCAAATTTAGGTGAAGTTAACCCTAAATTATGGGACTCTCACAAATACGGGGCAGGTTTAATCCAGGTAAAGCCGTATGTATCATGCACTCATGAAAACACACCATCCAGTTTTTGGTAAACAATATCCATTGTTATAAGAGAAGAATGTTGGCATTTTTCCAGTTATTGACAATTTATTGTCACAAAGTGTTTTGATAGAGACACATTCACCTTATAACACACCGATTAATCCAGATTTGAATGCGGATAAAAAATGCTGGAGGCTAACTCAAGATTTACAAGAGATTAATTAAATAGTTATTCCGTTAGCTCCATTGGTGCCCGATATAGCTACCATTGTTAACTCTATATCAGCAACTCACAGATTTTTTACTGTGATTGAACTTTGTTCTGCCATTTTCAGTGTCCTTTTGGCCTCAGAAACGCAGCCGCTTTTTGCGTTTACCTATAGGGGACGTCAATTCACCTGGACCCGTCTTCCTCTGGGTTTTGTTGACTCGCTAGCCGTATTTTCCGCTGTAGTGCACAGAACTTTGGCTGATATACACCTTCCAGAAACAACCTGCATCCTTCAATACGCAAATGACATCCTCAACACTCAAGATATGACAGCACAACGTAGATCTGGTTATGAAATCACGCTCTTGGTGACAGAAAACTTAATCATTAAGCCTTCTTTTCAGCCGCATTCAGCTGTAGTAGCGCTGCGTGATCTGCTAGACTTTATTGACTTAGATGGTTTTAATGATGCACACGATTGCCTTAAACACATTGAACAAGAGACCTCTTGTAGGCCCGATCTTTTAGATACAGCCCTGGAAGAGGGGGATTGCCTATTTGTAGATAGATCATGTTCAAAACCCTCTGATGTGTATTTATGTGGATATGCAGTTGTAAGATTACCTGATGAAATAGTTGAAGCTTAATCATTACCATACACATCTGCACAAGCTGCAAAGTTGGTGGCACTTACAAGTGCATGTCAAATGTCTGAAGGTAATCCACCCTATATGCCACCTGTAGGAATTTTGAGATACCTTTTGGTTATATTTGACAGATTGAGTAAGTGGCCAGAATCATTTCCATGCGCGACAGAGAACGCTAAAACAGTTGTAAAAATATTAATGAAAGAGTTCATCTCTAAATTTTGGATTCCTAGTGTGATTGAAAGTGATAACAGCACACATTTTGCTCCTAAAGTGACACAACTTTTGGTTAAAAGCTTAGCAATTGATTGGCATTTTATTATTTCCTATCACCCACAGTCAGCTGGACTGGTGGAAAGAATGAACAGAACCATTAAGGAATGTGTTACTAAAGCCTGCATTGAAACAGGCCGAAATTGGACTGTTGTTCACCTGGCAGTATTTACAGAAATGAGAATGACCCCATCTTCAACTACTAAACTGTCACCTTTTGAAATTCGAATGGGCCAGGCTTTCCCGACTCCATGGGTCAGGGGACGCACTTGCATTTCTGTCTTAGGTAACCTGGAAGTGATTGTGGACGACTACGTTTCTGCACTGGTTGAAAAATGTAATTCTATTAGTGCTGAATATTCATATTCATTAACACAAATAAATAAATAAAAATGTTAAAAAGTGCAATCCGTGAACTAAAAACTTTTACATGACAAACCATGGGTTGACAAAAGTATGATTTTTTACATAACAAAATATGATGGTCAATTAAGAAAATATGAATTTTTATATTCAGAAGCATATGTTCATGGAAAACCTTTAAAAAAATTGCCATTAAGAAACAAAAAACTAAAAAGTGACCATACAAATCATATTTTGACAAATACGATGACATTTTCATTGAAAATGTGATAGTTATTGTAAAAATATGAATTTTCATATTTATAATCATCATTTAATGAAAAACCACAAAAAAACGTACAATATGCAGGCAAAAGACTCACAATTAAAACCATGGTCTGAGAAAAATAAAACTTTTTAAAAAATAAAAATATGAAATTAATTGGTAAAATTCATGAAAAAAATGTAAAAAGTGCAAATAACAAATCAAGTTTTTACAAGTTATTGTGAAAATATAAATGGTTATATATTTATAAGCATTATTTCGCAAAAAATCTGTAAATGTGCAATAAGTGAACGAAAAAGATATCATGATAAACCATGTTTTGACATGAATATGACTTTTCTCATATAAATATGAAATTGATTGGTAAAATATTAATTTTCATATTGAAAGGCATTATTCATGAAAAACTGTAAAAAGAAATGGTAAAAATTCAATGAAAAACTTTTCATTTTCATAAGCAACATTTAACTAAAAACCGTTGAAAGTGCAAAAATTCAAGACACAATGGTTTGAAAAAAATGACTTTTTTTAAATAATTATTTTAATTAAAATATTACATTTTATATTCATAACCATAATTTCATTAAAGAAATTGTTAACTTTTCCATAAAATTATGAATTATAGTAAAAATATGAATTTTTATATTCATAGCATCATTTAACTAAAATTCGTTAAAAGTGCAAAAAAATCTGCGCAAAACATGATGACAAACAATGGTTTGAAAAAATGTAAATTTTTATAAAAAATTTGTTGCGAGAAAAGCGAGATACTTTCCAGCAATATCCGAAGGTAAAACACGCATCAAGGTAAGTTTTAGGATACTTGCTTGCTTGCAGGGATTGTCCCATTTGCCAGCCAATAGGGCTGCATTTGTGTTCGTTTCCTGGTTATGCATTAATTGTTTAATTAATGATAACAATTTCAACCCAGCCATTATGGATGCACAAGCCAGTGCACTCTTAGTCCCAAGCCCGAGTAAATGGGGAGGGTTGCGTTAGGAAGGGCATCCACTGTAAAACATGTGCCAAATCAAATATGCGGATCACAAATGAGAATTTCATACCGGATCGGTCGAGGCCCGGGTTACCAACGACCGCCACAGGTATCGTTAGCCGACAGGGTACCAGTGGAAATTGGGCTACTGTTGGCCGAAGGAGGAGGAAGACGTCTACAGAGGCGACAGGGAAAGGAGCAGTGTAGGAAAGTGAAGGTTCGGGTTGGTACTTTAAATGTTGGTACTATGACTGGTAAAGGGAGAGAGATAGCTGATATGATGGAGAGGAGAAAGGTAGATATGTTGTATGTTCAGGAGACCAAGTGGAAAGGGAGTAAGGTCAGGAAAATTGGAGGAAAAGGCATATGAGGAGCTGTATGAGAGGTTGGAAACTAAGGAAGGAGAAAAGGATTTATACCGATTGGCCAGGCAGAGCGACCGAGCTGGGAAGGATGTACTGCAAGTTAGAGCAATAAAGGATGAAGAGGGAAATGTGTTGACTAGTGAGGAGAGTGTGTTGAGAAGGTGGAGGGAGTATTTTGAGCAGCTGATGAATGAGGAAAATCAGAGAGAGAGAAGGTTGGATGATGTGGAGTTGGTGAAGCAGGATGTAGATAGGATTAGTAAGGAGGAAGTAAGAGAAGCGATTAAGAGGATGAAGAGTGGAAAGTCGGTTGGACCAGATGACATACCTGTAGAAGCGTGGAGATGTTTAGGAGAGATGGCAGTGGAGTTTTTAACCAGATTGTTTAACAGGATTTTGGAAGGTGAAAAGATGCCTGAGGAATGGAGAAGAAGTGTGCTGGTACCGATCTTTAAGCATAAAGGAGATGTGCAGATCTGCAGTAACTACAGGGGAATTAAGTTGATCAGTCACACCATGATGTTATGGGAAAGAGTAGTGGAAGCCAGGCTGAGAGAAGAGGTGACCATCTGTGGGCAACAGTATGGTTTCATGCCGAGAAAAAGCACCACAGATGCCTTATTTGCTTTGAGAATGTTGATTTAGAAGTATAGAGAAGGACAAAAGGAGTTGCATTGTGTGTTTGTGGATTTAGAGAAAGCGTACGACAGAGTGCCAAGAGAGGAGTTGTGGTATTGTATGAGGAAGTCAGGTGTGTCAGAGAAGTATGTGAGGGTGGTGCAGGACAGTGTGACGGCAGTGAAGTGTGCAGTAGATACGACAGACTGGTTCAGGGTAAAGGTTGGACTGCATCAAGGATCGGCCCTGAGCCCTGTTTCCTGTTTGCAGTGGTGATGGACAGGTTGACGGACGAGGTCAGACAGGAGTCTCCATGGTCTATGATGTTTGCGGATGATATTGTGATTTGTGGTGAGAGTAGGGAGCAGGTCGAGAAGAGCCTGGAGAGGTGGAGGTATGCGCTGGAGAGTAGGGGAATGAAAGTCAGTAGGAGTAAGACAGAGTACATGTGTGTGAATGAGAGGGAGGGCATGCGGTTGCAGGGAGAAGAGGTGGAGAAGGTGGAGGAGTTCATGTACCTGGGGTCAACAGTGCAAAGTAATGGAGAGTGTGTTAGAGAAGTAAAGAAAAGAGTGAAGGCAGCGTGGAGTGGGTGGAGAAGAGTGGCAGGAGTGATTTGTGATAGTAGGGTATCTGCAAGAATGAAAGGTAAAGTTTATAGGTCTGTGGTGAGACCTGCGATGTTGTATGGATTAGAGACAGTGGCATTGAGTAAAAGACAGGAGGTGGAGCTGAAGGTAGCAGAGCTGAAGATGTTAAGGTTTTTGTTGGGAGTGACGACGATGGACAAGATTAGAAATGAGTTTATTAGAGGGACAGCGCATGTAGGATGTTTTGATGATGGAGGCGAGATTGAGATGGTTTGAACATGTGCAGAGGAGGGACATGAATTATATTGGTAGAAGAATGCTGAGGATGGAGCCACCAGGTAGGAGGAAAAGAGAAAGGCCAAGGAGGAGGTTCATGGATGTGGTGAGGGAAGACATGCAGGTAGTTGGTGTGAAAGAGGCAGATGTAGAGGACAGGGTGGTATGGAGACGGATGATCTGCTGTGGGGACCCCTAATGGGAGCAGCCAAAAGAAGAAGAAGAAGAAGAATGATAACAATTTCCTTTGGTGGGATGAATCCGTCACGACAATGTGTTCTTAGACATTAAGATGCAAGATTAGAAGACGTTTCTTTATGGTCTGGCTTAAATAGGTGATTTTGTCTGAAGTATCTGAAAGAATCCACGATAATTTTTATATGCCCGAAAAAAATAGATAAATAAATAAATTATACAATAATAAAAAATTAAAATTTTTATCATAGCTTCACAATCATTCCAAACTCGTCTTTGAACCTTTCAGGAAAAGATACGATGCATAAAATGGGAATGGTGGTTCTGTTTTATTTTAAACCAATGTTTCACTTTCTTTTCCTTCTGTCCTCATGCTCTCAACTATCCGAAATATTTCTTCCGTAGTACATGTAGTACAGACATCCTGCCTGATGAGCCAAATTTGGGTGAAGTTAACCCTAAATTATGGGCCTCTCACAAAGACGGGGCAGGTTTAATCCAGGTAAAGCCGTATGTATCATGCACTCATAAAAACACACCATCCATTCATTCATTCATTCATTCAGAAGAAGGGGGAGTGGTGGCTCCAGCGGTTAAGGCGCTGGGTTGCCGATCGGAAGGTCTGGGGTTCAAGCCCCGGTATCGCCAAGCTGCCACTCTTGGGCCCTTGAGCAAGGCCCTTAACCCTCTATTCTCCGGGGGTGCCTTACGAAGGAAATATCAAGGTCCGTGACGTGGGGCCGCCTTCCCGTGGGCTCACCACCTGCAGGAGGGCCCGTAAGGGACGGTGCTGTGAGGATTGGGCAGCAGTCGAAGGCGGGGGCCTGCTTAGACTGCTGCCCCCACGACCCGAAATACGGATAAGCGGGAGAAAATGAATGAATGAATGAATAAGAGAAGAATGTTGGCATTTTTCCAGTTATTGACAATTTATTGTCACAAAGTGTTTTGATAGAGACACATTCACCTTATAACACACCGATTAATCCAGATTTGAATGCGGATAAAAAATGCTGGAGGCTAACTCAAGATTTACAAGAGATTAATTAAATAGTTATTCCGTTAGCTCCATTGGTGCCCGATATAGCTACCATTGTTAACTCTATATCAGCAACTCACAGATTTTTTACTGTGATTGAACTTTGTTCTGCCATTTTCAGTGTCCTTTTGGCCTCAGAAACGCAGCCGCTTTTTGCGTTTACCTATAGGGGACGTCAATTCACCTGGACCCGTCTTCCTCTGGGTTTTGTTGACTCGCTAGCCATATTTTCCGCTGTAGTGCACAGAACTTTGGCTGATATACACCTTCCAGAAACAACCTGCATCCTTCAATACGCAAATGACATCCTCAACACACAAGATATGACAGCACAACGTAGATCTGGTTCTGAAATCACGCTCTTGGTGACAGAAAACTTAATCATTAAGCCTTCTTTTCAGCCGCATTCAGCTGTAGTAGCGCTGCGTGATCTGCTAGACTTTATTGACTTAGATGGTTTTAATGATGCACACGATTGCCTTAAACACATTGAACAAGAGACCTCTTGTAGGCCCGATCTTTTAGATACAGCCCTGGAAGAGGGGGATTGCCTATTTGTAGATAGATCATGTTCAAAACCCTCTGATGTGTATTTATGTGGATATGCAGTTGTAAAATTACCTGATGAAATAGTTGAAGCTTAATCATTACCATACACATCTGCACAAGCTGCAAAGTTGGTGGCACTTACAAGTGCATGTCAAATGTCTGAAGGTAATCCACCCTATATGCCACCTGTAGGAAATTTGAGATACCTGTTGGTTATATTTGACAGATTGAGTAAGTGGCCAGAATTATTTCCATTCGCGACAGAGAACGCTAAAACAGTTGTAAAAATATTAATGAAAGAGTTCATCTCTAAATTTTGGATTCCTAGTGTGATTGAAAGTGATAACAGCACACATTTTGCTCCTAAAGTGACACAACTTTTGGTTAAAAGCTTAGCAATTGATTGGCATTTTAATATTTCCTATCACCCACAGTCAGCTGGACTGGTGGAAAGAATGAACAGAACCATTAAGGAATGTGTTACTAAAGCCTGCATTGAAACAGGCCGAAATTGGACTGTTGTTCACCTGGCAGTATTTACAGAAATGAGAATGACCCCATCTTCAACTACTAAACTGTCACCTTTTGAAATTTGAATGGGCCAGGCTTTCCCGACTCCATGGGTCAGGGGACGCACTTGCATTTCTGTCTTAGGTAACCTGGAAGTGATTGTGGACGACTACGTTTCTGCACTGGTTGAAAAATGTAATTCTATTAGTGCTGAATATTCATATTCATTAACACAAATAAATAAATAAAAATGTTAAAAAGTGCAATCCGTGAACTAAAAACTTTTACATGACAAACCATGGGTTGACAAAAGTATGATTTTTTACATAACAAAATATGATGGTCAATTAAGAAAATATGAATTTTTATATTCAGAAGCATATGTTCATGGAAAACCTTTAAAAAAAATTGCCATTAAGAAACAAAAAACTAAAAAGTGACCATACAAATCATATTTTGACAAATACAATGACATTTTCATTGAAAATGGGATAGTTATTGTAAAAATATGAATTTTCATATTTATAATCATCATTTAATGAAAAACCACAAAAAAAAGTACAATATGCAGGCAAAAGACTCACAATTAAAACCATGGTCTGAGAAAAATAAAACTTTTAAAAAAATAAAAATATGAAATTAATTGGTAAAATTCATGAAAAAAATGTAAAAAGTGCAAATAACAAATCAAGTTTTTACAAGTTATTGTGAAAATATAAATGGTCATATTCATAAGCATTATTTTGCAAAAAATCTGTAAATGTGCAATAAGTGAACGAAAAAGATATCATGATAAACCATGTTTTGACATTAATATGACTTTTCTCATATAAATATGAAATTGATTGGTAAAATATTAATTTTCATATTGAAAGGCATTATTCATGAAAAACTGTAAAAAGAAATGGTAAAAATTCAATGAAAAACTTTTCATTTTCATAAGCAACATTTAACTGAAAACCGTTGAAAGAGCAAAAATTCAAGACACAATGGTTTGAAAAAAATTACTTTTTTTTAATAATTATATTTAATTTAAATATTACATTTTATATTCATAACCATAATTTCATTAAAGAAATTGTTAACTTTTCCATAAAATTATGAATTATAGTAAAAATATGAATTTTTATATTCATAGCATCATTTAACTAAAATTCGTTAAAAGTGCAAAAAAATCTGCGCAAAACATGATGACAAACAATGGTTTGAAAAAATTTAAATTTTTATAAAAAATTTGTTGCGAGAAAAGCGAGATACTTTCCAGCAATATCCGAAGGTAAAACACGCATCAAGGTAAGTTTTAGGATACTTGCTTGCTTGCGGGGATTGTCCCATTTGCCAGCCAATAGGGCTGCATTTGTGTTCGTTTCCTGGTTATGCATTAATTGTTTAATTAATGATAACAATTTCAACCCAGCCATTATGGATGCACAAGCCAGTGCACTCTTAGTCCCAAGCCCGAGTAAATGGGGAGGGTTGCGTGAGGAAGGGCATCCAGTGTAAAACATGTGCCAAATCAAATATGCGGATCACAAATGAGAATTTCATACCGGATCGGTCGAGGCCCGGGTTACCAACGACCGCCACAGGTATCGTTAGCCGACAGGGTACCAGTGGAAATTGGGCTACTGTTGGCCGAAGGAGGAGGAAGACGTCTACAGAGGCGACAGGGAAAGGAGCAGTGTAGGAAAGTGAAGGTTCGGGTTGGTACTTTAAATGTTGGTACTATGACTAGTAAAGGGAGAGAGATAGCTGATATGATGGAGAGGAGAAAGGTAGATATGTTGTATGTTCAGGAGACCAAGTGGAAAGGGAGTAAGGTCAGGAAAATTGGAGGAAAAGGCATATGAGGAGCTGTATGAGAGGTTGGAAACTAAGGAAGGAGAAAAGGATTTATACCGATTGGCCAGGCAGAGCGACCGAGCTGGGAAGGATGTACTGCAAGTTAGAGCAATAAAGGATGAAGAGGGAAATGTGTTGACTAGTGAGGAGAGTGTGTTGAGAAGGTGGAGGGAGTATTTTGAGCAGCTGATGAATGAGGAAAATCAGAGAGAGAGAAGGTTGGATGATGTGGAGTTGGTGAAGCAGGATGTAGATAGGATTAGTAAGGAGGAAGTAAGAGAAGCGATTAAGAGGATGAAGAGTGGAAAGTCGGTTGGACCAGATGACATACCTGTAGAAGCGTGGAGATGTTTAGGAGAGATGGCAGTGGAGTTTTTAACCAGATTGTTTAACAGGATTTTGGAAGGTGAAAAGATGCCTGAGGAATGGAGAAGAAGTGTGCTGGTACCGATCTTTAAGCATAAAGGAGATGTGCAGATCTGCAGTAACTACAGGGGAATTAAGTTGATCAGTCACACCATGATGTTATGGGAAAGAGTAGTGGAAGCCAGGCTGAGAGAAGAGGTGACCATCTGTGGGCAACAGTATGGTTTCATGCCGAGAAAAAGCACCACAGATGCCTTATTTGCTTTGAGAATGTTGATTTAGAAGTATAGAGAAGGACAAAAGGAGTTGCATTGTGTGTTTGTGGATTTAGAGAAAGCGTACGACAGAGTGCCAAGAGAGGAGTTGTGGTATTGTATGAGGAAGTCAGGTGTGTCAGAGAAGTATGTGAGGGTGGTGCAGGACAGTGTGACGGCAGTGAAGTGTGCAGTAGATACGACAGACTGGTTCAGGGTAAAGGTTGGACTGCATCAAGGATCGGCCCTGAGCCCTGTTTCCTGTTTGCAGTGGTGATGGACAGGTTGACGGACGAGGTCAGACAGGAGTCTCCATGGTCTATGATGTTTGCGGATGATATTGTGATTTGTGGTGAGAGTAGGGAGCAGGTCGAGAAGAGCCTGGAGAGGTGGAGGTATGCGCTGGAGAGTAGGGGAATGAAAGTCAGTAGGAGTAAGACAGAGTACATGTGTGTGAATGAGAGGGAGGGCATGCGGTTGCAGGGAGAAGAGGTGGAGAAGGTGGAGGAGTTCATGTACCTGGGGTCAACAGTGCAAAGTAATGGAGAGTGTGTTAGAGAAGTAAAGAAAAGAGTGAAGGCAGCGTGGAGTGGGTGGAGAAGAGTGGCAGGAGTGATTTGTGATAGTAGGGTATCTGCAAGAATGAAAGGTAAAGTTTATAGGTCTGTGGTGAGACCTGCGATGTTGTATGGATTAGAGACAGTGGCATTGAGTAAAAGACAGGAGGTGGAGCTGAAGGTAGCAGAGCTGAAGATGTTAAGGTTTTTGTTGGGAGTGACGACGATGGACAAGATTAGAAATGAGTTTATTAGAGGGACAGCGCATGTAGGATGTTTTGATGATGGAGGCGAGATTGAGATGGTTTGAACATGTGCAGAGGAGGGACATGAATTATATTGGTAGAAGAATGCTGAGGATGGAGCCACCAGGTAGGAGGAAAAGAGAAAGGCCAAGGAGGAGGTTCATGGATGTGGTGAGGGAAGACATGCAGGTAGTTGGTGTGAAAGAGGCAGATGTAGAGGACAGGGTGGTATGGAGACGGATGATCTGCTGTGGGGACCCCTAATGGGAGCAGCCAAAAGAAGAAGAAGAAGAAGAATGATAACAATTTCCTTTGGTGGGATGAATCCGTCACGACAATGTGTTCTTAGACATTAAGATGCAAGATTAGAAGACGTTTCTTTATGGTCTGGCTTAAATAGGTGATTTTGTCTGAAGTATCTGAAAGAATCCACGATAATTTTTATATGCCCGAAAAAAATAGATAAATAAATAAATTATACAATAATAAAAAATTAAAATTTTTATCATAGCTTCACAATCATTCCAAACTCGTCTTTGAACCTTTCAGGAAAAGATACGATGCATAAAATGGGAATGGTGGTTCTGTTTTATTTTAAACCAATGTTTCACTTTCTTTTCCTTCTGTCCTCATGCTCTCAACTATCCGAAATATTTCTTCCGTAGTACATGTAGTACAGACATCCTGCCTGATGAGCCAAATTTGGGTGAAGTTAACCCTAAATTATGGGCCTCTCACAAAGACGGGGCAGGTTTAATCCAGGTAAAGCCGTATGTATCATGCACTCATAAAAACACACCATCCATTCATTCATTCATTCATTCAGAAGAAGGGGGAGTGGTGGCTCCAGCGGTTAAGGCGCTGGGTTGCCGATCGGAAGGTCTGGGGTTCAAGCCCCGGTATCGCCAAGCTGCCACTCTTGGGCCCTTGAGCAAGGCCCTTAACCCTCTATTCTCCGGGGGTGCCTTACGAAGGAAATATCAAGGTCCGTGACGTGGGGCCGCCTTCCCGTGGGCTCACCACCTGCAGGAGGGCCCGTAAGGGACGGTGCTGTGAGGATTGGGCAGCAGTCGAAGGCGGGGGCCTGCTTAGACTGCTGCCCCCACGACCCGAAATACGGATAAGCGGGAGAAAATGAATGAATGAATGAATAAGAGAAGAATGTTGGCATTTTTCCAGTTATTGACAATTTATTGTCACAAAGTGTTTTGATAGAGACACATTCACCTTATAACACACCGATTAATCCAGATTTGAATGCGGATAAAAAATGCTGGAGGCTAACTCAAGATTTACAAGAGATTAATTAAATAGTTATTCCGTTAGCTCCATTGGTGCCCGATATAGCTACCATTGTTAACTCTATATCAGCAACTCACAGATTTTTTACTGTGATTGAACTTTGTTCTGCCATTTTCAGTGTCCTTTTGGCCTCAGAAACGCAGCCGCTTTTTGCGTTTACCTATAGGGGACGTCAATTCACCTGGACCCGTCTTCCTCTGGGTTTTGTTGACTCGCTAGCCATATTTTCCGCTGTAGTGCACAGAACTTTGGCTGATATACACCTTCCAGAAACAACCTGCATCCTTCAATACGCAAATGACATCCTCAACACACAAGATATGACAGCACAACGTAGATCTGGTTCTGAAATCACGCTCTTGGTGACAGAAAACTTAATCATTAAGCCTTCTTTTCAGCCGCATTCAGCTGTAGTAGCGCTGCGTGATCTGCTAGACTTTATTGACTTAGATGGTTTTAATGATGCACACGATTGCCTTAAACACATTGAACAAGAGACCTCTTGTAGGCCCGATCTTTTAGATACAGCCCTGGAAGAGGGGGATTGCCTATTTGTAGATAGATCATGTTCAAAACCCTCTGATGTGTATTTATGTGGATATGCAGTTGTAAGATTACCTGATGAAATAGTTGAAGCTTAATCATTACCATACACATCTGCACAAGCTGCAAAGTTGGTGGCACTTACAAGTGCATGTCAAATGTCTGAAGGTAATCCACCCTATATGCCACCTGTAGGAAATTTGAGATACCTGTTGGTTATATTTGACAGATTGAGTAAGTGGCCAGAATTATTTCCATTCGCGACAGAGAACGCTAAAACAGTTGTAAAAATATTAATGAAAGAGTTCATCTCTAAATTTTGGATTCCTAGTGTGATTGAAAGTGATAACAGCACACATTTTGCTCCTAAAGTGACACAACTTTTGGTTAAAAGCTTAGCAATTGATTGGCATTTTAATATTTCCTATCACCCACAGTCAGCTGGACTGGTGGAAAGAATGAACAGAACCATTAAGGAATGTGTTACTAAAGCCTGCATTGAAACAGGCCGAAATTGGACTGTTGTTCACCTGGCAGTATTTACAGAAATGAGAATGACCCCATCTTCAACTACTAAACTGTCACCTTTTGAAATTTGAATGGGCCAGGCTTTCCCGACTCCATGGGTCAGGGGACGCACTTGCATTTCTGTCTTAGGTAACCTGGAAGTGATTGTGGACGACTACGTTTCTGCACTGGTTGAAAAATGTAATTCTATTAGTGCTGAATATTCATATTCATTAACACAAATAAATAAATAAAAATGTTAAAAAGTGCAATCCGTGAACTAAAAACTTTTACATGACAAACCATGGGTTGACAAAAGTATGATTTTTTACATAACAAAATATGATGGTCAATTAAGAAAATATGAATTTTTATATTCAGAAGCATATGTTCATGGAAAACCTTTAAAAAAAATTGCCATTAAGAAACAAAAAACTAAAAAGTGACCATACAAATCATATTTTGACAAATACAATGACATTTTCATTGAAAATGGGATAGTTATTGTAAAAATATGAATTTTCATATTTATAATCATCATTTAATGAAAAACCACAAAAAAAAGTACAATATGCAGGCAAAAGACTCACAATTAAAACCATGGTCTGAGAAAAATAAAACTTTTAAAAAAATAAAAATATGAAATTAATTGGTAAAATTCATGAAAAAAATGTAAAAAGTGCAAATAACAAATCAAGTTTTTACAAGTTATTGTGAAAATATAAATGGTCATATTCATAAGCATTATTTTGCAAAAAATCTGTAAATGTGCAATAAGTGAACGAAAAAGATATCATGATAAACCATGTTTTGACATTAATATGACTTTTCTCATATAAATATGAAATTGATTGGTAAAATATTAATTTTCATATTGAAAGGCATTATTCATGAAAAACTGTAAAAAGAAATGGTAAAAATTCAATGAAAAACTTTTCATTTTCATAAGCAACATTTAACTGAAAACCGTTGAAAGAGCAAAAATTCAAGACACAATGGTTTGAAAAAAATTACTTTTTTTTAATAATTATATTTAATTTAAATATTACATTTTATATTCATAACCATAATTTCATTAAAGAAATTGTTAACTTTTCCATAAAATTATGAATTATAGTAAAAATATGAATTTTTATATTCATAGCATCATTTAACTAAAATTCGTTAAAAGTGCAAAAAAATCTGCGCAAAACATGATGACAAACAATGGTTTGAAAAAATTTAAATTTTTATAAAAAATTTGTTGCGAGAAAAGCGAGATACTTTCCAGCAATATCCGAAGGTAAAACACGCATCAAGGTAAGTTTTAGGATACTTGCTTGCTTGCGGGGATTGTCCCATTTGCCAGCCAATAGGGCTGCATTTGTGTTCGTTTCCTGGTTATGCATTAATTGTTTAATTAATGATAACAATTTCAACCCAGCCATTATGGATGCACAAGCCAGTGCACTCTTAGTCCCAAGCCCGAGTAAATGGGGAGGGTTGCGTGAGGAAGGGCATCCAGTGTAAAACATGTGCCAAATCAAATATGCGGATCACAAATGAGAATTTCATACCGGATCGGTCGAGGCCCGGGTTACCAACGACCGCCACAGGTATCGTTAGCCGACAGGGTACCGGTGGAAATTGGGCTACTGTTGGCCGAAGGAGGAGGAAGACGTCTACAGAGGCGACAGGGAAAGGAGCAGTGTAGGAAAGTGAAGGTTCGGGTTGGTACTTTAAATGTTGGTACTATGACTGGTAAAGGGAGAGAGATAGCTGATATGATGGAGAGTAGAAAGGTAGATATGTTGTATGTTCAGGAGACCAAGTGGAAAGGGAGTAAGGTCAGGAAAATTGGAGGAAAAGGCATATGAGGAGCTGTATGAGAGGTTGGAAACTAAGGAAGGAGAAAAGGATTTATACCGATTGGCCAGGCAGAGGGACCGAGCTGGGAAGGATGTACTGCAAGTTAGAGCAATAAAGGATGAAGAGGGAAATGTGTTGACTAGTGAGGAGAGTGTGTTGAGAAGGTGGAGGGAGTATTTTGAGCAGCTGATGAATGAGGAAAATCAGAGAGAGAGAAGGTTGGATGATGTGGAGTTGGTGAAGCAGGATGTAGATAGGATTAGTAAGGAGGAAGTAAGAGAAGCGATTAAGAGGATGAAGAGTGGAAAGTCGGTTGGACCAGATGACATACCTGTAGAAGCGTGGAGATGTTTAGGAGAGATGGCAGTGGAGTTTTTAACCAGATTGTTTAACAGGATTTTGGAAGGTGAAAAGATGCCTGAGGAATGGAGAAGAAGTGTGCTGGTACCGATCTTTAAGCATAAAGGAGATGTGCAGATCTGCAGTAACTACAGGGGAATTAAGTTGATCAGTCACACCATGATGTTATGGGAAAGAGTAGTGGAAGCCAGGCTGAGAGAAGAGGTGACCATCTGTGGGCAACAGTATGGTTTCATGCCGAGGAAAAGCACCACAGATGCCTTATTTGCTTTGAGAATGTTGATTTAGAAGTATAGAGAAGGACAAAAGGAGTTGCATTGTGTGTTTGTGGATTTAGAGAAAGCATACGACAGAGTGCCAAGAGAGGAGTTGTGGTATTGTATGAGGAAGTCAGGTGTGTCAGAGAAGTATGTGAGGGTGGTGTAGGACAGTGTGACGGCAGTGAAGTGTGCAGTAGATACGACAGACTGGTTCAGGGTAAAAGTTGGACTGCATCAAGGATCGGCCCTGAGCCCTGTTTCCTGTTTGCAGTGGTGATGGACAGGTTGACGGACGAGGTCAGACAGGAGTCTCCATGGTCTATGATGTTTGCGGATGATATTGTGATTTGTGGTGAGAGTAGGGAGCAGGTCGAGAAGAGCCTGGAGAGGTGGAGGTATGCGCTGGAGAGTAGGGGAATGAAAGTCAGTAGGAGTAAGACAGAGTACATGTGTGTGAATGAGAGGGAGGGCAGTGGAGTGATGCGGTTGCAGGGAGAAGAGGTGGAGAAGGTGGAGGAGTTCATGTACCTGGGGTCAACAGTGCAAAGTAATGGAGAGTGTGTTAGAGAAGTAAAGAAAAGAGTGAAGGCAGCGTGGAGTGGGTGGAGAAGAGTGGCAGGAGTGATTTGTGATAGTAGGGTATCTGCAAGAATGAAAGGTAAAGTTTATAGGTCTGTGGTGAGACCTGCGATGTTGTATGGATTAGAGACAGTGGCATTGAGTAAAAGACAGGAGGTGGAGCTGGAGGTAGCAGAGCTGAAGATGTTAAGGTTTTCGTTGGGAGTGACGACGATGGACAAGATTAGAAATGAGTTTATTAGAGGGACAGCGCATGTAGGATGTTTTGATGATGGAGGCGAGATTGAGATGGTTTGAACATGTGCAGAGGAGGGACATGAATTATATTGGTAGAAGAATGCTGAGGATGGAGCCACCAGGTAGGAGGAAAAGAGAAAGGCCAAGGAGGAGGTTCATGGATGTGGTGAGAGAAGACATGCAGGTAGTTGGTGTGAAAGAGGCAGATGTAGAGGACAGGGTGGTATGGAGACGGATGATCTGCTGTGGGGACCCCTAATGGGAGCAGCCGAAAAAAGAAGAAGAAGAAGAATGATAACAATTTCCTTTGGTGGGATGAATCCGTCACGACAATGTGTTCTTAGACATTAAGATGCAAGATTAGAAGAGGTTTCTTTATGGTCTGGCTTAAATAGGTGATTTTGTCTGAAGTATCTGAAAGAATCCACGATAATTTTTATATGCCCGAAAAAAACAGATAAATAAATAAATTATACAATAATAAAAAATTTAAATTTTTATCATAGCTTCACAATCATTCCAAACTCGTCTTTGAACCTTTCAGGAAAAGATACGATGCATAAAATGGGAATGGTGGTTCTGTTTTATTTTAAACCAATGTTTCACTTTCTTTTCCTTCTGTCCTCATGCTCTCAACTATCCGAAATATTTCTTCCGTAGTACATGTAGTACAGACATCCTGCCTGATGAGCCAAATTTAGGTGAAGTTAACCCTAAATTATGGGACTCTCACAAATACGGGGCAGGTTTAATCCAGGTAAAGCCGTATGTATCATGCACTCATGAAAACACACCATCCAGTTTTTGGTAAACAATATCCATTGTTATAAGAGAAGAATGTTGGCATTTTTCCAGTTATTGACAATTTATTGTCACAAAGTGTTTTGATAGAGACACATTCACCTTATAACACACCGATTAATCCAGATTTGAATGCGGATAAAAAATGCTGGAGGCTAACTCAAGATTTACAAGAGATTAATTAAATAGTTATTCCGTTAGCTCCATTGGTGCCCGATATAGCTACCATTGTTAACTCTATATCAGCAACTCACAGATTTTTTACTGTGATTGAACTTTGTTCTGCCATTTTCAGTGTCCTTTTGGCCTCAGAAACGCAGCCGCTTTTTGCGTTTACCTATAGGGGACGTCAATTCACCTGGACCCGTCTTCCTCTGGGTTTTGTTGACTCGCTAGCCGTATTTTCCGCTGTAGTGCACAGAACTTTGGCTGATATACACCTTCCAGAAACAACCTGCATCCTTCAATACGCAAATGACATCCTCAACACTCAAGATATGACAGCACAACGTAGATCTGGTTATGAAATCACGCTCTTGGTGACAGAAAACTTAATCATTAAGCCTTCTTTTCAGCCGCATTCAGCTGTAGTAGCGCTGCGTGATCTGCTAGACTTTATTGACTTAGATGGTTTTAATGATGCACACGATTGCCTTAAACACATTGAACAAGAGACCTCTTGTAGGCCCGATCTTTTAGATACAGCCCTGGAAGAGGGGGATTGCCTATTTGTAGATAGATCATGTTCAAAACCCTCTGATGTGTATTTATGTGGATATGCAGTTGTAAGATTACCTGATGAAATAGTTGAAGCTTAATCATTACCATACACATCTGCACAAGCTGCAAAGTTGGTGGCACTTACAAGTGCATGTCAAATGTCTGAAGGTAATCCACCCTATATGCCACCTGTAGGAATTTTGAGATACCTTTTGGTTATATTTGACAGATTGAGTAAGTGGCCAGAATCATTTCCATGCGCGACAGAGAACGCTAAAACAGTTGTAAAAATATTAATGAAAGAGTTCATCTCTAAATTTTGGATTCCTAGTGTGATTGAAAGTGATAACAGCACACATTTTGCTCCTAAAGTGACACAACTTTTGGTTAAAAGCTTAGCAATTGATTGGCATTTTATTATTTCCTATCACCCACAGTCAGCTGGACTGGTGGAAAGAATGAACAGAACCATTAAGGAATGTGTTACTAAAGCCTGCATTGAAACAGGCCGAAATTGGACTGTTGTTCACCTGGCAGTATTTACAGAAATGAGAATGACCCCATCTTCAACTACTAAACTGTCACCTTTTGAAATTCGAATGGGCCAGGCTTTCCCGACTCCATGGGTCAGGGGACGCACTTGCATTTCTGTCTTAGGTAACCTGGAAGTGATTGTGGACGACTACGTTTCTGCACTGGTTGAAAAATGTAATTCTATTAGTGCTGAATATTCATATTCATTAACACAAATAAATAAATAAAAATGTTAAAAAGTGCAATCCGTGAACTAAAAACTTTTACATGACAAACCATGGGTTGACAAAAGTATGATTTTTTACATAACAAAATATGATGGTCAATTAAGAAAATATGAATTTTTATATTCAGAAGCATATGTTCATGGAAAACCTTTAAAAAAATTGCCATTAAGAAACAAAAAACTAAAAAGTGACCATACAAATCATATTTTGACAAATACGATGACATTTTCATTGAAAATGTGATAGTTATTGTAAAAATATGAATTTTCATATTTATAATCATCATTTAATGAAAAACCACAAAAAAACGTACAATATGCAGGCAAAAGACTCACAATTAAAACCATGGTCTGAGAAAAATAAAACTTTTTAAAAAATAAAAATATGAAATTAATTGGTAAAATTCATGAAAAAAATGTAAAAAGTGCAAATAACAAATCAAGTTTTTACAAGTTATTGTGAAAATATAAATGGTTATATATTTATAAGCATTATTTCGCAAAAAATCTGTAAATGTGCAATAAGTGAACGAAAAAGATATCATGATAAACCATGTTTTGACATGAATATGACTTTTCTCATATAAATATGAAATTGATTGGTAAAATATTAATTTTCATATTGAAAGGCATTATTCATGAAAAACTGTAAAAAGAAATGGTAAAAATTCAATGAAAAACTTTTCATTTTCATAAGCAACATTTAACTAAAAACCGTTGAAAGTGCAAAAATTCAAGACACAATGGTTTGAAAAAAATGACTTTTTTTAAATAATTATTTTAATTAAAATATTACATTTTATATTCATAACCATAATTTCATTAAAGAAATTGTTAACTTTTCCATAAAATTATGAATTATAGTAAAAATATGAATTTTTATATTCATAGCATCATTTAACTAAAATTCGTTAAAAGTGCAAAAAAATCTGCGCAAAACATGATGACAAACAATGGTTTGAAAAAATGTAAATTTTTATAAAAAATTTGTTGCGAGAAAAGCGAGATACTTTCCAGCAATATCCGAAGGTAAAACACGCATCAAGGTAAGTTTTAGGATACTTGCTTGCTTGCAGGGATTGTCCCATTTGCCAGCCAATAGGGCTGCATTTGTGTTCGTTTCCTGGTTATGCATTAATTGTTTAATTAATGATAACAATTTCAACCCAGCCATTATGGATGCACAAGCCAGTGCACTCTTAGTCCCAAGCCCGAGTAAATGGGGAGGGTTGCGTTAGGAAGGGCATCCACTGTAAAACATGTGCCAAATCAAATATGCGGATCACAAATGAGAATTTCATACCGGATCGGTCGAGGCCCGGGTTACCAACGACCGCCACAGGTATCGTTAGCCGACAGGGTACCAGTGGAAATTGGGCTACTGTTGGCCGAAGGAGGAGGAAGACGTCTACAGAGGCGACAGGGAAAGGAGCAGTGTAGGAAAGTGAAGGTTCGGGTTGGTACTTTAAATGTTGGTACTATGACTGGTAAAGGGAGAGAGATAGCTGATATGATGGAGAGGAGAAAGGTAGATATGTTGTATGTTCAGGAGACCAAGTGGAAAGGGAGTAAGGTCAGGAAAATTGGAGGAAAAGGCATATGAGGAGCTGTATGAGAGGTTGGAAACTAAGGAAGGAGAAAAGGATTTATACCGATTGGCCAGGCAGAGCGACCGAGCTGGGAAGGATGTACTGCAAGTTAGAGCAATAAAGGATGAAGAGGGAAATGTGTTGACTAGTGAGGAGAGTGTGTTGAGAAGGTGGAGGGAGTATTTTGAGCAGCTGATGAATGAGGAAAATCAGAGAGAGAGAAGGTTGGATGATGTGGAGTTGGTGAAGCAGGATGTAGATAGGATTAGTAAGGAGGAAGTAAGAGAAGCGATTAAGAGGATGAAGAGTGGAAAGTCGGTTGGACCAGATGACATACCTGTAGAAGCGTGGAGATGTTTAGGAGAGATGGCAGTGGAGTTTTTAACCAGATTGTTTAACAGGATTTTGGAAGGTGAAAAGATGCCTGAGGAATGGAGAAGAAGTGTGCTGGTACCGATCTTTAAGCATAAAGGAGATGTGCAGATCTGCAGTAACTACAGGGGAATTAAGTTGATCAGTCACACCATGATGTTATGGGAAAGAGTAGTGGAAGCCAGGCTGAGAGAAGAGGTGACCATCTGTGGGCAACAGTATGGTTTCATGCCGAGAAAAAGCACCACAGATGCCTTATTTGCTTTGAGAATGTTGATTTAGAAGTATAGAGAAGGACAAAAGGAGTTGCATTGTGTGTTTGTGGATTTAGAGAAAGCGTACGACAGAGTGCCAAGAGAGGAGTTGTGGTATTGTATGAGGAAGTCAGGTGTGTCAGAGAAGTATGTGAGGGTGGTGCAGGACAGTGTGACGGCAGTGAAGTGTGCAGTAGATACGACAGACTGGTTCAGGGTAAAGGTTGGACTGCATCAAGGATCGGCCCTGAGCCCTGTTTCCTGTTTGCAGTGGTGATGGACAGGTTGACGGACGAGGTCAGACAGGAGTCTCCATGGTCTATGATGTTTGCGGATGATATTGTGATTTGTGGTGAGAGTAGGGAGCAGGTCGAGAAGAGCCTGGAGAGGTGGAGGTATGCGCTGGAGAGTAGGGGAATGAAAGTCAGTAGGAGTAAGACAGAGTACATGTGTGTGAATGAGAGGGAGGGCATGCGGTTGCAGGGAGAAGAGGTGGAGAAGGTGGAGGAGTTCATGTACCTGGGGTCAACAGTGCAAAGTAATGGAGAGTGTGTTAGAGAAGTAAAGAAAAGAGTGAAGGCAGCGTGGAGTGGGTGGAGAAGAGTGGCAGGAGTGATTTGTGATAGTAGGGTATCTGCAAGAATGAAAGGTAAAGTTTATAGGTCTGTGGTGAGACCTGCGATGTTGTATGGATTAGAGACAGTGGCATTGAGTAAAAGACAGGAGGTGGAGCTGAAGGTAGCAGAGCTGAAGATGTTAAGGTTTTTGTTGGGAGTGACGACGATGGACAAGATTAGAAATGAGTTTATTAGAGGGACAGCGCATGTAGGATGTTTTGATGATGGAGGCGAGATTGAGATGGTTTGAACATGTGCAGAGGAGGGACATGAATTATATTGGTAGAAGAATGCTGAGGATGGAGCCACCAGGTAGGAGGAAAAGAGAAAGGCCAAGGAGGAGGTTCATGGATGTGGTGAGGGAAGACATGCAGGTAGTTGGTGTGAAAGAGGCAGATGTAGAGGACAGGGTGGTATGGAGACGGATGATCTGCTGTGGGGACCCCTAATGGGAGCAGCCAAAAGAAGAAGAAGAAGAAGAATGATAACAATTTCCTTTGGTGGGATGAATCCGTCACGACAATGTGTTCTTAGACATTAAGATGCAAGATTAGAAGACGTTTCTTTATGGTCTGGCTTAAATAGGTGATTTTGTCTGAAGTATCTGAAAGAATCCACGATAATTTTTATATGCCCGAAAAAAATAGATAAATAAATAAATTATACAATAATAAAAAATTAAAATTTTTATCATAGCTTCACAATCATTCCAAACTCGTCTTTGAACCTTTCAGGAAAAGATACGATGCATAAAATGGGAATGGTGGTTCTGTTTTATTTTAAACCAATGTTTCACTTTCTTTTCCTTCTGTCCTCATGCTCTCAACTATCCGAAATATTTCTTCCGTAGTACATGTAGTACAGACATCCTGCCTGATGAGCCAAATTTGGGTGAAGTTAACCCTAAATTATGGGCCTCTCACAAAGACGGGGCAGGTTTAATCCAGGTAAAGCCGTATGTATCATGCACTCATAAAAACACACCATCCATTCATTCATTCATTCATTCAGAAGAAGGGGGAGTGGTGGCTCCAGCGGTTAAGGCGCTGGGTTGCCGATCGGAAGGTCTGGGGTTCAAGCCCCGGTATCGCCAAGCTGCCACTCTTGGGCCCTTGAGCAAGGCCCTTAACCCTCTATTCTCCGGGGGTGCCTTACGAAGGAAATATCAAGGTCCGTGACGTGGGGCCGCCTTCCCGTGGGCTCACCACCTGCAGGAGGGCCCGTAAGGGACGGTGCTGTGAGGATTGGGCAGCAGTCGAAGGCGGGGGCCTGCTTAGACTGCTGCCCCCACGACCCGAAATACGGATAAGCGGGAGAAAATGAATGAATGAATGAATAAGAGAAGAATGTTGGCATTTTTCCAGTTATTGACAATTTATTGTCACAAAGTGTTTTGATAGAGACACATTCACCTTATAACACACCGATTAATCCAGATTTGAATGCGGATAAAAAATGCTGGAGGCTAACTCAAGATTTACAAGAGATTAATTAAATAGTTATTCCGTTAGCTCCATTGGTGCCCGATATAGCTACCATTGTTAACTCTATATCAGCAACTCACAGATTTTTTACTGTGATTGAACTTTGTTCTGCCATTTTCAGTGTCCTTTTGGCCTCAGAAACGCAGCCGCTTTTTGCGTTTACCTATAGGGGACGTCAATTCACCTGGACCCGTCTTCCTCTGGGTTTTGTTGACTCGCTAGCCATATTTTCCGCTGTAGTGCACAGAACTTTGGCTGATATACACCTTCCAGAAACAACCTGCATCCTTCAATACGCAAATGACATCCTCAACACACAAGATATGACAGCACAACGTAGATCTGGTTCTGAAATCACGCTCTTGGTGACAGAAAACTTAATCATTAAGCCTTCTTTTCAGCCGCATTCAGCTGTAGTAGCGCTGCGTGATCTGCTAGACTTTATTGACTTAGATGGTTTTAATGATGCACACGATTGCCTTAAACACATTGAACAAGAGACCTCTTGTAGGCCCGATCTTTTAGATACAGCCCTGGAAGAGGGGGATTGCCTATTTGTAGATAGATCATGTTCAAAACCCTCTGATGTGTATTTATGTGGATATGCAGTTGTAAAATTACCTGATGAAATAGTTGAAGCTTAATCATTACCATACACATCTGCACAAGCTGCAAAGTTGGTGGCACTTACAAGTGCATGTCAAATGTCTGAAGGTAATCCACCCTATATGCCACCTGTAGGAAATTTGAGATACCTGTTGGTTATATTTGACAGATTGAGTAAGTGGCCAGAATTATTTCCATTCGCGACAGAGAACGCTAAAACAGTTGTAAAAATATTAATGAAAGAGTTCATCTCTAAATTTTGGATTCCTAGTGTGATTGAAAGTGATAACAGCACACATTTTGCTCCTAAAGTGACACAACTTTTGGTTAAAAGCTTAGCAATTGATTGGCATTTTAATATTTCCTATCACCCACAGTCAGCTGGACTGGTGGAAAGAATGAACAGAACCATTAAGGAATGTGTTACTAAAGCCTGCATTGAAACAGGCCGAAATTGGACTGTTGTTCACCTGGCAGTATTTACAGAAATGAGAATGACCCCATCTTCAACTACTAAACTGTCACCTTTTGAAATTTGAATGGGCCAGGCTTTCCCGACTCCATGGGTCAGGGGACGCACTTGCATTTCTGTCTTAGGTAACCTGGAAGTGATTGTGGACGACTACGTTTCTGCACTGGTTGAAAAATGTAATTCTATTAGTGCTGAATATTCATATTCATTAACACAAATAAATAAATAAAAATGTTAAAAAGTGCAATCCGTGAACTAAAAACTTTTACATGACAAACCATGGGTTGACAAAAGTATGATTTTTTACATAACAAAATATGATGGTCAATTAAGAAAATATGAATTTTTATATTCAGAAGCATATGTTCATGGAAAACCTTTAAAAAAAATTGCCATTAAGAAACAAAAAACTAAAAAGTGACCATACAAATCATATTTTGACAAATACAATGACATTTTCATTGAAAATGGGATAGTTATTGTAAAAATATGAATTTTCATATTTATAATCATCATTTAATGAAAAACCACAAAAAAAAGTACAATATGCAGGCAAAAGACTCACAATTAAAACCATGGTCTGAGAAAAATAAAACTTTTAAAAAAATAAAAATATGAAATTAATTGGTAAAATTCATGAAAAAAATGTAAAAAGTGCAAATAACAAATCAAGTTTTTACAAGTTATTGTGAAAATATAAATGGTCATATTCATAAGCATTATTTTGCAAAAAATCTGTAAATGTGCAATAAGTGAACGAAAAAGATATCATGATAAACCATGTTTTGACATTAATATGACTTTTCTCATATAAATATGAAATTGATTGGTAAAATATTAATTTTCATATTGAAAGGCATTATTCATGAAAAACTGTAAAAAGAAATGGTAAAAATTCAATGAAAAACTTTTCATTTTCATAAGCAACATTTAACTGAAAACCGTTGAAAGAGCAAAAATTCAAGACACAATGGTTTGAAAAAAATTACTTTTTTTTAATAATTATATTTAATTTAAATATTACATTTTATATTCATAACCATAATTTCATTAAAGAAATTGTTAACTTTTCCATAAAATTATGAATTATAGTAAAAATATGAATTTTTATATTCATAGCATCATTTAACTAAAATTCGTTAAAAGTGCAAAAAAATCTGCGCAAAACATGATGACAAACAATGGTTTGAAAAAATTTAAATTTTTATAAAAAATTTGTTGCGAGAAAAGCGAGATACTTTCCAGCAATATCCGAAGGTAAAACACGCATCAAGGTAAGTTTTAGGATACTTGCTTGCTTGCGGGGATTGTCCCATTTGCCAGCCAATAGGGCTGCATTTGTGTTCGTTTCCTGGTTATGCATTAATTGTTTAATTAATGATAACAATTTCAACCCAGCCATTATGGATGCACAAGCCAGTGCACTCTTAGTCCCAAGCCCGAGTAAATGGGGAGGGTTGCGTGAGGAAGGGCATCCAGTGTAAAACATGTGCCAAATCAAATATGCGGATCACAAATGAGAATTTCATACCGGATCGGTCGAGGCCCGGGTTACCAACGACCGCCACAGGTATCGTTAGCCGACAGGGTACCAGTGGAAATTGGGCTACTGTTGGCCGAAGGAGGAGGAAGACGTCTACAGAGGCGACAGGGAAAGGAGCAGTGTAGGAAAGTGAAGGTTCGGGTTGGTACTTTAAATGTTGGTACTATGACTGGTAAAGGGAGAGAGATAGCTGATATGATGGAGAGGAGAAAGGTAGATATGTTGTATGTTCAGGAGACCAAGTGGAAAGGGAGTAAGGTCAGGAAAATTGGAGGAAAAGGCATATGAGGAGCTGTATGAGAGGTTGGAAACTAAGGAAGGAGAAAAGGATTTATACCGATTGGCCAGGCAGAGCGACCGAGCTGGGAAGGATGTACTGCAAGTTAGAGCAATAAAGGATGAAGAGGGAAATGTGTTGACTAGTGAGGAGAGTGTGTTGAGAAGGTGGAGGGAGTATTTTGAGCAGCTGATGAATGAGGAAAATCAGAGAGAGAGAAGGTTGGATGATGTGGAGTTGGTGAAGCAGGATGTAGATAGGATTAGTAAGGAGGAAGTAAGAGAAGCGATTAAGAGGATGAAGAGTGGAAAGTCGGTTGGACCAGATGACATACCTGTAGAAGCGTGGAGATGTTTAGGAGAGATGGCAGTGGAGTTTTTAACCAGATTGTTTAACAGGATTTTGGAAGGTGAAAAGATGCCTGAGGAATGGAGAAGAAGTGTGCTGGTACCGATCTTTAAGCATAAAGGAGATGTGCAGATCTGCAGTAACTACAGGGGAATTAAGTTGATCAGTCACACCATGATGTTATGGGAAAGAGTAGTGGAAGCCAGGCTGAGAGAAGAGGTGACCATCTGTGGGCAACAGTATGGTTTCATGCCGAGAAAAAGCACCACAGATGCCTTATTTGCTTTGAGAATGTTGATTTAGAAGTATAGAGAAGGACAAAAGGAGTTGCATTGTGTGTTTGTGGATTTAGAGAAAGCGTACGACAGAGTGCCAAGAGAGGAGTTGTGGTATTGTATGAGGAAGTCAGGTGTGTCAGAGAAGTATGTGAGGGTGGTGCAGGACAGTGTGACGGCAGTGAAGTGTGCAGTAGATACGACAGACTGGTTCAGGGTAAAGGTTGGACTGCATCAAGGATCGGCCCTGAGCCCTGTTTCCTGTTTGCAGTGGTGATGGACAGGTTGACGGACGAGGTCAGACAGGAGTCTCCATGGTCTATGATGTTTGCGGATGATATTGTGATTTGTGGTGAGAGTAGGGAGCAGGTCGAGAAGAGCCTGGAGAGGTGGAGGTATGCGCTGGAGAGTAGGGGAATGAAAGTCAGTAGGAGTAAGACAGAGTACATGTGTGTGAATGAGAGGGAGGGCATGCGGTTGCAGGGAGAAGAGGTGGAGAAGGTGGAGGAGTTCATGTACCTGGGGTCAACAGTGCAAAGTAATGGAGAGTGTGTTAGAGAAGTAAAGAAAAGAGTGAAGGCAGCGTGGAGTGGGTGGAGAAGAGTGGCAGGAGTGATTTGTGATAGTAGGGTATCTGCAAGAATGAAAGGTAAAGTTTATAGGTCTGTGGTGAGACCTGCGATGTTGTATGGATTAGAGACAGTGGCATTGAGTAAAAGACAGGAGGTGGAGCTGAAGGTAGCAGAGCTGAAGATGTTAAGGTTTTTGTTGGGAGTGACGACGATGGACAAGATTAGAAATGAGTTTATTAGAGGGACAGCGCATGTAGGATGTTTTGATGATGGAGGCGAGATTGAGATGGTTTGAACATGTGCAGAGGAGGGACATGAATTATATTGGTAGAAGAATGCTGAGGATGGAGCCACCAGGTAGGAGGAAAAGAGAAAGGCCAAGGAGGAGGTTCATGGATGTGGTGAGGGAAGACATGCAGGTAGTTGGTGTGAAAGAGGCAGATGTAGAGGACAGGGTGGTATGGAGACGGATGATCTGCTGTGGGGACCCCTAATGGGAGCAGCCAAAAGAAGAAGAAGAAGAAGAATGATAACAATTTCCTTTGGTGGGATGAATCCGTCACGACAATGTGTTCTTAGACATTAAGATGCAAGATTAGAAGACGTTTCTTTATGGTCTGGCTTAAATAGGTGATTTTGTCTGAAGTATCTGAAAGAATCCACGATAATTTTTATATGCCCGAAAAAAATAGATAAATAAATAAATTATACAATAATAAAAAATTAAAATTTTTATCATAGCTTCACAATCATTCCAAACTCGTCTTTGAACCTTTCAGGAAAAGATACGATGCATAAAATGGGAATGGTGGTTCTGTTTTATTTTAAACCAATGTTTCACTTTCTTTTCCTTCTGTCCTCATGCTCTCAACTATCCGAAATATTTCTTCCGTAGTACATGTAGTACAGACATCCTGCCTGATGAGCCAAATTTGGGTGAAGTTAACCCTAAATTATGGGCCTCTCACAAAGACGGGGCAGGTTTAATCCAGGTAAAGCCGTATGTATCATGCACTCATAAAAACACACCATCCATTCATTCATTCATTCATTCAGAAGAAGGGGGAGTGGTGGCTCCAGCGGTTAAGGCGCTGGGTTGCCGATCGGAAGGTCTGGGGTTCAAGCCCCGGTATCGCCAAGCTGCCACTCTTGGGCCCTTGAGCAAGGCCCTTAACCCTCTATTCTCCGGGGGTGCCTTACGAAGGAAATATCAAGGTCCGTGACGTGGGGCCGCCTTCCCGTGGGCTCACCACCTGCAGGAGGGCCCGTAAGGGACGGTGCTGTGAGGATTGGGCAGCAGTCGAAGGCGGGGGCCTGCTTAGACTGCTGCCCCCACGACCCGAAATACGGATAAGCGGGAGAAAATGAATGAATGAATGAATAAGAGAAGAATGTTGGCATTTTTCCAGTTATTGACAATTTATTGTCACAAAGTGTTTTGATAGAGACACATTCACCTTATAACACACCGATTAATCCAGATTTGAATGCGGATAAAAAATGCTGGAGGCTAACTCAAGATTTACAAGAGATTAATTAAATAGTTATTCCGTTAGCTCCATTGGTGCCCGATATAGCTACCATTGTTAACTCTATATCAGCAACTCACAGATTTTTTACTGTGATTGAACTTTGTTCTGCCATTTTCAGTGTCCTTTTGGCCTCAGAAACGCAGCCGCTTTTTGCGTTTACCTATAGGGGACGTCAATTCACCTGGACCCGTCTTCCTCTGGGTTTTGTTGACTCGCTAGCCATATTTTCCGCTGTAGTGCACAGAACTTTGGCTGATATACACCTTCCAGAAACAACCTGCATCCTTCAATACGCAAATGACATCCTCAACACACAAGATATGACAGCACAACGTAGATCTGGTTCTGAAATCACGCTCTTGGTGACAGAAAACTTAATCATTAAGCCTTCTTTTCAGCCGCATTCAGCTGTAGTAGCGCTGCGTGATCTGCTAGACTTTATTGACTTAGATGGTTTTAATGATGCACACGATTGCCTTAAACACATTGAACAAGAGACCTCTTGTAGGCCCGATCTTTTAGATACAGCCCTGGAAGAGGGGGATTGCCTATTTGTAGATAGATCATGTTCAAAACCCTCTGATGTGTATTTATGTGGATATGCAGTTGTAAGATTACCTGATGAAATAGTTGAAGCTTAATCATTACCATACACATCTGCACAAGCTGCAAAGTTGGTGGCACTTACAAGTGCATGTCAAATGTCTGAAGGTAATCCACCCTATATGCCACCTGTAGGAAATTTGAGATACCTGTTGGTTATATTTGACAGATTGAGTAAGTGGCCAGAATTATTTCCATTCGCGACAGAGAACGCTAAAACAGTTGTAAAAATATTAATGAAAGAGTTCATCTCTAAATTTTGGATTCCTAGTGTGATTGAAAGTGATAACAGCACACATTTTGCTCCTAAAGTGACACAACTTTTGGTTAAAAGCTTAGCAATTGATTGGCATTTTAATATTTCCTATCACCCACAGTCAGCTGGACTGGTGGAAAGAATGAACAGAACCATTAAGGAATGTGTTACTAAAGCCTGCATTGAAACAGGCCGAAATTGGACTGTTGTTCACCTGGCAGTATTTACAGAAATGAGAATGACCCCATCTTCAACTACTAAACTGTCACCTTTTGAAATTTGAATGGGCCAGGCTTTCCCGACTCCATGGGTCAGGGGACGCACTTGCATTTCTGTCTTAGGTAACCTGGAAGTGATTGTGGACGACTACGTTTCTGCACTGGTTGAAAAATGTAATTCTATTAGTGCTGAATATTCATATTCATTAACACAAATAAATAAATAAAAATGTTAAAAAGTGCAATCCGTGAACTAAAAACTTTTACATGACAAACCATGGGTTGACAAAAGTATGATTTTTTACATAACAAAATATGATGGTCAATTAAGAAAATATGAATTTTTATATTCAGAAGCATATGTTCATGGAAAACCTTTAAAAAAAATTGCCATTAAGAAACAAAAAACTAAAAAGTGACCATACAAATCATATTTTGACAAATACAATGACATTTTCATTGAAAATGGGATAGTTATTGTAAAAATATGAATTTTCATATTTATAATCATCATTTAATGAAAAACCACAAAAAAAAGTACAATATGCAGGCAAAAGACTCACAATTAAAACCATGGTCTGAGAAAAATAAAACTTTTAAAAAAATAAAAATATGAAATTAATTGGTAAAATTCATGAAAAAAATGTAAAAAGTGCAAATAACAAATCAAGTTTTTACAAGTTATTGTGAAAATATAAATGGTCATATTCATAAGCATTATTTTGCAAAAAATCTGTAAATGTGCAATAAGTGAACGAAAAAGATATCATGATAAACCATGTTTTGACATTAATATGACTTTTCTCATATAAATATGAAATTGATTGGTAAAATATTAATTTTCATATTGAAAGGCATTATTCATGAAAAACTGTAAAAAGAAATGGTAAAAATTCAATGAAAAACTTTTCATTTTCATAAGCAACATTTAACTGAAAACCGTTGAAAGAGCAAAAATTCAAGACACAATGGTTTGAAAAAAATTACTTTTTTTTAATAATTATATTTAATTTAAATATTACATTTTATATTCATAACCATAATTTCATTAAAGAAATTGTTAACTTTTCCATAAAATTATGAATTATAGTAAAAATATGAATTTTTATATTCATAGCATCATTTAACTAAAATTCGTTAAAAGTGCAAAAAAATCTGCGCAAAACATGATGACAAACAATGGTTTGAAAAAATTTAAATTTTTATAAAAAATTTGTTGCGAGAAAAGCGAGATACTTTCCAGCAATATCCGAAGGTAAAACACGCATCAAGGTAAGTTTTAGGATACTTGCTTGCTTGCGGGGATTGTCCCATTTGCCAGCCAATAGGGCTGCATTTGTGTTCGTTTCCTGGTTATGCATTAATTGTTTAATTAATGATAACAATTTCAACCCAGCCATTATGGATGCACAAGCCAGTGCACTCTTAGTCCCAAGCCCGAGTAAATGGGGAGGGTTGCGTGAGGAAGGGCATCCAGTGTAAAACATGTGCCAAATCAAATATGCGGATCACAAATGAGAATTTCATACCGGATCGGTCGAGGCCCGGGTTACCAACGACCGCCACAGGTATCGTTAGCCGACAGGGTACCGGTGGAAATTGGGCTACTGTTGGCCGAAGGAGGAGGAAGACGTCTACAGAGGCGACAGGGAAAGGAGCAGTGTAGGAAAGTGAAGGTTCGGGTTGGTACTTTAAATGTTGGTACTATGACTGGTAAAGGGAGAGAGATAGCTGATATGATGGAGAGTAGAAAGGTAGATATGTTGTATGTTCAGGAGACCAAGTGGAAAGGGAGTAAGGTCAGGAAAATTGGAGGAAAAGGCATATGAGGAGCTGTATGAGAGGTTGGAAACTAAGGAAGGAGAAAAGGATTTATACCGATTGGCCAGGCAGAGGGACCGAGCTGGGAAGGATGTACTGCAAGTTAGAGCAATAAAGGATGAAGAGGGAAATGTGTTGACTAGTGAGGAGAGTGTGTTGAGAAGGTGGAGGGAGTATTTTGAGCAGCTGATGAATGAGGAAAATCAGAGAGAGAGAAGGTTGGATGATGTGGAGTTGGTGAAGCAGGATGTAGATAGGATTAGTAAGGAGGAAGTAAGAGAAGCGATTAAGAGGATGAAGAGTGGAAAGTCGGTTGGACCAGATGACATACCTGTAGAAGCGTGGAGATGTTTAGGAGAGATGGCAGTGGAGTTTTTAACCAGATTGTTTAACAGGATTTTGGAAGGTGAAAAGATGCCTGAGGAATGGAGAAGAAGTGTGCTGGTACCGATCTTTAAGCATAAAGGAGATGTGCAGATCTGCAGTAACTACAGGGGAATTAAGTTGATCAGTCACACCATGATGTTATGGGAAAGAGTAGTGGAAGCCAGGCTGAGAGAAGAGGTGACCATCTGTGGGCAACAGTATGGTTTCATGCCGAGGAAAAGCACCACAGATGCCTTATTTGCTTTGAGAATGTTGATTTAGAAGTATAGAGAAGGACAAAAGGAGTTGCATTGTGTGTTTGTGGATTTAGAGAAAGCATACGACAGAGTGCCAAGAGAGGAGTTGTGGTATTGTATGAGGAAGTCAGGTGTGTCAGAGAAGTATGTGAGGGTGGTGTAGGACAGTGTGACGGCAGTGAAGTGTGCAGTAGATACGACAGACTGGTTCAGGGTAAAAGTTGGACTGCATCAAGGATCGGCCCTGAGCCCTGTTTCCTGTTTGCAGTGGTGATGGACAGGTTGACGGACGAGGTCAGACAGGAGTCTCCATGGTCTATGATGTTTGCGGATGATATTGTGATTTGTGGTGAGAGTAGGGAGCAGGTCGAGAAGAGCCTGGAGAGGTGGAGGTATGCGCTGGAGAGTAGGGGAATGAAAGTCAGTAGGAGTAAGACAGAGTACATGTGTGTGAATGAGAGGGAGGGCAGTGGAGTGATGCGGTTGCAGGGAGAAGAGGTGGAGAAGGTGGAGGAGTTCATGTACCTGGGGTCAACAGTGCAAAGTAATGGAGAGTGTGTTAGAGAAGTAAAGAAAAGAGTGAAGGCAGCGTGGAGTGGGTGGAGAAGAGTGGCAGGAGTGATTTGTGATAGTAGGGTATCTGCAAGAATGAAAGGTAAAGTTTATAGGTCTGTGGTGAGACCTGCGATGTTGTATGGATTAGAGACAGTGGCATTGAGTAAAAGACAGGAGGTGGAGCTGGAGGTAGCAGAGCTGAAGATGTTAAGGTTTTCGTTGGGAGTGACGACGATGGACAAGATTAGAAATGAGTTTATTAGAGGGACAGCGCATGTAGGATGTTTTGATGATGGAGGCGAGATTGAGATGGTTTGAACATGTGCAGAGGAGGGACATGAATTATATTGGTAGAAGAATGCTGAGGATGGAGCCACCAGGTAGGAGGAAAAGAGAAAGGCCAAGGAGGAGGTTCATGGATGTGGTGAGAGAAGACATGCAGGTAGTTGGTGTGAAAGAGGCAGATGTAGAGGACAGGGTGGTATGGAGACGGATGATCTGCTGTGGGGACCCCTAATGGGAGCAGCCGAAAAAAGAAGAAGAAGAAGAATGATAACAATTTCCTTTGGTGGGATGAATCCGTCACGACAATGTGTTCTTAGACATTAAGATGCAAGATTAGAAGACGTTTCTTTATGGTCTGGCTTAAATAGGTGATTTTGTCTGAAGTATCTGAAAGAATCCACGATAATTTTTATATGCCCGAAAAAAACAGATAAATAAATAAATTATACAATAATAAAAAATTTAAATTTTTATCATAGCTTCACAATCATTCCAAACTCGTCTTTGAACCTTTCAGGAAAAGATACGATGCATAAAATGGGAATGGTGGTTCTGTTTTATTTTAAACCAATGTTTCACTTTCTTTTCCTTCTGTCCTCATGCTCTCAACTATCCGAAATATTTCTTCCGTAGTACATGTAGTACAGACATCCTGCCTGATGAGCCAAATTTAGGTGAAGTTAACCCTAAATTATGGGACTCTCACAAATACGGGGCAGGTTTAATCCAGGTAAAGCCGTATGTATCATGCACTCATGAAAACACACCATCCAGTTTTTGGTAAACAATATCCATTGTTATAAGAGAAGAATGTTGGCATTTTTCCAGTTATTGACAATTTATTGTCACAAAGTGTTTTGATAGAGACACATTCACCTTATAACACACCGATTAATCCAGATTTGAATGCGGATAAAAAATGCTGGAGGCTAACTCAAGATTTACAAGAGATTAATTAAATAGTTATTCCGTTAGCTCCATTGGTGCCCGATATAGCTACCATTGTTAACTCTATATCAGCAACTCACAGATTTTTTACTGTGATTGAACTTTGTTCTGCCATTTTCAGTGTCCTTTTGGCCTCAGAAACGCAGCCGCTTTTTGCGTTTACCTATAGGGGACGTCAATTCACCTGGACCCGTCTTCCTCTGGGTTTTGTTGACTCGCTAGCCGTATTTTCCGCTGTAGTGCACAGAACTTTGGCTGATATACACCTTCCAGAAACAACCTGCATCCTTCAATACGCAAATGACATCCTCAACACACAAGATATGACAGCACAACGTAGATCTGGTTATGAAATCACGCTCTTGGTGACAGAAAACTTAATCATTAAGCCTTCTTTTCAGCCGCATTCAGCTGTAGTAGCGCTGCGTGATCTGCTAGACTTTATTGACTTAGATGGTTTTAATGATGCACACGATTGCCTTAAACACATTGAACAAGAGACCTCTTGTAGGCCCGATCTTTTAGATACAGCCCTGGAAGAGGGGGATTGCCTATTTGTAGATAGATCATGTTCAAAACCCTCTGATGTGTATTTATGTGGATATGCAGTTGTAAGATTACCTGATGAAATAGTTGAAGCTTAATCATTACCATACACATCTGCACAAGCTGCAAAGTTGGTGGCACTTACAAGTGCATGTCAAATGTCTGAAGGTAATCCACCCTATATGCCACCTGTAGGAATTTTGAGATACCTTTTGGTTATATTTGACAGATTGAGTAAGTGGCCAGAATCATTTCCATGCGCGACAGAGAACGCTAAAACAGTTGTAAAAATATTAATGAAAGAGTTCATCTCTAAATTTTGGATTCCTAGTGTGATTGAAAGTGATAACAGCACACATTTTGCTCCTAAAGTGACACAACTTTTGGTTAAAAGCTTAGCAATTGATTGGCATTTTATTATTTCCTATCACCCACAGTCAGCTGGACTGGTGGAAAGAATGAACAGAACCATTAAGGAATGTGTTACTAAAGCCTGCATTGAAACAGGCCGAAATTGGACTGTTGTTCACCTGGCAGTATTTACAGAAATGAGAATGACCCCATCTTCAACTACTAAACTGTCACCTTTTGAAATTCGAATGGGCCAGGCTTTCCCGACTCCATGGGTCAGGGGACGCACTTGCATTTCTGTCTTAGGTAACCTGGAAGTGATTGTGGACGACTACGTTTCTGCACTGGTTGAAAAATGTAATTCTATTAGTGCTGAATATTCATATTCATTAACACAAATAAATAAATAAAAATGTTAAAAAGTGCAATCCGTGAACTAAAAACTTTTACATGACAAACCATGGGTTGACAAAAGTATGATTTTTTACATAACAAAATATGATGGTCAATTAAGAAAATATGAATTTTTATATTCAGAAGCATATGTTCATGGAAAACCTTTAAAAAAATTGCCATTAAGAAACAAAAAACTAAAAAGTGACCATACAAATCATATTTTGACAAATACGATGACATTTTCATTGAAAATGTGATAGTTATTGTAAAAATATGAATTTTCATATTTATAATCATCATTTAATGAAAAACCACAAAAAAAAGTACAATATGCAGGCAAAAGACTCACAATTAAAACCATGGTCTGAGAAAAATAAAACTTTTTAAAAAATAAAAATATGAAATTAATTGGTAAAATTCATGAAAAAAATGTAAAAAGTGCAAATAACAAATCAAGTTTTTACAAGTTATTGTGAAAATATAAATGGTTATATATTTATAAGCATTATTTCGCTAAAAATCTGTAAATGTGCAATAAGTGAACGAAAAAGATATCATGATAAACCATGTTTTGACATGAATATGACTTTTCTCATATAAATATGAAATTGATTGGTAAAATATTAATTTTCATATTGAAAGGCATTATTCATGAAAAACTGTAAAAAGAAATGGTAAAAATTCAATGAAAAACTTGTCATTTTCATAAGCAACATTTAACTAAAAACCGTTGAAAGTGCAAAAATTCAAGACACAATGGTTTGAAAAAAATGACTTTTTTTAAATAATTATTTTAATTAAAATATTACATTTTATATTCATAACCATAATTTCATTAAAGAAATTGTTAACTTTTCCATAAAATTATGAATTATAGTAAAAATATGAATTTTTATATTCATAGCATCATTTAACTAAAATTCGTTAAAAGTGCAAAAAAATCTGCGCAAAACATGATGACAAACAATGATTTGAAAAAATGTAAATTTTTATAAAAAATTTGTTGCGAGAAAAGCGAGATACTTTCCAGCAATATCCGAAGGTAAAACACGCATCAAGGTAAGTTTTAGGATACTTGCTTGCTTGCAGGGATTGTCCCATTTGCCAGCCAATAGGGCTGCATTTGTGTTCGTTTCCTGGTTATGCATTAATTGTTTAATTAATGATAACAATTTCAACCCAGCCATTATGGATGCACAAGCCAGTGCACTCTTAGTCCCAAGCCCGAGTAAATGGGGAGGGTTGCGTTAGGAAGGGCATCCACTGTAAAACATGTGCCAAATCAAATATGCGGATCACAAATGAGAATTTCATACCGGATCGGTCGAGGCCCGGGTTACCAACGACCGCCACAGGTATCGTTAGCCGACAGGGTACCAGTGGAAATTGGGCTACTGTTGGCCGAAGGAGGAGGAAGACGTCTACAGAGGCGACAGGGAAAGGAGCAGTGTAGGAAAGTGAAGGTTCGGGTTGGTACTTTAAATGTTGGTACTATGACTGGTAAAGGGAGAGAGATAGCTGATATGATGGAGAGGAGAAAGGTAGATATGTTGTATGTTCAGGAGACCAAGTGGAAAGGGAGTAAGGTCAGGAAAATTGGAGGAAAAGGCATATGAGGAGCTGTATGAGAGGTTGGAAACTAAGGAAGGAGAAAAGGATTTATACTGATTGGCCAGGCAGAGCGACCGAGCTGGGAAGGATGTACTGCAAGTTAGAGCAATAAAGGATGAAGAGGGAAATGTGTTGACTAGTGAGGAGAGTGTGTTGAGAAGGTGGAGGGAGTATTTTGAGCAGCTGATGAATGAGGAAAATCAGAGAGAGAGAAGGTTGGATGATGTGGAGTTGGTGAAGCAGGATGTAGATAGGATTAGTAAGGAGGAAGTAAGAGAAGCGATTAAGAGGATGAAGAGTGGAAAGTCGGTTGGACCAGATGACATACCTGTAGAAGCGTGGAGATGTTTAGGAGAGATGGCAGTGGAGTTTTTAACCAGATTGTTTAACAGGATTTTGGAAGGTGAAAAGATGCCTGAGGAATGGAGAAGAAGTGTGCTGGTACCGATCTTTAAGCATAAAGGAGATGTGCAGATCTGCAGTAACTACAGGGGAATTAAGTTGATCAGTCACACCATGATGTTATGGGAAAGAGTAGTGGAAGCCAGGCTGAGAGAAGAGGTGACCATCTGTGGGCAACAGTATGGTTTCATGCCGAGAAAAAGCACCACAGATGCCTTATTTGCTTTGAGAATGTTGATTTAGAAGTATAGAGAAGGACAAAAGGAGTTGCATTGTGTGTTTGTGGATTTAGAGAAAGCGTACGACAGAGTGCCAAGAGAGGAGTTGTGGTATTGTATGAGGAAGTCAGGTGTGTCAGAGAAGTATGTGAGGGTGGTGCAGGACAGTGTGACGGCAGTGAAGTGTGCAGTAGATACGACAGACTGGTTCAGGGTAAAGGTTGGACTGCATCAAGGATCGGCCCTGAGCCCTGTTTCCTGTTTGCAGTGGTGATGGACAGGTTGACGGACGAGGTCAGACAGGAGTCTCCATGGTCTATGATGTTTGCGGATGATATTGTGATTTGTGGTGAGAGTAGGGAGCAGGTCGAGAAGAGCCTGGAGAGGTGGAGGTATGCGCTGGAGAGTAGGGGAATGAAAGTCAGTAGGAGTAAGACAGAGTACATGTGTGTGAATGAGAGGGAGGGCATGCGGTTGCAGGGAGAAGAGGTGGAGAAGGTGGAGGAGTTCATGTACCTGGGGTCAACAGTGCAAAGTAATGGAGAGTGTGTTAGAGAAGTAAAGAAAAGAGTGAAGGCAGCGTGGAGTGGGTGGAGAAGAGTGGCAGGAGTGATTTGTGATAGTAGGGTATCTGCAAGAATGAAAGGTAAAGTTTATAGGTCTGTGGTGAGACCTGCGATGTTGTATGGATTAGAGACAGTGGCATTGAGTAAAAGACAGGAGGTGGAGCTGAAGGTAGCAGAGCTGAAGATGTTAAGGTTTTTGTTGGGAGTGACGACGATGGACAAGATTAGAAATGAGTTTATTAGAGGGACAGCGCATGTAGGATGTTTTGATGATGGAGGCGAGATTGAGATGGTTTGAACATGTGCAGAGGAGGGACATGAATTATATTGGTAGAAGAATGCTGAGGATGGAGCCACCAGGTAGGAGGAAAAGAGAAAGGCCAAGGAGGAGGTTCATGGATGTGGTGAGGGAAGACATGCAGGTAGTTGGTGTGAAAGAGGCAGATGTAGAGGACAGGGTGGTATGGAGACGGATGATCTGCTGTGGGGACCCCTAATGGGAGCAGCCAAAAGAAGAAGAAGAAGAAGAATGATAACAATTTCCTTTGGTGGGATGAATCCGTCACGACAATGTGTTCTTAGACATTAAGATGCAAGATTAGAAGACGTTTCTTTATGGTCTGGCTTAAATAGGTGATTTTGTCTGAAGTATCTGAAAGAATCCACGATAATTTTTATATGCCCGAAAAAAATAGATAAATAAATAAATTATACAATAATAAAAAATTAAAATTTTTATCATAGCTTCACAATCATTCCAAACTCGTCTTTGAACCTTTCAGGAAAAGATACGATGCATAAAATGGGAATGGTGGTTCTGTTTTATTTTAAACCAATGTTTCACTTTCTTTTCCTTCTGTCCTCATGCTCTCAACTATCCGAAATATTTCTTCCGTAGTACATGTAGTACAGACATCCTGCCTGATGAGCCAAATTTGGGTGAAGTTAACCCTAAATTATGGGCCTCTCACAAAGACGGGGCAGGTTTAATCCAGGTAAAGCCGTATGTATCATGCACTCATAAAAACACACCATCCATTCATTCATTCATTCATTCAGAAGAAGGGGGAGTGGTGGCTCCAGCGGTTAAGGCGCTGGGTTGCCGATCGGAAGGTCTGGGGTTCAAGCCCCGGTATCGCCAAGCTGCCACTCTTGGGCCCTTGAGCAAGGCCCTTAACCCTCTATTCTCCGGGGGTGCCTTACGAAGGAAATATCAAGGTCCGTGACGTGGGGCCGCCTTCCCGTGGGCTCACCACCTGCAGGAGGGCCCGTAAGGGACGGTGCTGTGAGGATTGGGCAGCAGTCGAAGGCGGGGGCCTGCTTAGACTGCTGCCCCCACGACCCGAAATACGGATAAGCGGGAGAAAATGAATGAATGAATGAATAAGAGAAGAATGTTGGCATTTTTCCAGTTATTGACAATTTATTGTCACAAAGTGTTTTGATAGAGACACATTCACCTTATAACACACCGATTAATCCAGATTTGAATGCGGATAAAAAATGCTGGAGGCTAACTCAAGATTTACAAGAGATTAATTAAATAGTTATTCCGTTAGCTCCATTGGTGCCCGATATAGCTACCATTGTTAACTCTATATCAGCAACTCACAGATTTTTTACTGTGATTGAACTTTGTTCTGCCATTTTCAGTGTCCTTTTGGCCTCAGAAACGCAGCCGCTTTTTGCGTTTACCTATAGGGGACGTCAATTCACCTGGACCCGTCTTCCTCTGGGTTTTGTTGACTCGCTAGCCATATTTTCCGCTGTAGTGCACAGAACTTTGGCTGATATACACCTTCCAGAAACAACCTGCATCCTTCAATACGCAAATGACATCCTCAACACACAAGATATGACAGCACAACGTAGATCTGGTTCTGAAATCACGCTCTTGGTGACAGAAAACTTAATCATTAAGCCTTCTTTTCAGCCGCATTCAGCTGTAGTAGCGCTGCGTGATCTGCTAGACTTTATTGACTTAGATGGTTTTAATGATGCACACGATTGCCTTAAACACATTGAACAAGAGACCTCTTGTAGGCCCGATCTTTTAGATACAGCCCTGGAAGAGGGGGATTGCCTATTTGTAGATAGATCATGTTCAAAACCCTCTGATGTGTATTTATGTGGATATGCAGTTGTAAGATTACCTGATGAAATAGTTGAAGCTTAATCATTACCATACACATCTGCACAAGCTGCAAAGTTGGTGGCACTTACAAGTGCATGTCAAATGTCTGAAGGTAATCCACCCTATATGCCACCTGTAGGAAATTTGAGATACCTGTTGGTTATATTTGACAGATTGAGTAAGTGGCCAGAATTATTTCCATTCGCGACAGAGAACGCTAAAACAGTTGTAAAAATATTAATGAAAGAGTTCATCTCTAAATTTTGGATTCCTAGTGTGATTGAAAGTGATAACAGCACACATTTTGCTCCTAAAGTGACACAACTTTTGGTTAAAAGCTTAGCAATTGATTGGCATTTTAATATTTCCTATCACCCACAGTCAGCTGGACTGGTGGAAAGAATGAACAGAACCATTAAGGAATGTGTTACTAAAGCCTGCATTGAAACAGGCCGAAATTGGACTGTTGTTCACCTGGCAGTATTTACAGAAATGAGAATGACCCCATCTTCAACTACTAAACTGTCACCTTTTGAAATTTGAATGGGCCAGGCTTTCCCGACTCCATGGGTCAGGGGACGCACTTGCATTTCTGTCTTAGGTAACCTGGAAGTGATTGTGGACGACTACGTTTCTGCACTGGTTGAAAAATGTAATTCTATTAGTGCTGAATATTCATATTCATTAACACAAATAAATAAATAAAAATGTTAAAAAGTGCAATCCGTGAACTAAAAACTTTTACATGACAAACCATGGGTTGACAAAAGTATGATTTTTTACATAACAAAATATGATGGTCAATTAAGAAAATATGAATTTTTATATTCAGAAGCATATGTTCATGGAAAACCTTTAAAAAAAATTGCCATTAAGAAACAAAAAACTAAAAAGTGACCATACAAATCATATTTTGACAAATACAATGACATTTTCATTGAAAATGGGATAGTTATTGTAAAAATATGAATTTTCATATTTATAATCATCATTTAATGAAAAACCACAAAAAAAAGTACAATATGCAGGCAAAAGACTCACAATTAAAACCATGGTCTGAGAAAAATAAAACTTTTAAAAAAATAAAAATATGAAATTAATTGGTAAAATTCATGAAAAAAATGTAAAAAGTGCAAATAACAAATCAAGTTTTTACAAGTTATTGTGAAAATATAAATGGTCATATTCATAAGCATTATTTTGCAAAAAATCTGTAAATGTGCAATAAGTGAACGAAAAAGATATCATGATAAACCATGTTTTGACATTAATATGACTTTTCTCATATAAATATGAAATTGATTGGTAAAATATTAATTTTCATATTGAAAGGCATTATTCATGAAAAACTGTAAAAAGAAATGGTAAAAATTCAATGAAAAACTTTTCATTTTCATAAGCAACATTTAACTGAAAACCGTTGAAAGAGCAAAAATTCAAGACACAATGGTTTGAAAAAAATTACTTTTTTTTAATAATTATATTTAATTTAAATATTACATTTTATATTCATAACCATAATTTCATTAAAGAAATTGTTAACTTTTCCATAAAATTATGAATTATAGTAAAAATATGAATTTTTATATTCATAGCATCATTTAACTAAAATTCGTTAAAAGTGCAAAAAAATCTGCGCAAAACATGATGACAAACAATGGTTTGAAAAAATTTAAATTTTTATAAAAAATTTGTTGCGAGAAAAGCGAGATACTTTCCAGCAATATCCGAAGGTAAAACACGCATCAAGGTAAGTTTTAGGATACTTGCTTGCTTGCGGGGATTGTCCCATTTGCCAGCCAATAGGGCTGCATTTGTGTTCGTTTCCTGGTTATGCATTAATTGTTTAATTAATGATAACAATTTCAACCCAGCCATTATGGATGCACAAGCCAGTGCACTCTTAGTCCCAAGCCCGAGTAAATGGGGAGGGTTGCGTGAGGAAGGGCATCCAGTGTAAAACATGTGCCAAATCAAATATGCGGATCACAAATGAGAATTTCATACCGGATCGGTCGAGGCCCGGGTTACCAACGACCGCCACAGGTATCGTTAGCCGACAGGGTACCGGTGGAAATTGGGCTACTGTTGGCCGAAGGAGGAGGAAGACGTCTACAGAGGCAACAGGGAAAGGAGCAGTGTAGGAAAGTGAAGGTTCGGGTTGGTACTTTAAATGTTGGTACTATGACTGGTAAAGGGAGAGAGATAGCTGATATGATGGAGAGTAGAAAGGTAGATATGTTGTATGTTCAGGAGACCAAGTGGAAAGGGAGTAAGGTCAGGAAAATTGGAGGAAAAGGCATATGAGGAGCTGTATGAGAGGTTGGAAACTAAGGAAGGAGAAAAGGATTTATACCGATTGGCCAGGCAGAGGGACCGAGCTGGGAAGGATGTACTGCAAGTTAGAGCAATAAAGGATGAAGAGGGAAATGTGTTGACTAGTGAGGAGAGTGTGTTGAGAAGGTGGAGGGAGTATTTTGAGCAGCTGATGAATGAGGAAAATCAGAGAGAGAGAAGGTTGGATGATGTGGAGTTGGTGAAGCAGGATGTAGATAGGATTAGTAAGGAGGAAGTAAGAGAAGCGATTAAGAGGATGAAGAGTGGAAAGTCGGTTGGACCAGATGACATACCTGTAGAAGCGTGGAGATGTTTAGGAGAGATGGCAGTGGAGTTTTTAACCAGATTGTTTAACAGGATTTTGGAAGGTGAAAAGATGCCTGAGGAATGGAGAAGAAGTGTGCTGGTACCGATCATGTAAAATGATCACGGAGAAATGCTTGCTGTTTGTGTACATACGCTTGGTTCGAAAAACCGCTTTCTCTTCGTCCAGGAAGTCTGAGACTTGCGGAATCGCATTTTTAGTCAGTTAGAAGCTCATTCTTGACAAGACATGAAAGGATTTGCCAAATATGTGGTGTTGTATCGTTTTTAACCAATTATGACGTTCTAACCTATTTTCATTCTCTTTTTGCAGTTTTCAACAGTTTTAATGAAATATGAATATGAATATGAATATGAAAAATTTATATTTTTGAAATAACAATTATTTCTATAAAAAATGTCATATTTTGTTTAGAAAATGTTCTGTAATATAATATTTTATCATTAAAATGTAAAATAATCATGCGCAAGTGCATGATGTTTGTGCAAATACGCTTGGTTCGAAAAACCGCTTTCTCTAAGTCTTAGAAGCCTGAGACTTGCGAAATCGCATTTACAGCCAGTGAGAAGCTCATTCTTGACAGTACATTAAAGGCTTTGCAAAATACGTGGTGTTGTATCGTTTTTCATTAATTACGACGTTCTAACCCATTTTCATTTGTTTTTTGCAGTTTTTATGGAATTATGATTATGAATATAAAAATTATAAATTTTTAAATAACTAATATTTATATGAAAAATTTCATATTTTGGTCAGAAAATGTTTTGTATTATCATATCTCATCATAAACATGTAAAATAATTATAGGGAAATGCATGCTGTTTGTGCATAAACCCTTGGTTCGAAAAACCGCTTTCTCTCCGAACTAGAAACCTGAGACATGCGGAATCGGATTTACGAGAATAAGAAGCTCATTCTTTACAGCAAATGAAATGCTTTGCCAAATATGTGTTGTATCGATTTTTTATTCATTCTGAGTTTCTAAGACTTTTTTTTATTTTCGTTTTTTGCAGTTTTTAACAGTATTTATGAAACTATGATAATGAAATATAATACTTTTTAAAAACCAATATTTATATGAAAAATGTCCTATTTTTAACAAAAAATGTTTTGTAATATCATATCCTATCCTAAACATGTAAAATAATCACGGGGAAATGCTTGCTGTTTGTGTACATACGCTTGGTTCGAAAAACCGCTTTCTCTTCGTCCTAGAAGCCTGACACTTGCGGAATCGCATTTTCAGCCAGTTAGAAGCTCATTCTTGACAAGACATGAAAGGATTTGCCAAATATGTGTTGTTATATTGTTTTTCATTAATTATGATTTCTAACCCATTTTCATTCGTTTTTTGAGGTTTTCATGAAATTATCAATATGAATATGAAAATTAATACTTTTTAAATAACTATAATATTTAAATGAATAATGTCAAATTTTGGTCAGAAAATGTTTTGTAATATCATATCTCATCATAAACATGTAAAATAATTATAGGGAAATGCATGCTGTTTTTGCAATACGCTTGGTTCGAAAAACCGCTTTCTCTTCGTCCTAGAAGCCTGAGACTTGCTGAATCGCATTTTCAGCCAGTTAGAAGCTCATTCTTGACAAGACATGAAAGGATTTGCCAAATATGTGTTGTTGTATCGATTTTCATTTATTATGACTTTCTAACCAACTTTTTTCGTTTTTTGCAGTTTTCAATTGTATTTATGAAACTATTATAATAAAAATTAATAATTTTTAAATAACAATATTTATTATGAAAAATGCCATATTGGTAACAAAAAATGTTTTGTAATATATCTCATCCTAAACATGTAAAATAATCATGGGGAAATGCATGCTTGTTTGTGCAATACGCGTTCTTCGAAAAACCGCTTTCTCTTCGTCCTAGAAGCCTGAGACTTGCGGAATCGCATTTTCAGCCAGTTAGAAGCTCATTCTTGACAAGACATGAAAGGATTTGCCAAATAGTTGTTGTATCGATTTTTATTTATTATGACTTTCTAACCAACTTTTTTCGGTTTTTGCAGTTTTTAACTGTATTTATGAAACTATTATCATAAAAATTAATAATTTTTAAATAACAATATTTATTAGGAAAAATGTCATATTGGTAACAAAAAATGTTTTGTAATATATCTCATTCTAAACATGTAAAATAATCATGGGGAAATGCATGCTTGTTTGTGCATATACGCTTGATTCGAAAAACCGCTTCCTCTTCGTCCTAGAAGCCTGAGGCTTGCGGAATCGCATTTTTAGCCAGTTAGAAGCTTATTCTTAACAGCACATAAAAGGCTTTGCCAAATATGTGGTGTTGTATCGTTTTTAACCAATTATGACGTTCTAACCTATTTTCATTCTCTTTTTGCAGTTTTCAACAGTTTTAATGAAATTATGAATATGAATATGAAAAATTTATATTTTTGAAATAACTAAATTATTTCTATAAAAAATGTCATATTTTGTTTAGAAAATGTTCTGTAATATAATATTTTATCAATCAAATGTAAAATAATCATGCGCAAGTGCATGATGTTTGTGCAAATACGCTTGGTTCGAAAAACCGCTTTCTCTACGTCCTAGAAGCCTGAGACTTGCGGAATCGCATTTACAGCCAGTGAGAAGCTCATTCTTGACAGTACATAAAAGGCTTTGCAAAATACGTGGTGTTGTATCGTTTTTCATTAATTACGACTTTCTAACCTATTTTCATTCGTTTTTTGCAGTTTTTATGGAATTATGATTATAAATATAAAAATTATTAATTTTTAACTCACTATAATATTTATATGAAAAATTTCATTTTTTGGTCAGAAAATGTTTTGTAATATCATATCTCATCAAAAACATGTAAAATAATTATAGGGAAATGCATGCTGTTTGTGCATATACCCTTGGTTCGAAAAACTGCTTTCTCTTCGTACTAGAAACCTGAGACATGCGGAATCGCATTTTCAGCCAGTTAGAAGCTCATTTTTTTACAGCACATGAAGGCTTTTATATTGTTTTTCATTAATTATGATTTCTATCCCATTTTCATTCGTTTTTTGAGGTTTTTACGAAATTATGAATATGAATATGAAAATTAATACTTTTTTAAATAACTATAATATTTAAATGAAAAATGTCATATTTTGGTCAGAAAATGTTTTGTAATATCATATCAAAAACATGTACATTTATCATGGGCAAGTGCATTATGTTTGTGCAAATACGCTTGGTTCGAAAAACCGCTTTCTATTCGTTCTAGAAGCCTGAGACTTGCGGAATCGCATTTACAGCCAGTGAGAAGCTCATTCTTGACAGTACATAAAAGGTTTTGCAAAATATATGGTGTTGCATCGTTTTTAATCAATTATGACAATCAACTATTACCAACTATTATCAACTATTTTCATTCGTTTTTTGCAGTTTTTATGGAATTATGATTCTGAAAAGAAAATGATATATTTTGATAAAAACAATCCATTTAAAAAAAATTAAAAATTATTTTCAAACCATAAATTTTGCACTTTTAATGGTTTTTAGTTAAATGATGCTAATGAATTTTAAAAGTCATATTTTTCACAATACATTTTAAAAACTTGATTTATCATATCATATCATATCATATTCTTTATTAAATTATTTCACTTTTTTTTAACAGTTTTTCATTAAATTATTATATATATAATATATATATAATATATATATATATATATATATATATATATATATATATATATATATATATATATATATATATATATATAATATATATCATAACTCCCGTTTTTTTATACATTTATTTCATATTCATATGAAAAAAATGTCATTTTTGCCAAAGATGTTTATCATGAATTCTTTTCCGTTCACTTACTGCACTTTTTCAACTGTTTTTCATGAAAATATGCTTATGTATATGAAAATTTAAATTTTACAAATTAATTGCATATTTATATAAAATGTCATAATTTTGTCAAACCATGGTTTGTCATGTGAAAGTTTTTAGTTCATGTATTGCACTTTTGAATGGTTTTTAATAAAATTATGCTTATAAATATAAAAATTCATATTTTTTGAAAAAGTAAATTTTTTTATGAACTTATGGTTTTGAATATAAAGTAATATTTTAATTAAAAAAAATTTTTTATAAAAGAAAGTCAGATTTGTTTCAATCTATTGTTTGTCATAACAGTTGTTGCGATGAACATTTGCACTTTTGTTAGATTTTTATCATGCCCAAACGAAACTTAATTCTTACCTAAAGCTCTTTCCTGTTTGGATAAGAAGACATACTAGCCGGAGATGTGTGAGCCCAGATAAAGACTCCCTGTATACCTTACGTACTTACATCGTAAATATTCTATCGACACTGAACAGACAAAGGACACTTCATCATTACCACTTCATGCCTTTATGGCCTGTCTTACCTTCGTCATCAAACATAACAACATACAAAGTACAATTCCAACAATCAATACAAGAATCAATCCTTAAACAAAGTAGTGTTTAACACTCGTAAATAAATTCCTAAAATTCTAAAAAATTTGGAGTGTAATTACAACTATGCCCATATTGTTATAGAATTTAGACCTAGAGCAGGTATCAGGGTAAGCCAAACATAACAGTCGCGTGAGTCAGATCTTTACCCCAGAGGTGGCCCCGTTTCTATTTAAAGAAAGGATCTTTTTATGGGCTCTCACTTATTTCAGTCCTGAATACTCACTTAGGTAGGCTACGTAGGCCAACAGACCAATTAGTGCACAGTGTTTTGATCCTGCTTGCGTGTATCCACTGTGGGTAATAATCAGACAGATAATTACAGCTAGAACAGTTTCTGTGGGCAGAGGAAGAGTTAGTGAGACATCAGCACTAATAGAATTCAAATTTTTTCAACCAGGGCAGAAACGTAGTCATCCACAATCACGCCCATTAGAATTTCAAAAGGTGACAGTTTAATAGTTGAAGATATGGTCATTCTCATTTTTGTGAGTACTGCCAGGAGAACAACAGTCAAATTTTGGCCTGTTTCAATGCAGGCTTCACCAACACTATTAAAGCTAGTTTAGGCAGAGCAATTTTTACATCTACATCTCTAATGATACCAGCAGAATCACATTGTTACATTTTTTACTTTATGTCCTTTTCAGTAGGCTGACTCTGAAGAATTATTTAGGTCAATATCTGGTATATTGGAGATATGTGTCATCATTGGGATCTCAGGATTTGTATGTTCTCTGTCCAAATCTACTGGTTGTTTTGCTGCTTCCTTAGCTACTTTATCCGCTAACAAATTTCCTCTGAATCACCTTCACGTCCTTTACCACTTTGGCCACTTTGGTAGGGAGTTAAGCAGCATTTAAGAGGTCGCCGATGACAGCTTGTGCAGATGTGTATGGTAATGATTTAGCTTCAACTATTTCATCAGGTAATCTTACAACCGTATATCCACAAAAATACACTTCAGAGGGTTTTGAACATGATCTGTCTACATATAGGAAATCCCCCTCTTCCAGGGCCGTATCTAAAAGATCAGGCCTACAAGAGGTCTCTTGTTTAATGTGTTTAAGGGAACCGTGTGCGTCGTCAAAACCATCTATGGCAATAAAGTATAGCAGATCACGCAGCGCTACTACAGCTGAATGCGGCTGAGAAGAAGGCTTAATGGTTAAGTTTTCTGTCCCCAAGAGCGTGATTTTGTATCCAGGTCTACGTCGTGCTGTGTTGAGGTTATGTAAAATAGCTGTTACCTGATGTGATGTGTACAGTATCAAAGGATGTGACAGCACCATTTTCTCAGCATCCCAGTCAGGTGTATCAGAGCCGCAGCAGCCACTGCACTGTAAGCATAAGGTCAACCCTTGTGCTATGTTGTCTAAAGACTTTAAAAGATACACAACAGGGCGATAGCTGTCACCATAGTCCTTTCTCTTTTATAGTTGTCATTATGCAGGGCTCTAGGAGGCTTTCCTTTACAGTGGTTACAGAAAAGACGATGACGGCAGTCTCTCACGCTGTGGCCGGGTTTCAGGCAACCATATCAGAGTTTCTTCTCCTTTATATAGTTGCGTCACTCAACTAACACCATCTCAGTGAACTTGTAGCATGCGTGTAGTTGGTGTCTATTATCTTGACATGAAACCTTAACTTTCCCCTGTTCTGACTTGTGTTTTTCATTTTTAGTGACTATTTGAGTGGTAAACACACTTGCTTTGGTTTTCTTCACATCTCTGAGGTTTCTCTTCTCAGTGATAGAATCTGACAAATGAAGGGCATGAAAGGACGTAATTGGATTACAAGCAATCTCGGCTTCATCTGACGTGAATCGAGCAAACTCTTTGAAACTTGGAAATTCTTGATTCTCATTTAGGCTTTGCGTGACTTGTCGGTTCCAGCGTAAAGCTGCCCAGTCTGGTAGTTTGTGAACGAGCTTCCTATTTTCTTCCCAGTCGTTTAATATGTGGAGACCCTTGACATGAGGCATGGCATCTTAACAAGCATTCAGAAAATCTGAGAAGCGTCTCAGTCCTTCAGCATCCTTCGATGGAATTCTCGGCCAGTAGGTGAGCTTTAAAGACTGCCGTGCTGGGCCACCAACGTACTTTTTTAGGTAGTATAGTTTTTCGGCTGGCGTGATTGCCCTTTGGTCTATGAGTGAAGTGAATGCTGCCTTCCATTCAATGAATTGTATGGGATCGCCATTGAAGACAAATGGCTCAGGAACAGGAAGCCTATTTAAGGCTATGTTGTCTTGAAAGAGCTAAATGAGAGAGGGAATGTCTGTATGATGGGGCGTTGCAACTTGAGAAAGGGGCACTGTAGTTACAGGTGTATTCTTTGCTTCCATGTTCCTTTCCTTCTTGAGATAAATAGCATCCTTGTGATCCGTCTCCCTTTCGTAGATCTTCAACTTGGCTTGAGCGGCCCTTATCTCTTTCGCTGCCTGTAATCGCTCCAACTTACGCCTTTGTGCCTTTAGAGCTTTGCGTTGTTGTTCCTCTAGCTCTCTTATAGATTCCTTTTGCTTTTCTTCTTCCAGCAGCATCTGATAATATATTTCCTTTACTGCTAGTTCAGCTGCTGCATCCACGCGTTTTACTATCATGGATGAAGTTATGGAGTAGTGATCGGACTGGCTGTGACTTGTCCAAGAAGCTGCAGATCCATAGACAGACTTTGCATAGTCGGGGCGGAGCAGTTCGTGAAGGCGGTGTCTTTCCTGCGGCTCATCAAACCCGCTTTTCTCATTTATAGCTCTGCTGTATGCAATGTTGATGATTTCTGCGGTCACAGCTTCACACGTATCAACTCTTCTTCTTATGTCGGTGGAGGGTGAGGTGAGATTTCGAATTTCATAATAAATGTTCATCATGTCTTCTTTACTTTTCTTAAGCTTGTCAATGAGAGGCCAGAGCTGACTCTCTGACATATAAGTCTTTAGCTGATCTCTTGCCTTCCTTGCGTGGAGCTTCCACTGTTTGTACATGGCAAACAGCTTTTTCTCTTTTCTCTTGGCCTCTTCATATTGATGCATCTTCTCTGTAGGATGGCGTGTGCGTTCAGAGCGTCTTGGACCTTCAAGAGCATTATCATCCTTATTAAATTTGCCTTGGAGATCAGTTAGACATTGTTGTTTAACTTCATTTGTTTCCTTCAGACACGATCGCTCTGATTGGTCTACCATTATGTGGGTTTCACCCTGTAAATCTTCATGCTGGTAACCAGCCATCTGCTCCTCCACCTCTATCTCATTTCCTGACTGTGACATTATCACTTTAAATTTTTAACTCTAATGGCGAAAGAAGACCCCCTTAACAGATATGGAAAAGCCCTGAATATGAACTGTATAAACATAAAATATCAGAACATAAATTTAAGCAGCTGTCACATATGCATGTACATATAGACACTAGAATTATTGTAAATGTCAGTGTAAATACCGCAATGAACAAGGTATCAACAATAATAAATTCAAATGAGGGAAATGTGAATGTTAAATCCTCAATAAACACTGTTAACTAGGTGGATAAATGCAAAATCCAAAAAACAAAAGTCTATGTCCTTAATTAGACAAAGTCCATGTGGATGCCTGCAGGCATGGGCACAAATATAATCACAGTTTATCTTGAGCCGGTGAGAATTGAATGTTCAATCCGAGAAGCCGTTCATCCGTTGCTCGCCGTATTGTCGTACTATAGTAGATTAATACTCACGATCTTGCATCAATGTCCGTATGTGTGGCTGTACTTGACCATTGCACCGAATCTGTGAGACCGCTGTCCAAAATATAGGTCAGGCGCGAGGAAGCAGCTTGATGAGTCCACGCTGATGCCTTGTGACGGTGATGTAGCAGAAGATGCGCTTTGATGACCCTCCGTGGCCCGTTGTAGACAACAGTTATTGAAATCGATGCAGGGTCGAACTCTTACTGTAGCAAACCCACAGCCAGGTCTCTGGGCTTTGTGTTAGAGGATATAGTTCTGCAGTTCAAGTCGATCTTCCGGTCACCTATACAAAGAACTGCATACCTGTCGACCGCTCTCACATTCCCACTTGTGAGACGGCTAAAAAATTGAGTCATCTGGCAAAAATAGTGGATGAAATACAACCACTGAAGGACTATGTAGTAGGTCTTTTTGATCACCTTCAATGGTGAAGCGTACTGATGTTTCAAAAAGCCTTTATTTTGTGTTCAGCCGTCAGCCTTTTCTTTGGGAAACACAAAATCTAACTTTCCTTGATGAAAAACCTTTTCTTAGTGAAACACCGTAAGAGCTACAGAACAGATAAATAACAAATAATACAATCAGCTCTTACAAACATAAACATGAATAGCCATTTATAAGAAACCCTTTTGTGATGTCACACAATGATGTCACAGATGTGACAGTGATAACAACACATTAAAACACTTCTTCACAGTTAAATAGATTAACCCACATATTAATGCATATACACATTAAACAAATAAAACATAGTACCTTGTTCCCGTTCCAGCTAGGTGCTTAATTATCCTTTACTTTCCTTAAGAACCTTGTACGAATTTCAGAGCATTTTAGCGACATGACTTTCCTTTTCAATGTGTGCATCACACTAACTACTGGGGGCGGAGTTAAAGGACAATACTGTATGGGGCGGGGTTAAAGGACTATACCATATTGGGGCGGAGTTAAAGGACTATATCGTATGGGGGGGGAAGAGACCAAACAAAATGGAGCTCAAAAGGATTACCTTATTTACTCTTTTCTTAGAGTTAGTTACACCGGTCCCAAGCTCGGATAATTGGGGAAGTTGCGTTAGGAAGGGCATCCAGCGTAAAATATGTGCCAAATCGAATATGCGGGTCACGATTAAGAATTTCATACCGGATCGGTCGAGGCCCGGGTTAACAACGACCGCTACAGGCATCGTTTGCCAACAGGGTACCAGTGGAAATTGGGCTACTGTTAGTCGAAGGAGGAGAAGCAGAGGAGGAAGATGTCTACAGAGATGGCAGGAAAAGGAGAAGTGTAGGAGAGTGGAGGTTCGGGTTGGTACTTTAAATGTTGGTTCTATGACTGGTATAGGGAGAGAGGTAGCTGATATGATGGAGAGGAGAAAGGTAGATATGTTGTGTGTTCAGGAGACCAAGTGGAAAGGGAGTAAGGCCAGGAACATTGGAGTTGGGTTTAAACTGTTCTATTATGGCGTGGATGGAAAGAGAAATGGTGTAGTGGTGTTTTTGAAGGAAGAGTACAGTAAGAGTGTAGTGGAGGTGAAGTAAGTTTCTGATAGGGTGATGAATGTGAAGCTGGAAGTTGAAGGGATGATGATAAATGTCATCAGTGCCTATGCTCCATAAGTCAGCTGTGAGATGGAGAAGAAGGAATGATTCTGGAGTGAACTAGATGAAGTGGTAGATGGTGTACCTAGAAATGAACGATTGGTGATTGGGGCAGACTTTAATGGACATGTAGGTGAAGGGAACAGAGGTGATGAGGAGGTGATGGGTAGGTATGGTTTTAAGGAGAGGAATGTGGAAGGGCAGATGGTGGTAGATTTTGCTAAAATAACGGAAATGGCAGGAAGGAGGATCATAGGGTGACCTATAAGAGTGGAGGAAGGTGCACACAGGTGGATTATGTTCTATGTAGGAGATGCAACCTGAAGAAGATTGGAGACTGTAAGGTGTTGGCAGGGGACAGTGTAGCTAGACAGCATCGGATGGTGGTCTGTAGGATGGTTTTGGAGGCAAAGAAGAAGAGGAGGCAAGTAGGGACTGAAAGACGAATAAGATGGTGGAAAATGAAGGAGGAAGAGTGTAGTGTGAGGTTCAGGGAAGAGGTTAGACAGAGGCTCGGTGGCGGTGAAGAGGTGCTGGATGATTTGGAAACTACCGCAGGAGTGATAAGGGATGCTAGAAACGTACTTGGTGTGACATCTGGAAATAGAAAGGAAGACAAAGAGACGTGGTGGTGGAATGAGGAAGTGCAGGAGATCATAAGGGGAAAAAGGTTAACAAAACAGAAGTGGGATCGACAGAATGATGAGAAAAGTAGGCAGGAGTACAAGGAGATGCAGCAGCAGGTGAAGAGGGATGTGGCGAAAGCCAAGGAAAAGGCATACAAGGAGCTGTATGAGAGGTTGAACACTGAGGAAGGAGAAAAGGATTTGTACCGATTGGCCAGGCAGAGGGACCGAGCTGGGAAGGATGTGTTGCAAGTAAGAGCAATAAAGGATGGAAATGTGTTGACTAGTGAGGAAAGTGTGTTGAGAAGGTTGAGGGAGTATTTTAAACAGCTGATGAACGAGGAAAATGAGAGAGAGAGAGAGAGAGAGAGAGAGAGAGAGAGAGAGAGAGAGAGAGAGAGAGAGAGAGAAAGAGAGAGAGAGAGAGAGAGAGAGAGAGAGAGAGAGAGGTTGGATGATGTGGAATTAGTGAAGCAGGAAGTGGATAGGATTCGTAGAGAGGAAGTGAGAGCAGCATTTAAGAGGATTAAGATCTTTGAGCAACAGTATGGTTTCATGCCGAGAAAGAGCACCACAGACACATTATTTGCTATGAGAATGTTGATGGAGAAGTATAACGAAGGACAGAAGGAATAGCATTGTGTATTTGTGGATTTAGAGAAAGCGTACGACAGGGTGCCAAGAGAGGAGTTGTGGTATTCTATGAGGAAGTCAGTTGTGTCAGAGAAGTATGTGAGGGTAGTGCAGGACATGTATGAGGACAGTGTGACAGCAGTGCAGTGTGCAGTAGGAACGACAGACTGGTAAAAGGTGAAGGTTGGACTGCATCAAGGATCGGCCCTGAGCCCTTTTCTGTTTGCAGTGGTGATAGACGAGGTCAGACAGGAGTCTCCCTGGACTATAATGTTTGCGCATTATATTGCGATTTGTGGTGAGAGTAGTGAGCAGGTCAAGAAGAGCCTGGAGAGGTGGAGGTACATGCTGGAAAGAAGGGGAATGAAAGTCAGTAGGAGTAAGACAGAGTACATGTGCGTAAATGAAAACGAGGGCAGTGGAGTGGTGCGGTTGCAGGGAGAAGAGGTGGAGAAGGTGGTGGAGTTCAGGTACCTGTGAACAACAGTGCATAGTAATGGAGAGTGTGTTAATAGTTATTGTAAAAACCTGAATATTCATATTCAATAAGCACAAATAAATAAAAAAAAATGTTAAAAAGTGCAATCCGTGAACTAAAAACTTTTACATGACAAACCATGGGTTGACAAAAGTATGATTTTTTACATAACAAAATATGATGGTCAATTAAGAAAATATGAATTTTTATATTCAGAAGCATATGTTCATGGAAAACCTTTAAAAAAAATTGCCATTAAGAAACAAAAAACTAAAAAGTGACCATACAAATTGAAAGGCATTATTCATGAAAAACTGTAAAAAGAAATGGTAAAAATTCAATGAAAAACTTTTCATTTTCATAAGCAACATTTAACTAAAAACCGTTGAAAGTGCAAAAATTCAAGACACAATGGTTTGAAAAAAATGACTTTTTTAAAATAATTTTTTAAATTAAAATATTACATTTTATATTCATAACCATAATTTCATTAAAGAAATTGTTAACTTTTCCATAAAATTATGAATTATAGTAAAAATATGAATTTTTATATTCATAGCATCATTTAACTAAAATTCGTTAAAAGTGCAAAAAAATCTGCGCAAAACATGATGACAAACAATGGTTTGAAAAAATGTAAATTTTTATAAAAAATTTGTTGCGAGAAAAGCGAGATACTTTCCAGCAATATCCGAAGGTAAAACACGCATCAAGGTAAGTTTTAGGATACTTGCTTGCTTGCGGGGATTGTCCCATTTGCCAGCCAATAGGGCTGCATTTGTGTTCGTTTCCTGGTTATGCATTAATTGTTTAATTAATGATAACAATTTCAACCCAGCCATTATGGATGCACAAGCCAGTGCACTCTTTGTCCCAAGCCCGAGTAAATGGGGAGGGTTGCGTTAGGAAGGGCATCCAGTGTAAAACATGTGCCAAATCAAATATGCGGATCACAAATGAGAATTTCATACCGGATCGGTCGAGGCCCGGGTTACCAACGACCGCCACAGGTATCGTTAGCCGACAGGGTACCGGTGGAAATTGGGCTACTGTTGGCCGAAGGAGAAGGAAGACGTCTACAAAGCAGACAGGGAAAGGAGCAGTGTAGGAAAGTGAAGGTTCGGGTTGGTACTTTAAATGTTGGTACTATGACTGGTAAAGGGAGAGAGATAGCTGATATGATGGAGAGGAGAAAGGTAGATATGTTGTATGTTCCGGAGACCAAGTGGAAAGGGAGTAAGGTCAGGAAAATTGGAGGAAAAGGCATATGAGGAGCTGTATGAGAGGTTGGAAACTAAGGAAGGAGAAAAGGATTTATACCGATTGGCCAGGCAGAAGGACCGAGCTGGAAAGGATGTACTGCAAGTTAGAGCAATAAAGGATGAAGAGGGAAATGTGTTGACTAGTGAGGAGAGTGTGTTGAGAAGGTGGAGGGAGTATTTTGAGCAGCTGATGAATGAGGAAAATCAGAGAGAGAGAAGGTTGGATGATGTGGAGTTGGTGAAGCAGGATGTAGATAGGATTAGTAAGGAGGAAGTAAGAGAAGCGATTAAGAGGATGAAGAGTGGAAAGTCGGTTGGACCAGATGACATACCTGTAGAAGCGTGGAGATGTTTAGGAGAGATGGCAGTGGAGTTTTTAACCAGATTGTTTAACAGGATTTTGGAAGGTGAAAAGATGCCTGAGGAATGGAGAAGAAGTGTGCTGGTACCGATCTTTAAGCATAAAGGAGATGTGCAGATCTGCAGTAACTACAGGGGAATTAAGTTGATCAGTCACACCATGATGTTATGGGAAAGAGTAGTGGAAGCCAGGCTGAGAGAAGAGGTGACCATCTGTGGGCAACAGTATGGTTTCATGCCGAGGAAAAGCACCACAGATGCCTTATTTGCTTTGAGAATGTTGATTTAGAAGTATAGAGAAGGACAAAAGGAGTTGCATTGTGTGTTTGTGGATTTAGAGAAAGCGTACGACAGAGTGCCAAGAGAGGAGTTGTGGTATTGTATGAGGAAGTCAGGTGTGTCAGAGAAGTATGTGAGGGTGGTGCAGGACAGTGTGACGGCAGTGAAGTGTGCAGTAGATACGACAGACTGGTTCAGGGTAAAGGTTGGACTGCATCAAGGATCGGCCCTGAGCCCTGTTTCCTGTTTGCAGTGGTGATGGACAGGTTGACGGACGAGGTCAGACAGGAGTCTCCATGGTCTATGATGTTTGCGGATGATATTGTGATTTGTGGTGAGAGTAGGGAGCAGGTCGAGAAGAGCCTGGAGAGGTGGAGGTATGCGCTGGAGAGTAGGGGAATGAAAGTCAGTAGGAGTAAGACAGAGTACATGTGTGTGAATGAGAGGGAGGGCAGTGGAGTGATGCGGTTGCAGGGAGAAGAGGTGGAGAAGGTGGAGGAGTTCATGTACCTGGGGTCAACAGTGCAAAGTAATGGAGAGTGTGTTAGAGAAGTAAAGAAAAGAGTGAAGGCAGGGTGGAGTGGGTGGAGAAGAGTGGCAGGAGTGATTTGTGATAGTAGGGTATCTGCAAGAATGAAAGGTAAAGTTTATAGGTCTGTGGTGAGACCTGCGATGTTGTATGGATTAGAGACAGTGGCATTGAGTAAAAGACAGGAGGTGGAGCTGGAGGTAGCAGAGCTGAAGATGTTAAGGTTTTCGTTGGGAGTGACGACGATGGACAAGATTAGAAATGAGTTTATTAGAGGGTTCAGGGCATGTAGGATGTTTTGATGATGGAGGCGAGATTAAGATGGTTTGAACATGTGCAGAGGAGGGACATGAATTATATTGGTAGAAGAATGCTGAGGATGGAGCCACCAGGTAGGAGGAAAAGAGAAAGGCCAAGGAGGAGGTTCATGGATGTGGTGAGGGAAGACATGCAGGTAGTTGGTGTGAAAGAGGCAGATGTAGAGGACAGGGTGGTATGGAGACGGATGATCTGCTGTGGGGACCCCTAATGGGAGCAGCCAAAAGAAGAAGAAGAAGAAGAATGATAACAATTTCCTTTGGTGGGATGAATCCGTCACGACAATGTGTTCTTAGACATTAAGATGCAAGATTAGAAGACGTTTCTTTATGGTCTGGCTTAAATAGGTGATTTTGTCTGAAGTATCTGAAAGAATCCACGATAATTTTTATATGCCCGAAAAAAAAATAGATAAATAAATAAATTATACAATAATAAAAAATAAAATTTTTTATCATAGCTTCACAATCATTCCAAACTCGTCTTTGAACCTTTCAGGAAAAGATACGATGCATAAAATGGGAATGGTGGTTCTGTTTTATTTTAAACCAATGTTTCACTTTCTTTTCCTTCTGTCCTCATGCTCTCAACTATCCGAAATATTTCTTCCGTAGTACATGTAGTACAGACATCCTGCCTGATGAGCCAAATTTAGGTGAAGTTAACCCTAAATTATGGGACTCTCACAAAGACGGGGCAGGTTTAATCCAGGTAAAGCCGTATGTATCATGCACTCATGAAAACACACCATCCAGTTTTTGGTAAACAATATCCATTGTTATAAGAGAAGAATGTTGGCATTTTTCCAGTTATTGACAATTTATTGTCACAAAGTGTTTTGATAGAGACACATTCACCTTATAACACACCGATTAATCCAGATTTGAATGCGGATAAAAAATGCTGGAGGCTAACTCAAGATTTTCAAGAGATTAATTAAATAGTTATTCCGTTAGCTCCATTGGTGCCCGATATAGCTACCATTGTTAACTCTATATCAGCAACTCACAGATTTTTTACTGTGATTGAACTTTGTTCTGCCATTTTCAGTGTCCTTTTGGCCTCAGAAACGCAGTCGCTTTTTGCGTTTACCTATAGGGGACGTCAATTCACCTGGACCCGTCTTCCTCGGGGTTTTGTTGACTCGCTAGCCGTATTTTCCGCTGTAGTGCACAGAACTTTGGCTGATATACACCTTCCAGAAACAACCTGCATCCTTCAATACGCAAATGACATCCTCAACACACAAGATATGACAGCACAACGTAGATCTGGTTATGAAATCACGCTCTTGGTGACAGAAAACTTAATCATTAAGCCTTCTTTTCAGCCGCATTCAGCTGTAGTAGCGCTGCGTGATCTGCTAGACTTTATTGACTTAGATGGTTTTAATGATGCACACGATTGCCTTAAACGCATTGAACAAGAGACCTCTTGTAGGCCCGATCTTTTAGATACAGCCCTGGAAGAGGGGGATTGCCTATTTGTAGATAGATCATGTTCAAAACCCTCTGATGTGTATTTATGTGGATATGCAGTTGTAAGATTACCTGATGAAATAGTTGAAGCTAAATCATTACCATACACATCTGCACAAGCTGCAAAGTTGGTGGCACTTACAAGTGCATGTCAAATGTCTGAAGGTAATCCACCCTATATGCCACCTGTAGGAAATTTGAGATACCTGTTGGTTATATTTGACAGATTGAGTAAGTGGCCAGAATCATTTCCATGCGCGACAGAGAACGCTAAAACAGTTGTAAAAATATTAATGAAAGAGTTCATCTCTAAATTTTAGATTCCTAGTGTGATTGAAAGTGATAACAGCACACATTTTGCTCCTAAAGTGACACAACTTTTGGTTAAAAGCTTAGCAATTGATTGGCATTTTAATATTTCCTATCACCCACAGTCAGCTGGACTGGTGGAAAGAATGAACAGAACCATTAAGGAATGTGTTACTAAAGCCTGCATTGAAACAGGCCGAAATTGGACTGTTGTTCACCTGGCAGTATTTACAGAAATGAGAATGACCCCATCTTCAACTACTAAACTGTCACCTTTTGAAATTCGAATGGGCCAGGCTTTCCCGACTCCATGGGTCGGGGGACGCACTTGCATTTCTGTCTTAGGTAACCTGGAAGTGATTGTGGACGACTACGTTTCTGCACTGGCTGAAAAATGTAATTCTATTAGTGCTGAATATTCATATTCATTAACACAAATAAATAAATAAAAATGTTAAAAAGTGCAATCCGTGAACTAAAAACTTTTACATGACAAACCATGGGTTCACAAAAGTATGATTTTTTACATAACAAAATATGATGGTCAATTAAGAAAATATGAATTTTTATATTCAGAAGCATATGTTCATGGAAAACCTTTAAAAAAAATTGCCATTAGGAAACAAAAAACTAAAAAGTGACCATACAAATCATATTTTGACAAATACAATGACATTTTCATTGAAAATGGGATAGTTATTGTAAAAATATGAATTTTCATATTTATAATCATCATTTAATGAAAAACCACAAAAAAAAGTACAATATGCAGGCAAAAGACTCACAATTAAAACCATGGTCTGAGAAAAATAAAACTTTTAAAAAAATAAAAATATGAAATTAATTGGTAAAATTCATGAAAAAAATGTAAAAAGTGCAAATAACAAATCAAGTTTTTACAAGTTATTGTGAAAATATAAATGGTCATATTCATAAGCATTATTTCGCTAAAAATCTGTAAATGTGCAATAAGTGAACGAAAAAGATATCATGATAAACCATGTTTTGACATGAATATGACTTTTCTCATATAAATATGAAATTGATTGGTAAAATATTAATTTTCATATTGAAAGGCATTATTCATGAAAAACTGTAAAAAGAAATGGTAAAAATTCAATGAAAAACTTTTCATTTTCATAAGCAACATTTAACTAAAAACCGTTGAAAGTGCAAAAATTCAAGACACAATGGTTTGAAAAAAATGACTTTTTTAAAATAATTTTTTAAATTAAAATATTACATTTTATATTCATAACCATAATTTCATTAAAGAAATTGTTAACTTTTCCATAAAATTATGAATTATAGTAAAAATATGAATTTTTATATTCATAGCATCATTTAACAAAAATTCGTTAAAAGTGCAAAAAAATCTGCGCAAAACATGATGACAAACAATGGTTTGAAAAAATGTAAATTTTTATAGAAAATTTGTTGCGAGAAAAGCGAGATACTTTCCAGCAATATCCGAAGGTAAAACACGCATCAAGGTAAGTTTTAGGATACTTGCTTGCTTGCGGGGATTGTCCCATTTGCCAGCCAATAGGGCTGCATTTGTGTTCGTTTCCTGGTTATGCATTAATTGTTTAATTAATGATAACAATTTCAACCCAGCCATTATGGATGCACAAGCCAGTGCACTCTTAGTCCCAAGCCCGAGTAAATGGGGAGGGTTGCGTTAGGAAGGGCATCCAGTGTAAAACATGTGCCAAATCAAATATGCGGATCACAAATGAGAATTTCATACCGGATCGGTCGAGGCCCGGGTTACCAACGACCGCCACAGGTATCGTTAGCCGACAGGGTACCGGTGGAAATTGGGCTACTGTTGGCCGAAGGAGGAGGAAGACGTCTACAGAGGCAACAGGGAAAGGAGCAGTGTAGGAAAGTGAAGGTTCGGGTTGGTACTTTAAATGTTGGTACTATGACTGGTAAAGGGAGAGAGATAGCTGATATGATGGAGAGGAGAAAGGTAGATATGTTGTATGTTCAGGAGACCAAGTGGAAAGGGAGTAAGGTCAGGAAAATTGGAGGAAAAGGCATATGAGGAGCTGTATGAGAGGTTGGAAACTAAGGAAGGAGAAAAGGATTTATACCGATTGGCCAGGCAGAGGGACCGAGCTGGGAAGGATGTACTGCAAGTTAGAGCAATAAAGGATGAAGAGGGAAATGTGTTGACTAGTGAGGAGAGTGTGTTGAGAAGGTGGAGGGAGTATTTTGAGCAGCTGATGAATGAGGAAAATCAGAGAGAGAGAAGGCTGGATGATGTGGAGTTGGTGAAGCAGGATGTAGATAGGATTAGTAAGGAGGAAGTAAGAGAAGCGATTAAGAGGATGAAGAGTGGAAAGTCGGTTGGACCAGATGACATACCTGTAGAAGCGTGGAGATGTTTGGGAGAGATGGCAGTGGAGTTTTTAACCAGATTGTTTAACAGGATTTTGGAAGGTGAAAAGATGCCTGAGGAATGGAGAAGAAGTGTGCTGGTACCGATCTTTAAGCATAAAGGAGATGTGCAGATCTGCAGTAACTACAGGGGAATTAAGTTGATCAGTCACACCATGATGTTATGGGAAAGAGTAGTGGAAGCCAGGCTGAGAGAAGAGGTGACCATCTGTGGGCAACAGTATGGTTTCATGCCGAGGAAAAGCACCACAGATGCCTTATTTGCTTTGAGAATGTTGATTTAGAAGTATAGAGAAGGACAAAAGGAGTTGCATTGTGTGTTTGTGGATTTAGAGAAAGCGTACGACAGAGTGCCAAGAGAGGAGTTGTGGTATTGTATGAGGAAGTCAGGTGTGTCAGAGAAGTATGTGAGGGTGGTGCAGGACAGTGTGACGGCAGTGAAGTGTGCAGTAGATACGACAGACTGGTTCAGGGTAAAGGTTGGACTGCATCAAGGATCGGCCCTGAGCCCTGTTTCCTGTTTGCAGTGGTGATGGACAGGTTGACGGACGAGGTCAGACAGGAGTCTCCATGGTCTATGATGTTTGCGGATGATATTGTGATTTGTGGTGAGAGTAGGGAGCAGGTCGAGAAGAGCCTGGAGAGGTGGAGGTATGCGCTGGAGAGTAGGGGAATGAAAGTCAGTAGGAGTAAGACAGAGTACATGTGTGTGAATGAGAGGGAGGGCAGTGGAGTGATGCGGTTGCAGGGAGAAGAGGTGGAGAAGGTGGAGGAGTTCATGTACCTGGGGTCAACAGTGCAAAGTAATGGAGAGTGTGTTAGAGAAGTAAAGAAAAGAGTGAAGGCAGGGTGGAGTGGGTGGAGAAGAGTGGCAGGAGTGATTTGTGATAGTAGGGTATCTGCAAGAATGAAAGGTAAAGTTTATAGGTCTGTGGTGAGACCTGCGATGTTGTATGGATTAGAGACAGTGGCATTGAGTAAAAGACAGGAGGTGGAGCTGGAGGTAGCAGAGCTGAAGATGTTAAGGTTTTCGTTGGGAGTGACGACGATGGACAAGATTAGAAATGAGTTTATTAGAGGGTTCAGGGCATGTAGGATGTTTTGATGATGGAGGCGAGATTAAGATGGTTTGAACATGTGCAGAGGAGGGACATGAATTATATTGGTAGAAGAATGCTGAGGATGGAGCCACCAGGTAGGAGGAAAAGAGAAAGGCCAAGGAGGAGGTTCATGGATGTGGTGAGGGAAGACATGCAGGTAGTTGGTGTGAAAGAGGCAGATGTAGAGGACAGGGTGGTATGGAGACGGATGATCTGCTGTGGGGACCCCTAATGGGAGCAGCCAAAAGAAGAAGAAGAAGAAGAATGATAACAATTTCCTTTGGTGGGATGAATCCGTCACGACAATGTGTTCTTAGACATTAAGATGCAAGATTAGAAGACGTTTCTTTATGGTCTGGCTTAAATAGGTGATTTTGTCTGAAGTATCTGAAAGAATCCACGATAATTTTTATATGCCCGAAAAAAAATAGATAAATAAATAAATTATACAATAATAAAAAATAAAAATGTTTATCATAGCTTCACAATCATTCCAAACTCGTCTTTGAACCTTTCAGGAAAAGATACGATGCATAAAATGGGAATGGTGGTTCTGTTTTATTTTAAACCAATGTTTCACTTTCTTTTCCTTCTGTCCTCATGCTCTCAACTATCCGAAATATTTCTTCCGTAGTACATGTAGTACAGACATCCTGCCTGATGAGCCAAATTTAGGTGAAGTTAACCCTAAATTATGGGCCTCTCACAAAGACGGGGCAGGTTTAATCCAGGTAAAGCCGTATGTATCATGCACTCATGAAAACACACCATCCAGTTTTTGGTAAACAATATCCATTGTTATAAGAGAAGAATGTTGGCATTTTTCCAGTTATTGACAATTTATTGTCACAAAGTGTTTTGATAGAGACACATTCACCTTATAACACACCGATTAATCCAGATTTGAATGCGGATAAAAAATGCTGGAGGCTAACTCAAGATTTTCAAGAGATTAATTAAATAGTTATTCCGTTAGCTCCATTGGTGCCCGATATAGCTACCATTGTTAACTCTATATCAGCAACTCACAGATTTTTTACTGTGATTGAACTTTGTTCTGCCATTTTCAGTGTCCTTTTGGCCTCAGAAACGCAGTCGCTTTTTGCGTTTACCTATAGGGGACGTCAATTCACCTGGACCCGTCTTCCTCGGGGTTTTGTTGACTCGCTAGCCGTATTTTCCGCTGTAGTGCACAGAACTTTGGCTGATATACACCTTCCAGAAACAACCTGCATCCTTCAATACGCAAATGACATCCTCAACACACAAGATATGACAGCACAACGTAGATCTGGTTATGAAATCACGCTCTTGGTGACAGAAAACTTAATCATTAAGCCTTCTTTTCAGCCGCATTCAGCTGTAGTAGCGCTGCGTGATCTGCTAGACTTTATTGACTTAGATGGTTTTAATGATGCACACGATTGCCTTAAACGCATTGAACAAGAGACCTCTTGTAGGCCCGATCTTTTAGATACAGCCCTGGAAGAGGGGGATTGCCTATTTGTAGATAGATCATGTTCAAAACCCTCTGATGTGTATTTATGTGGATATGCAGTTGTAAGATTACCTGATGAAATAGTTGAAGCTAAATCATTACCATACACATCTGCACAAGCTGCAAAGTTGGTGGCACTTACAAGTGCATGTCAAATGTCTGAAGGTAATCCACCCTATATGCCACCTGTAGGAAATATGAGATACCTGTTGGTTATATTTGACAGATTGAGTAAGTGGCCAGAATCCTTTCCATGCGCGACAGAGAACGCTAAAACAGTTGTAAAAATATTAATGAAAGAGTTCATCTCTAAATTTTGGATTCCTAGTGTGATTGAAAGTGATAACAGCACACATTTTGCTCCTAAAGTGACACAACTTTTGGTTAAAAGCTTAGCAATTGATTGGCATTTTAATATTTCCTATCACCCACAGTCAGCTGGACTGGTGGAAAGAATGAACAGAACCATTAAGGAATGTGTTACTAAAGCCTGCATTGAAACAGGCCGAAATTGGACTGTTGTTCACCTGGCAGTATTTACAGAAATGAGAATGACCCCATCTTCAACTACTAAACTGTCACCTTTTGAAATTCGAATGGGCCAGGCTTTCCCGACTCCATGGGTCGGGGGACGCACTTGCATTTCTGTCTTAGGTAACCTGGAAGTGATTGTGGACGACTACGTTTCTGCACTGGCTGAAAAATGTAATTCTATTAGTGCTGAATATTCATATTCATTAACACAAATAAATAAATAAAAATGTTAAAAAGTGCAATCCGTGAACTAAAAACTTTTACATGACAAACCATGGGTTCACAAAAGTATGATTTTTTACATAACAAAATATGATGGTCAATTAAGAAAATATGAATTTTTATATTCAGAAGCATATGTTCATGGAAAACCTTTAAAAAAAATTGCCATTAGGAAACAAAAAACTAAAAAGTGACCATACAAATCATATTTTGACAAATACAATGACATTTTCATTGAAAATGGGATAGTTATTGTAAAAATATGAATTTTCATATTTATAATCATCATTTAATGAAAAACCACAAAAAAAAGTACAATATGCAGGCAAAAGACTCACAATTAAAACCATGGTCTGAGAAAAATAAAACTTTTAAAAAAATAAAAATATGAAATTAATTGGTAAAATTCATGAAAAAAATGTAAAAAGTGCAAATAACAAATCAAGTTTTTACAAGTTATTGTGAAAATATAAATGGTCATATTCATAAGCATTATTTCGCTAAAAATCTGTAAATGTGCAATAAGTGAACGAAAAAGATATCATGATAAACCATGTTTTGACATGAATATGACTTTTCTCATATAAATATGAAATTGATTGGTAAAATATTAATTTTCATATTGAAAGGCATTATTCATGAAAAACTGTAAAAAGAAATGGTAAAAATTCAATGAAAAACTTTTCATTTTCATAAGCAACATTTAACTAAAAACCGTTGAAAGTGCAAAAATTCAAGACACAATGGTTTGAAAAAAATGACTTTTTTAAAATAATTTTTTAAATTAAAATATTACATTTTATATTCATAACCATAATTTCATTAAAGAAATTGTTAACTTTTCCATAAAATTATGAATTATAGTAAAAATATGAATTTTTATATTCATAGCATCATTTAACAAAAATTCGTTAAAAGTGCAAAAAAATCTGCGCAAAACATGATGACAAACAATGGTTTGAAAAAATGTAAATTTTTATAGAAAATTTGTTGCGAGAAAAGCGAGATACTTTCCAGCAATATCCGAAGGTAAAACACGCATCAAGGTAAGTTTTAGGATACTTGCTTGCTTGCGGGGATTGTCCCATTTGCCAGCCAATAGGGCTGCATTTGTGTTCGTTTCCTGGTTATGCATTAATTGTTTAATTAATGATAACAATTTCAACCCAGCCATTATGGATGCACAAGCCAGTGCACTCTTAGTCCCAAGCCCGAGTAAATGGGGAGGGTTGCGTTAGGAAGGGCATCCAGTGTAAAACATGTGCCAAATCAAATATGCGGATCACAAATGAGAATTTCATACCGGATCGGTCGAGGCCCGGGTTACCAACGACCGCCACAGGTATCGTTAGCCGACAGGGTACCGGTGGAAATTGGGCTACTGTTGGCCGAAGGAGGAGGAAGACGTCTACAGAGGCAACAGGGAAAGGAGCAGTGTAGGAAAGTGAAGGTTCGGGTTGGTACTTTAAATGTTGGTACTATGACTGGTAAAGGGAGAGAGATAGCTGATATGATGGAGAGGAGAAAGGTAGATATGTTGTATGTTCAGGAGACCAAGTGGAAAGGGAGTAAGGTCAGGAAAATTGGAGGAAAAGGCATATGAGGAGCTGTATGAGAGGTTGGAAACTAAGGAAGGAGAAAAGGATTTATACCGATTGGCCAGGCAGAGGGACCGAGCTGGGAAGGATGTACTGCAAGTTAGAGCAATAAAGGATGAAGAGGGAAATGTGTTGACTAGTGAGGAGAGTGTGTTGAGAAGGTGGAGGGAGTATTTTGAGCAGCTGATGAATGAGGAAAATCAGAGAGAGAGAAGGCTGGATGATGTGGAGTTGGTGAAGCAGGATGTAGATAGGATTAGTAAGGAGGAAGTAAGAGAAGCGATTAAGAGGATGAAGAGTGGAAAGTCGGTTGGACCAGATGACATACCTGTAGAAGCGTGGAGATGTTTGGGAGAGATGGCAGTGGAGTTTTTAACCAGATTGTTTAACAGGATTTTGGAAGGTGAAAAGATGCCTGAGGAATGGAGAAGAAGTGTGCTGGTACCGATCTTTAAGCATAAAGGAGATGTGCAGATCTGCAGTAACTACAGGGGAATTAAGTTGATCAGTCACACCATGATGTTATGGGAAAGAGTAGTGGAAGCCAGGCTGAGAGAAGAGGTGACCATCTGTGGGCAACAGTATGGTTTCATGCCGAGGAAAAGCACCACAGATGCCTTATTTGCTTTGAGAATGTTGATTTAGAAGTATAGAGAAGGACAAAAGGAGTTGCATTGTGTGTTTGTGGATTTAGAGAAAGCGTACGACAGAGTGCCAAGAGAGGAGTTGTGGTATTGTATGAGGAAGTCAGGTGTGTCAGAGAAGTATGTGAGGGTGGTGCAGGACAGTGTGACGGCAGTGAAGTGTGCAGTAGATACGACAGACTGGTTCAGGGTAAAGGTTGGACTGCATCAAGGATCGGCCCTGAGCCCTGTTTCCTGTTTGCAGTGGTGATGGACAGGTTGACGGACGAGGTCAGACAGGAGTCTCCATGGTCTATGATGTTTGCGGATGATATTGTGATTTGTGGTGAGAGTAGGGAGCAGGTCGAGAAGAGCCTGGAGAGGTGGAGGTATGCGCTGGAGAGTAGGGGAATGAAAGTCAGTAGGAGTAAGACAGAGTACATGTGTGTGAATGAGAGGGAGGGCAGTGGAGTGATGCGGTTGCAGGGAGAAGAGGTGGAGAAGGTGGAGGAGTTCATGTACCTGGGGTCAACAGTGCAAAGTAATGGAGAGTGTGTTAGAGAAGTAAAGAAAAGAGTGAAGGCAGGGTGGAGTGGGTGGAGAAGAGTGGCAGGAGTGATTTGTGATAGTAGGGTATCTGCAAGAATGAAAGGTAAAGTTTATAGGTCTGTGGTGAGACCTGCGATGTTGTATGGATTAGAGACAGTGGCATTGAGTAAAAGACAGGAGGTGGAGCTGGAGGTAGCAGAGCTGAAGATGTTAAGGTTTTCGTTGGGAGTGACGACGATGGACAAGATTAGAAATGAGTTTATTAGAGGGTTCAGGGCATGTAGGATGTTTTGATGATGGAGGCGAGATTAAGATGGTTTGAACATGTGCAGAGGAGGGACATGAATTATATTGGTAGAAGAATGCTGAGGATGGAGCCACCAGGTAGGAGGAAAAGAGAAAGGCCAAGGAGGAGGTTCATGGATGTGGTGAGGGAAGACATGCAGGTAGTTGGTGTGAAAGAGGCAGATGTAGAGGACAGGGTGGTATGGAGACGGATGATCTGCTGTGGGGACCCCTAATGGGAGCAGCCAAAAGAAGAAGAAGAAGAAGAATGATAACAATTTCCTTTGGTGGGATGAATCCGTCACGACAATGTGTTCTTAGACATTAAGATGCAAGATTAGAAGACGTTTCTTTATGGTCTGGCTTAAATAGGTGATTTTGTCTGAAGTATCTGAAAGAATCCACGATAATTTTTATATGCCCGAAAAAAAATAGATAAATAAATAAATTATACAATAATAAAAAATAAAAATGTTTATCATAGCTTCACAATCATTCCAAACTCGTCTTTGAACCTTTCAGGAAAAGATACGATGCATAAAATGGGAATGGTGGTTCTGTTTTATTTTAAACCAATGTTTCACTTTCTTTTCCTTCTGTCCTCATGCTCTCAACTATCCGAAATATTTCTTCCGTAGTACATGTAGTACAGACATCCTGCCTGATGAGCCAAATTTAGGTGAAGTTAACCCTAAATTATGGGCCTCTCACAAAGACGGGGCAGGTTTAATCCAGGTAAAGCCGTATGTATCATGCACTCATGAAAACACACCATCCAGTTTTTGGTAAACAATATCCATTGTTATAAGAGAAGAATGTTGGCATTTTTCCAGTTATTGACAATTTATTGTCACAAAGTGTTTTGATAGAGACACATTCACCTTATAACACACCGATTAATCCAGATTTGAATGCGGATAAAAAATGCTGGAGGCTAACTCAAGATTTTCAAGAGATTAATTAAATAGTTATTCCGTTAGCTCCATTGGTGCCCGATATAGCTACCATTGTTAACTCTATATCAGCAACTCACAGATTTTTTACTGTGATTGAACTTTGTTCTGCCATTTTCAGTGTCCTTTTGGCCTCAGAAACGCAGTCGCTTTTTGCGTTTACCTATAGGGGACGTCAATTCACCTGGACCCGTCTTCCTCGGGGTTTTGTTGACTCGCTAGCCGTATTTTCCGCTGTAGTGCACAGAACTTTGGCTGATATACACCTTCCAGAAACAACCTGCATCCTTCAATACGCAAATGACATCCTCAACACACAAGATATGACAGCACAACGTAGATCTGGTTATGAAATCACGCTCTTGGTGACAGAAAACTTAATCATTAAGCCTTCTTTTCAGCCGCATTCAGCTGTAGTAGCGCTGCGTGATCTGCTAGACTTTATTGACTTAGATGGTTTTAATGATGCACACGATTGCCTTAAACGCATTGAACAAGAGACCTCTTGTAGGCCCGATCTTTTAGATACAGCCCTGGAAGAGGGGGATTGCCTATTTGTAGATAGATCATGTTCAAAACCCTCTGATGTGTATTTATGTGGATATGCAGTTGTAAGATTACCTGATGAAATAGTTGAAGCTAAATCATTACCATACACATCTGCACAAGCTGCAAAGTTGGTGGCACTTACAAGTGCATGTCAAATGTCTGAAGGTAATCCACCCTATATGCCACCTGTAGGAAATATGAGATACCTGTTGGTTATATTTGACAGATTGAGTAAGTGGCCAGAATCCTTTCCATGCGCGACAGAGAACGCTAAAACAGTTGTAAAAATATTAATGAAAGAGTTCATCTCTAAATTTTGGATTCCTAGTGTGATTGAAAGTGATAACAGCACACATTTTGCTCCTAAAGTGACACAACTTTTGGTTAAAAGCTTAGCAATTGATTGGCATTTTAATATTTCCTATCACCCACAGTCAGCTGGACTGGTGGAAAGAATGAACAGAACCATTAAGGAATGTGTTACTAAAGCCTGCATTGAAACAGGCCGAAATTGGACTGTTGTTCACCTGGCAGTATTTACAGAAATGAGAATGACCCCATCTTCAACTACTAAACTGTCACCTTTTGAAATTCGAATGGGCCAGGCTTTCCCGACTCCATGGGTCGGGGGACGCACTTGCATTTCTGTCTTAGGTAACCTGGAAGTGATTGTGGACGACTACGTTTCTGCACTGGCTGAAAAATGTAATTCTATTAGTGCTGAATATTCATATTCATTAACACAAATAAATAAATAAAAATGTTAAAAAGTGCAATCCGTGAACTAAAAACTTTTACATGACAAACCATGGGTTCACAAAAGTATGATTTTTTACATAACAAAATATGATGGTCAATTAAGAAAATATGAATTTTTATATTCAGAAGCATATGTTCATGGAAAACCTTTAAAAAAAATTGCCATTAGGAAACAAAAAACTAAAAAGTGACCATACAAATCATATTTTGACAAATACAATGACATTTTCATTGAAAATGGGATAGTTATTGTAAAAATATGAATTTTCATATTTATAATCATCATTTAATGAAAAACCACAAAAAAAAGTACAATATGCAGGCAAAAGACTCACAATTAAAACCATGGTCTGAGAAAAATAAAACTTTTAAAAAAATAAAAATATGAAATTAATTGGTAAAATTCATGAAAAAAATGTAAAAAGTGCAAATAACAAATCAAGTTTTTACAAGTTATTGTGAAAATATAAATGGTCATATTCATAAGCATTATTTCGCTAAAAATCTGTAAATGTGCAATAAGTGAACGAAAAAGATATCATGATAAACCATGTTTTGACATGAATATGACTTTTCTCATATAAATATGAAATTGATTGGTAAAATATTAATTTTCATATTGAAAGGCATTATTCATGAAAAACTGTAAAAAGAAATGGTAAAAATTCAATGAAAAACTTTTCATTTTCATAAGCAACATTTAACTAAAAACCGTTGAAAGTGCAAAAATTCAAGACACAATGGTTTGAAAAAAATGACTTTTTTTAAATAATTTTTTTAATTAAAATATTACATTTTATATTCATAACCATAATTTCATTAAAGAAATTGTTAACTTTTCCATAAAATTATGAATTATAGTAAAAATATGAATTTTTATATTCATAGCATCATTTAACAAAAATTCGTTAAAAGTGCAAAAAAATCTGCGCAAAACATGATGACAAACAATGGTTTGAAAAAATGTAAATTTTTATAGAAAATTTGTTGCGAGAAAAGCGAGATACTTTCCAGCAATATCCGAAGGTAAAACACGCATCAAGGTAAGTTTTAGGATACTTGCTTGCTTGCGGGGATTGTCCCATTTGCCAGCCAATAGGGCTGCATTTGTGTTCGTTTCCTGGTTATGCATTAATTGTTTAATTAATGATAACAATTTCAACCCAGCCATTATGGATGCACAAGCCAGTGCACTCTTAGTCCCAAGCCCGAGTAAATGGGGAGGGTTGCGTTAGGAAGGGCATCCAGTGTAAAACATGTGCCAAATCAAATATGCGGATCACAAATGAGAATTTCATACCGGATCGGTCGAGGCCCGGGTTACCAACGACCGCCACAGGTATCGTTAGCCGACAGGGTACCGGTGGAAATTGGGCTACTGTTGGCCGAAGGAGGAGGAAGACGTCTACAGAGGCGACAGGGAAAGGAGCAGTGTAGGAAAGTGAAGGTTCGGGTTGGTACTTTAAATGTTGGTACTATGACTGGTAAAGGGAGAGAGATAGCTGATATGATGGAGAGGAGAAAGGTAGATATGTTGTATGTTCAGGAGACCAAGTGGAAAGGGAGTAAGGTCAGGAAAATTGGAGGAAAAGGCATATGAGGAGCTGTATGAGAGGTTGGAAACTAAGGAAGGAGAAAAGGATTTATACCGATTGGCCAGGCAGAGGGACCGAGCTGGGAAGGATGTACTGCAAGTTAGAGCAATAAAGGATGAAGAGGGAAATGTGTTGACTAGTGAGGAGAGTGTGTTGAGAAGGTGGAGGGAGTATTTTGAGCAGCTGATGAATGAGGAAAATCAGAGAGAGAGAAGGCTGGATGATGTGGAGTTGGTGAAGCAGGATGTAGATAGGATTAGTAAGGAGGAAGTAAGAGAAGCGATTAAGAGGATGAAGAGTGGAAAGTCGGTTGGACCAGATGACATACCTGTAGAAGCGTGGAGATGTTTGGGAGAGATGGCAGTGGAGTTTTTAACCAGATTGTTTAACAGGATTTTGGAAGGTGAAAAGATGCCTGAGGAATGGAGAAGAAGTGTGCTGGTACCGATCTTTAAGCATAAAGGAGATGTGCAGATCTGCAGTAACTACAGGGGAATTAAGTTGATCAGTCACACCATGATGTTATGGGAAAGAGTAGTGGAAGCCAGGCTGAGAGAAGAGGTGACCATCTGTGGGCAACAGTATGGTTTCATGCCGAGGAAAAGCACCACAGATGCCTTATTTGCTTTGAGAATGTTGATTTAGAAGTATAGAGAAGGACAAAAGGAGTTGCATTGTGTGTTTGTGGATTTAGAGAAAGCGTACGACAGAGTGCCAAGAGAGGAGTTGTGGTATTGTATGAGGAAGTCAGGTGTGTCAGAGAAGTATGTGAGGGTGGTGCAGGACAGTGTGACGGCAGTGAAGTGTGCAGTAGATACGACAGACTGGTTCAGGGTAAAGGTTGGACTGCATCAAGGATCGGCCCTGAGCCCTGTTTCCTGTTTGCAGTGGTGATGGACAGGTTGACGGACGAGGTCAGACAGGAGTCTCCATGGTCTATGATGTTTGCGGATGATATTGTGATTTGTGGTGAGAGTAGGGAGCAGGTCGAGAAGAGCCTGGAGAGGTGGAGGTATGCGCTGGAGAGTAGGGGAATGAAAGTCAGTAGGAGTAAGACAGAGTACATGTGTGTGAATGAGAGGGAGGGCAGTGGAGTGATGCGGTTGCAGGGAGAAGAGGTGGAGAAGGTGGAGGAGTTCATGTACCTGGGGTCAACAGTGCAAAGTAATGGAGAGTGTGTTAGAGAAGTAAAGAAAAGAGTGAAGGCAGGGTGGAGTGGGTGGAGAAGAGTGGCAGGAGTGATTTGTGATAGTAGGGTATCTGCAAGAATGAAAGGTAAAGTTTATAGGTCTGTGGTGAGACCTGCGATGTTGTATGGATTAGAGACAGTGGCATTGAGTAAAAGACAGGAGGTGGAGCTGGAGGTAGCAGAGCTGAAGATGTTAAGGTTTTCGTTGGGAGTGACGACGATGGACAAGATTAGAAATGAGTTTATTAGAGGGTTCAGGGCATGTAGGATGTTTTGATGATGGAGGCGAGATTAAGATGGTTTGAACATGTGCAGAGGAGGGACATGAATTATATTGGTAGAAGAATGCTGAGGATGGAGCCACCAGGTAGGAGGAAAAGAGAAAGGCCAAGGAGGAGGTTCATGGATGTGGTGAGGGAAGACATGCAGGTAGTTGGTGTGAAAGAGGCAGATGTAGAGGACAGGGTGGTATGGAGACGGATGATCTGCTGTGGGGACCCCTAATGGGAGCAGCCAAAAGAAGAAGAAGAAGAAGAAGAAGAATGATAACAATTTCCTTTGGTGGGATGAATCCGTCACGACAATGTGTTCTTAGACATTAAGATGCAAGATTAGAAGACGTTTCTTTATGGTCTGGCTTAAATAGGTGATTTTGTCTGAAGTATCTGAAAGAATCCACGATAATTTTTATATGCCCGAAAAAAAATAGATAAATAAATAAATTATACAATAATAAAAAATAAAAATTTTTATCATAGCTTCACAATCATTCCAAACTCGTCTTTGAACCTTTCAGGAAAAGATACGATGCATAAAATGGGAATGGTGGTTCTGTTTTATTTTAAACCAATGTTTCACTTTCTTTTCCTTCTGTCCTCATGCTCTCAACTATCCGAAATATTTCTTCCGTAGTACATGTAGTACAGACATCCTGCCTGATGAGCCAAATTTAGGTGAAGTTAACCCTAAATTATGGGCCTCTCACAAAGACGGGGCAGGTTTAATCCAGGTAAAGCCGTATGTATCATGCACTCATGAAAACACACCATCCAGTTTTTGGTAAACAATATCCATTGTTATAAGAGAAGAATGTTGGCATTTTTCCAGTTATTGACAATTTATTGTCACAAAGTGTTTTGATAGAGACACATTCACCTTATAACACACCGATTAATCCAGATTTGAATGCGGATAAAAAATGCTGGAGGCTAACTCAAGATTTTCAAGAGATTAATTAAATAGTTATTCCGTTAGCTCCATTGGTGCCCGATATAGCTACCATTGTTAACTCTATATCAGCAACTCACAGATTTTTTACTGTGATTGAACTTTGTTCTGCCATTTTCAGTGTCCTTTTGGCCTCAGAAACGCAGTCGCTTTTTGCGTTTACCTATAGGGGACGTCAATTCACCTGGACCCGTCTTCCTCGGGGTTTTGTTGACTCGCTAGCCGTATTTTCCGCTGTAGTGCACAGAACTTTGGCTGATATACACCTTCCAGAAACAACCTGCATCCTTCAATACGCAAATGACATCCTCAACACACAAGATATGACAGCACAACGTAGATCTGGTTATGAAATCACGCTCTTGGTGACAGAAAACTTAATCATTAAGCCTTCTTTTCAGCCGCATTCAGCTGTAGTAGCGCTGCGTGATCTGCTAGACTTTATTGACTTAGATGGTTTTAATGATGCACACGATTGCCTTAAACGCATTGAACAAGAGACCTCTTGTAGGCCCGATCTTTTAGATACAGCCCTGGAAGAGGGGGATTGCCTATTTGTAGATAGATCATGTTCAAAACCCTCTGATGTGTATTTATGTGGATATGCAGTTGTAAGATTACCTGATGAAATAGTTGAAGCTAAATCATTACCATACACATCTGCACAAGCTGCAAAGTTGGTGGCACTTACAAGTGCATGTCAAATGTCTGAAGGTAATCCACCCTATATGCCACCTGTAGGAAATATGAGATACCTGTTGGTTATATTTGACAGATTGAGTAAGTGGCCAGAATCCTTTCCATGCGCGACAGAGAACGCTAAAACAGTTGTAAAAATATTAATGAAAGAGTTCATCTCTAAATTTTGGATTCCTAGTGTGATTGAAAGTGATAACAGCACACATTTTGCTCCTAAAGTGACACAACTTTTGGTTAAAAGCTTAGCAATTGATTGGCATTTTAATATTTCCTATCACCCACAGTCAGCTGGACTGGTGGAAAGAATGAACAGAACCATTAAGGAATGTGTTACTAAAGCCTGCATTGAAACAGGCCGAAATTGGACTGTTGTTCACCTGGCAGTATTTACAGAAATGAGAATGACCCCATCTTCAACTACTAAACTGTCACCTTTTGAAATTCGAATGGGCCAGGCTTTCCCGACTCCATGGGTCGGGGGACGCACTTGCATTTCTGTCTTAGGTAACCTGGAAGTGATTGTGGACGACTACGTTTCTGCACTGGCTGAAAAATGTAATTCTATTAGTGCTGAATATTCATATTCATTAACACAAATAAATAAATAAAAATGTTAAAAAGTGCAATCCGTGAACTAAAAACTTTTACATGACAAACCATGGGTTCACAAAAGTATGATTTTTTACATAACAAAATATGATGGTCAATTAAGAAAATATGAATTTTTATATTCAGAAGCATATGTTCATGGAAAACCTTTAAAAAAAATTGCCATTAGGAAACAAAAAACTAAAAAGTGACCATACAAATCATATTTTGACAAATACAATGACATTTTCATTGAAAATGGGATAGTTATTGTAAAAATATGAATTTTCATATTTATAATCATCATTTAATGAAAAACCACAAAAAAAAGTACAATATGCAGGCAAAAGACTCACAATTAAAACCATGGTCTGAGAAAAATAAAACTTTTAAAAAAATAAAAATATGAAATTAATTGGTAAAATTCATGAAAAAAATGTAAAAAGTGCAAATAACAAATCAAGTTTTTACAAGTTATTGTGAAAATATAAATGGTCATATTCATAAGCATTATTTCGCTAAAAATCTGTAAATGTGCAATAAGTGAACGAAAAAGATATCATGATAAACCATGTTTTGACATGAATATGACTTTTCTCATATAAATATGAAATTGATTGGTAAAATATTAATTTTCATATTGAAAGGCATTATTCATGAAAAACTGTAAAAAGAAATGGTAAAAATTCAATGAAAAACTTTTCATTTTCATAAGCAACATTTAACTAAAAACCGTTGAAAGTGCAAAAATTCAAGACACAATGGTTTGAAAAAAATGACTTTTTTTAAATAATTTTTTTAATTAAAATATTACATTTTATATTCATAACCATAATTTCATTAAAGAAATTGTTAACTTTTCCATAAAATTATGAATTATAGTAAAAATATGAATTTTTATATTCATAGCATCATTTAACAAAAATTCGTTAAAAGTGCAAAAAAATCTGCGCAAAACATGATGACAAACAATGGTTTGAAAAAATGTAAATTTTGATAGAAAATTTGTTGCGAGAAAAGCGAGATACTTTCCAGCAATATCCGAAGGTAAAACACGCATCAAGGTAAGTTTTAGGATACTTGCTTGCTTGCGGGGATTGTCCCATTTGCCAGCCAATAGGGCTGCATTTGTGTTCGTTTCCTGGTTATGCATTAATTGTTTAATTAATGATAACAATTTCAACCCAGCCATTATGGATGCACAAGCCAGTGCACTCTTAGTCCCAAGCCCGAGTAAATGGGGAGGGTTGCGTTAGGAAGGGCATCCAGTGTAAAACATGTGCCAAATCAAATATGCGGATCACAAATGAGAATTTCATACCGGATCGGTCGAGGCCCGGGTTACCAACGACCGCCACAGGTATCGTTAGCCGACAGGGTACCGGTGGAAATTGGGCTACTGTTGGCCGAAGGAGGAGGAAGACGTCTACAGAGGCGACAGGGAAAGGAGCAGTGTAGGAAAGTGAAGGTTCGGGTTGGTACTTTAAATGTTGGTACTATGACTGGTAAAGGGAGAGAGATAGCTGATATGATGGAGAGGAGAAAGGTAGATATGTTGTATGTTCAGGAGACCAAGTGGAAAGGGAGTAAGGTCAGGAAAATTGGAGGAAAAGGCATATGAGGAGCTGTATGAGAGGTTGGAAACTAAGGAAGGAGAAAAGGATTTATACCGATTGGCCAGGCAGAGGGACCGAGCTGGGAAGGATGTACTGCAAGTTAGAGCAATAAAGGATGAAGAGGGAAATGTGTTGACTAGTGAGGAGAGTGTGTTGAGAAGGTGGAGGGAGTATTTTGAGCAGCTGATGAATGAGGAAAATCAGAGAGAGAGAAGGCTGGATGATGTGGAGTTGGTGAAGCAGGATGTAGATAGGATTAGTAAGGAGGAAGTAAGAGAAGCGATTAAGAGGATGAAGAGTGGAAAGTCGGTTGGACCAGATGACATACCTGTAGAAGCGTGGAGATGTTTGGGAGAGATGGCAGTGGAGTTTTTAACCAGATTGTTTAACAGGATTTTGGAAGGTGAAAAGATGCCTGAGGAATGGAGAAGAAGTGTGCTGGTACCGATCTTTAAGCATAAAGGAGATGTGCAGATCTGCAGTAACTACAGGGGAATTAAGTTGATCAGTCACACCATGATGTTATGGGAAAGAGTAGTGGAAGCCAGGCTGAGAGAAGAGGTGACCATCTGTGGGCAACAGTATGGTTTCATGCCGAGGAAAAGCACCACAGATGCCTTATTTGCTTTGAGAATGTTGATTTAGAAGTATAGAGAAGGACAAAAGGAGTTGCATTGTGTGTTTGTGGATTTAGAGAAAGCGTACGACAGAGTGCCAAGAGAGGAGTTGTGGTATTGTATGAGGAAGTCAGGTGTGTCAGAGAAGTATGTGAGGGTGGTGCAGGACAGTGTGACGGCAGTGAAGTGTGCAGTAGATACGACAGACTGGTTCAGGGTAAAGGTTGGACTGCATCAAGGATCGGCCCTGAGCCCTGTTTCCTGTTTGCAGTGGTGATGGACAGGTTGACGGACGAGGTCAGACAGGAGTCTCCATGGTCTATGATGTTTGCGGATGATATTGTGATTTGTGGTGAGAGTAGGGAGCAGGTCGAGAAGAGCCTGGAGAGGTGGAGGTATGCGCTGGAGAGTAGGGGAATGAAAGTCAGTAGGAGTAAGACAGAGTACATGTGTGTGAATGAGAGGGAGGGCAGTGGAGTGATGCGGTTGCAGGGAGAAGAGGTGGAGAAGGTGGAGGAGTTCATGTACCTGGGGTCAACAGTGCAAAGTAATGGAGAGTGTGTTAGAGAAGTAAAGAAAAGAGTGAAGGCAGGGTGGAGTGGGTGGAGAAGAGTGGCAGGAGTGATTTGTGATAGTAGGGTATCTGCAAGAATGAAAGGTAAAGTTTATAGGTCTGTGGTGAGACCTGCGATGTTGTATGGATTAGAGACAGTGGCATTGAGTAAAAGACAGGAGGTGGAGCTGGAGGTAGCAGAGCTGAAGATGTTAAGGTTTTCGTTGGGAGTGACGACGATGGACAAGATTAGAAATGAGTTTATTAGAGGGTTCAGGGCATGTAGGATGTTTTGATGATGGAGGCGAGATTAAGATGGTTTGAACATGTGCAGAGGAGGGACATGAATTATATTGGTAGAAGAATGCTGAGGATGGAGCCACCAGGTAGGAGGAAAAGAGAAAGGCCAAGGAGGAGGTTCATGGATGTGGTGAGGGAAGACATGCAGGTAGTTGGTGTGAAAGAGGCAGATGTAGAGGACAGGGTGGTATGGAGACGGATGATCTGCTGTGGGGACCCCTAATGGGAGCAGCCAAAAGAAGAAGAAGAAGAAGAAGAAGAAGAATGATAACAATTTCCTTTGGTGGGATGAATCCGTCACGACAATGTGTTCTTAGACATTAAGATGCAAGATTAGAAGACGTTTCTTTATGGTCTGGCTTAAATAGGTGATTTTGTCTGAAGTATCTGAAAGAATCCACGATAATTTTTATATGCCCGAAAAAAAATAGATAAATAAATAAATTATACAATAATAAAAAATAAAAATTTTTATCATAGCTTCACAATCATTCCAAACTCGTCTTTGAACCTTTCAGGAAAAGATACGATGCATAAAATGGGAATGGTGGTTCTGTTTTATTTTAAACCAATGTTTCACTTTCTTTTCCTTCTGTCCTCATGCTCTCAACTATCCGAAATATTTCTTCCGTAGTACATGTAGTACAGACATCCTGCCTGATGAGCCAAATTTAGGTGAAGTTAACCCTAAATTATGGGCCTCTCACAAAGACGGGGCAGGTTTAATCCAGGTAAAGCCGTATGTATCATGCACTCATGAAAACACACCATCCAGTTTTTGGTAAACAATATCCATTGTTATAAGAGAAGAATGTTGGCATTTTTCCAGTTATTGACAATTTATTGTCACAAAGTGTTTTGATAGAGACACATTCACCTTATAACACACCGATTAATCCAGATTTGAATGCGGATAAAAAATGCTGGAGGCTAACTCAAGATTTTCAAGAGATTAATTAAATAGTTATTCCGTTAGCTCCATTGGTGCCCGATATAGCTACCATTGTTAACTCTATATCAGCAACTCACAGATTTTTTACTGTGATTGAACTTTGTTCTGCCATTTTCAGTGTCCTTTTGGCCTCAGAAACGCAGTCGCTTTTTGCGTTTACCTATAGGGGACGTCAATTCACCTGGACCCGTCTTCCTCGGGGTTTTGTTGACTCGCTAGCCGTATTTTCCGCTGTAGTGCACAGAACTTTGGCTGATATACACCTTCCAGAAACAACCTGCATCCTTCAATACGCAAATGACATCCTCAACACACAAGATATGACAGCACAACGTAGATCTGGTTATGAAATCACGCTCTTGGTGACAGAAAACTTAATCATTAAGCCTTCTTTTCAGCCGCATTCAGCTGTAGTAGCGCTGCGTGATCTGCTAGACTTTATTGACTTAGATGGTTTTAATGATGCACACGATTGCCTTAAACACATTGAACAAGAGACCTCTTGTAGGCCCGATCTTTTAGATACAGCCCTGGAAGAGGGGGATTGCCTATTTGTATATAGATCATGTTCAAAACCCTCTGATGTGTATTTATGTGGATATGCAGTTGTAAGATTACCTGATGAAATAGTTGAAGCTAAATCATTACCATACACATCTGCACAAGCTGCAAAGTTGGTGGCACTTACAAGTGCATGTCAAATGTCTGAAGGTAATCCACCCTATATGCCACCTGTAGGAAATTTGAGATACCTGTTGGTTATATTTGACAGATTGAGTAAGTGGCCAGAATCATTTCCATGCGCGACAGAGAACGCTAAAACAGTTGTAAAAATATTAATGAAAGAGTTCATCTCTAAATTTTGGATTCCTAGTGTGATTGAAAGTGATAACAGCACACATTTTGCTCCTAAAGTGACACAACTTTTGGTTAAAAGCTTAGCAATTGATTGGCATTTTAATATTTCCTATCACCCACAGTCAGCTGGACTGGTGGAAAGAATGAACAGAACCATTAAGGAATGTGTTACTAAAGCCTGCATTGAAACAGGCCGAAATTGGACTGTTGTTCACCTGGCAGTATTTACAGAAATGAGAATGACCCCATCTTCAACTACTAAACTGTCACCTTTTGAAATTTGAATGGGCCAGGCTTTCCCGACTCCATGGGTCGGGGGACGCACTTGCATTTCTGTCTTAGGTAACCTGGAAGTGATTGTGGACGACTACGTTTCTGCACTGGTTGAAAAATGTAATTCTATTAGTGCTGAATATTCATATTCATTAACACAAATAAATAAATAAAAATGTTAAAAAGTGCAATCCGTGAACTAAAAACTTTTACATGACAAACCATGGGTTGACAAAAGTATGATTTTTTACATAACAAAATATGATGGTCAATTAAGAAAATATGAATTTTTATATTCAGAAGCATATGTTCATGGAAAACCTTTAAAAAAAATTGCCATTAAGAAACAAAAAACTAAAAAGTGACCATACAAATCATATTTTGACAAATACAATGACATTTTCATTGAAAATGGGATAGTTATTGTAAAAATATGAATTTTTATATTTATAATCATCATTTAATGAAAAACCACAAAAAAAGTACAATATGCAGGCAAAAGACTCACAATTAAAACCATGGTCTGAGAAAAATAAAACTTTTTAAAAAATAAAAATATGAAATTAATTGGTAAAATTCATGAAAAAAATGTAAAAAGTGCAAATAACAAATCAAGTTTTTACAAGTTATTGTGAAAATATAAATGGTCATATTCATAAGCATTATTTCGCAAAAAATCTGTAAATGTGCAATAAGTGAACGAAAAAGATATCATGATAAACCATGTTTTGACATGAATATGACTTTTCTCATATAAATATGAAATTGATTGGTAAAATATTAATTTTCATATTGAAAGGCATTATTCTTGAAAAACTGTAAAAAGAAATGGTAAAAATTCAATGAAAAACTTTTCATTTTCATAAGCAACATTTAACTAAAAACCGTTGAAAGTGCAAAAATTCAAGACACAATGGTTTGAAAAAAATGACTTTTTTTAAATAATTATTTTAATTAAAATATTACATTTTATATTCATAACCATAATTTCATTAAAGAAATTGTTAACTTTTCCATAAAATTATGAATTATAGTAAAAATATGAATTTTTATATTCATAGCATCATTTAACAAAAAATTCGTTAAAAGTGCAAAAAAAATCTGCGCAAAACATGATGACAAACAATGGTTTGAAAAAATGTAAATTTTTTTAAAAAATTTGTTGCGAGAAAAGCGAGATACTTTCCAGCAATATCCGAAGGTAAAACACGCATCAAGGTAAGTTTTAGGATACTTGCTTGCTTGCGGGGATTGTCCCATTTGCCAGCCAATAGGGCTGCATTTGTGTTCGTTTCCTGGTTATGCATTAATTGTTTAATTAATGATAACAATTTCAACCCAGCCATTATGGATGCACAAGCCAGTGCACTCTTAGTCCCAAGCCCGAGTAAATGGGGAGGGTTGCGTTAGGAAGGGCATCCAGTGTAAAACATGTGCCAAATCAAATATGCGGATCACAAATGTGAATTTCATACCGGATCGGTCGAGGCCCGGGTTACCAACGACCGCCACAGGTATCGTTAGCCGACAGGGTACCGGTGGAAATTGGGCTACTGTTGGCCGAAGGAGGAGGAAGACGTCTACAGAGGCGACAGGGAAAGGAGCAGTGTAGGAAAGTGAAGGTTCGGGTTGGTACTTTAAATGTTGGTACTATGACTGGTAAAGGGAGAGAGATAGCTGATATGATGGAGAGTAGAAAGGTAGATATGTTGTATGTTCAGGAGACCAAGTGGAAAGGGAGTAAGGTCAGGAAAATTGGAGGAAAAGGCATATGAGGAGCTGTATGAGAGGTTGGAAACTAAGGAAGGAGAAAAGGATTTATACCGATTGGCCAGGCAGAGGGACCGAGCTGGGAAGGATGTACTGCAAGTTAGAGCAATAAAGGATGAAGAGGGAAATGTGTTGACTAGTGAGGAGAGTGTGTTGAGAAGGTGGAGGGAGTATTTTGAGCAGCTGATGAATGAGGAAAATCAGAGAGAGAGAAGGTTGGATGATGTGGAGTTGGTGAAGCAGGATGTAGATAGGATTAGTAAGGAGGAAGTAAGAGAAGCGATTAAGAGGATGAAGAGTGGAAAGTCGGTTGGACCAGATGACATACCTGTAGAAGCGTGGAGATGTTTAGGAGAGATGGCAGTGGAGTTTTTAACCAGATTGTTTAACAGGATTTTGGAAGGTGAAAAGATGCCTGAGGAATGGAGAAGAAGTGTGCTGGTACCGATCATGTAAAATAATCACGGGGAAATGCTTGCTGTTTGTGTACATACGCTTGGTTCGAAAAACCGCTTTCTCTACTTCCTAGAAGCCTGAGACTTGCGGATTCGCATTTACAGCCAGTGAGAAGCTCATTCTTGACAAGACATGAAAGGATTTGCCAAATATGTGTTGTTATATTGTTTTTCATTAATTATGATTTCTAACCAATTTTCATTCGTTTTTTGAGGTTTTTATGAAATTATCAATATGAATATGAAAATTAATACTTTTTAAATAACTATAATATTTAAATGAAAAATGTCAAATTTTGGTCAGAAAATATTTTGTAATATCATATCTTATCAAAAACATGTAAATGTATCATGGGAAAGTGCATGATGTTTGTGCAATACGCTTGGTTCGACAATCCGCTTTCTCTTCGTCCTAGAAGCCTGAGACTTGCGGAATCGCATTTACAGCCAGTTAGAAGCTCATTCTTGACAAGACTTGAAAGGATTTGCCAAATATGTGTTGTTGTATCGATTTTCATTTATTATGACTTTCCAACTAACTTTTTTCGTTTTTTGCAGTTTTCAACTGTATTTATGAAACTATGATCATAAAAATTAATAATTTTTAAATAACAATATTTATTATGAAAAATGTCATATTGGTAACAAAAAATGTTTTGTAATATATCTCATCCTAAACATGTAAAATAATCATGGGGAAATGCATGCTTGTTTGTGCAATACGCTTTCTTCGAAAAACCGCTTCCTCTTCGTCCTAGAAGCCTGAGACTTGCGGAATCGCATTTACAGCCAGTGAGAAGCTTATTCTTGACAGGACATGAAAGGCTTTGCAAAATATGTGTTGTTGTATCGATTTTCATTTATTATGACTTTCCAACCAACTTTTTTCGTTTTTTGCAGTTTTCAATTGTATTTATGAAACTATGATAATAAAAATTAATCATTTTTAAATAACAATATTTATTATGAAAAATGCCATCTTGGTAACAAAAAATGTTTTGTAATATATCTCATCCTAAACATGTAAAATAATCATGGGGAAATGCATTTTGTTGCATATGCAGTTTGTGCATATACGCTTGATTCGAAAAACCGCTTTCTCCTGGTCCTAGAAGCCTAAGGCTTGCGGAATCGCATTTTCAGACAGTTAGAAGCTTATTCTTAACAGCACATAAAAGGCCTTGCCAAATATGTGGTGTTGTATCGTTTTTAACCAATTATGACGTTCTAACCTATTTTCTTTCTCTTTTTGCACTTTTCAACAGTTTTAATGAAATTATGAATATGAAAATGAAAAATTAATATTTTTGAAATAACTATATTATTTATATAAAAAATGTCACATTTATTTTTAGAAAATGTTATGTAATATAATTTTTTATCCTTAAAATGTAAAATAATCATGTGCAAGTGCATGATGTTTGTGCAAATACGCTTGGTTCGAAAAACCGCTTTCTCTTCGTCCTAGAAGCCTGAGACTTGCGGAATCGCATTTACAGCCAGTGAGAAGCTCATTCTTGACAGTACATAAAAGGCTTTGCAAAATATGTGGTGTATCGTTTTTCATTAATTACGACCTTCTAACCCATTTTCATTTGTTTTTTGCAGTTTTTATGGAATTATGATTATGAATATAAAAATTATTAATTTTTAAATAACTAATATTTATATGAAAAATTTCATATTTTGGTCAGAAAATGTTTTGTATTATCATATCTCATCATAAACATGTAAAATAATTATAGGGAAATGCATGCTGTTTGTGCATAAACCCTTGGTTCGAAAAACCGCTTTCTCTCCGAACTAGAAACCTGAGACATGCGGAATCGCATTTACGAGAATAAGAAGCTCATTCTTTACAGCAAATGAAATGCTTTGCCAAATATGTGTTGTTGTATCGATATTTTATTCATTCTGAGTTTCTAACACTTTTTTTTATTTTCGTTTCATGCAGTTTTTAACAGTATTTATGAAACTATGATAATGAAATATAATACTTTTTAAAAACCAATATTTATATGAAAAATGTCATATTTTTAACAAAAAATGTTTTGTAATATCATATCCTATCATAAACATGTAAAATAATCACGGGGAAATGCTTGCTGTTTGTGTACATACGCATGGTTCGAAAAACCGCTTTCTCTTCGTCCTGGAAGTCTGAGACTTGCGGAATCGCATTTTCAGCCAGTTAGAAGCTCATTCTTGACAAGACATGAAAGGATTTGCCAAATATGTGTTGTTATATTGTTTTTCATTAATTATGATTTCTAACCAATTTTCATTCGTTTCTTGAGGTTTTTATGAAATTATCAATATGAATATGAAAATTAATACTTTTAAAAAAACTATAATATTTAAATGAAAAATGTCAAATTTTGGTCAGAAATTATTTTGTAATATCGTATCTTTTAAAAAACATGTAAATTTATCATGGGAAAGTGCATGATGTTTGTGCAATACGCTTGGTTCGAAAATCCGCTTTCTCTTCGTCCTAGATGCCTGAGACTTGCGGAATCGCATTTACAGCCAGTTAGAAGCTCATTCTTGACAAGACATGAAAGGATTTGCCAAATATGTGTTGTATCGATTTTCATTTATTATGACTTTCTAACCAACTTTTTTCGTTTTTTGCAGTTTTCAACTGTATTTATGAAACTATGATCATAAAAATTAATAATTTTTAAATAACAATATTTATTATGAAAAATGTCATATTGGTAACAAAAAATGTTTTGTAATATATCTCATCCTAAACATGTAAAATAATCATGGGGAAATGCATGCTTGTTTGTGCAATACGCGTTCTTCGAAAAACCGCTTCCTCTTCGTCCTAGAAGCCTGAGGCTTGCGGAATCGCATTTTCAGCCAGTGAGAAGCTTATTCTTAACAGCACATAAAAGGCTTTCCAAAATATGTGGTGTTGTATCGTTTTTCATTAATTACGACTTTCTAACCCATTTTCTTTTTTTTTTTTGCAGTTTTTATCGAATTATGATTATGAATATAAAAATTATTAATTTTTAAATAACTAATATTTATATGAAAAATTTCATGTTTTAGTCAGAAAATGTTTTGTATTATCATATCTCATCATAAACATGTAAAATAATTATAGGGAAATGCATGCTGTTTGTGCATAAACCCTTGGTTCGAAAAACCGCTTTCTCTCCAAACTAGAAACCTGAGACATGCGGAATCGCATTTACGAGAATAAGAAGCTCATTCTTTACAGCAAATGAAATGCTTTGCCAAATATGTGTTGTTGTATCGATTTTTTATTCATTCTGAGTTTCTAACACTTTTTTTTATTTTCGTTTTTTGCAGTTTTTAACAGTATTTATGAAACTATGATCATAAAAATTTATAATTTTTAAATAACAATATTTATTATGAAAAATGTCATATTTTTAACAAAAAATGTTTTGTAATATCATATCCTATCATAAACATGTAAAATAATCACGGGGAAATGCTTGCTGTTTGTGTACATACGCTTGGTTCGAAAAACCGCTTTCTCTTCGTCCTAGAAGCCTGAGACTTGCGGAATCGCATTTTCAGCTAGTTAGAAGCTTATTCTTAACAGCACATAAAAGGCTTTGCCAAATATGTGGTGTTGTATCGTTTTTAACCAATTATGACGTTCTAACCTATTTTCTTTCTCTTTTTGCAGTTTTCAACAGTTTTAATGAAATTATGAATATGAATATGAAAAATTTATATTTTTGAAATAACTAAATTATTTCTATAAAAAATGTCATATTTTGTTTAGAAAATGTTCTGTAATATAATATTTTATCAATTAAATGTAAAATAATCATGCGCACGTGCATGATGTTTGTGCAAATACGCTTGGTTCGAAAAACCGCTTTCTCTACGTCCTAGAAGCCTGAGACTTGCGGAATCGCATTTACAGCCAGTGAGAAGCTCATTCTTGACAGTACATAAAAGGCTTTGCAAAATACGTGGTGTTGTATAGTTTTTCATCAATTACGTTGACAAACACAACAAAACAATTCGTTTTTTGCAGTTTTTATGGAATTATGATTATAAAAATTATTAATTTTTAACTCACTATAATATTTATATGAAAAATTTCATTTTTTGGTCAGAAAATGTTTTGTAATATCATATCTCATCAAAAACATGTAAAATAATTATAGGGAAATGCATGCTGTTTGTGCATATACCCTTGGTTCGAAAAACTGCTTTCTCTTCGTACTAGAAACCTGAGACATGCGGAATCGCATTTTCAGCCAGTTAGAAGCTCATTTTTTTACAGCACATGAAGGCTTTGCCAAATATGTGTTGTTATATTGTTTTTCATTAATTATGATTTCTATCCCATTTTCATTCGTTTTTTGAGGTTTTTACGAAATTATGAATATGAATATGAAAATTAATACTTTTTTAAATAACTATAATATTTAAATGAAAAATGTCATATTTTGGTTAGAAAATGTTTTGTAATATCATATCAAAAACATGTAAATTTATCATGGGCAAGTGCATGATGTTTGTGCAAATACGCTTGGTTCGAAAAACCGCTTTCTATTCGTTCTAGAAGCCTGAGACTTGCGGAATCGAATTTACAGCCAGTGAGAAGCTCATTCTTGACAGTACATAAAAGGTTTTGCAAAATATGTGGTGTTGCATCGTTTTTAATCAATTATGACAATCAACTATTACCAACTATTATCAACTATTATCAACTATTTTCATTCGTTTTTTGCAGTTTTTATGGAATTATGATTCTGAAAAGAAAATGATATATTTTGATAAAAACAATCCATTTAAAAAAAATTTAAAATTATTTTCAAACCATAAATTTTGCACTTTTTAGTTAAATGATGCTAATGAATATTAAAAGTCATATTTTTCACAATACATTTTAAAAACTTGATTTATCAAGTTTATCATATCATATTCTTTATTAAATTATTTCACTTTTTTTTTTACAGTTTTTCATTAAATTATTATATATATAATATATATCATAACTTCCTTTTTTTTATACATTTATTTCATATTCATATGAAAAAAAAGTCATTTTTGCCAAACATGTTTATCATGAATTCTTTTCCGTTCACTTACTGCACTTTTTCAACTGTTTTTCATGAAAATATGCTTATGTATATGAAAATTAAAATTTTACAAATTAATTGCATATTTATGTAAAATGTCATAATTTTGTCAAACCATGGTTTGTCATGTGAAAGTTTTTAGTTCATGTATTGCACTTTTGAATGGTTTTTAATAAAATTATGCTTATGAATATAAAAATTCATATTTTTTGAAAAAGTAAATTTTTTTATGAACTTATGGTTTTGAATATGAAGTAATATTTTAATAATAAAAAAAAATTTTTATAAAAGAAAGTCAGATTTGTTTCAATCTATTGTTTGTCATAACAGTTGTTGCGATGAACATTTGCACTTTTGTTAGATTTTTATCATGCCCAAACGAAACTTAATTCTTACCTAAAGCTCTTTCCTGTTTGGATAAGAAGACATACTAGCCAGAGATGTGTGAGCCCAGATAAAGACTCCCTGTATACCTTACGTACTTACATCGTAAATATTCTATCGACACTGAACAGACAAAGGACACTTCATCATTACCACTTCATGCCTTTATGGCCTGTCTTACCTTCGTCATCAAACATGGCAACATACAAAGTACAATTCCAACAATCAATACAAGAATCAATCCTTAAACAAAGTAGTGTTTAACACTCGTAAATAAATTCCTAAAATTCTCAAAAATTCTGAGTGTAATTACAACTATGCCCATATTGTTATAGAATTTAGACCTAGAGCAGGTATCAGGGTAAGCCAAACATAACAGTCGCATGAGTCAGATCTTTACCCCAGAGGTGGCCCGTTTATATTTAAAGAAAGGATCTTTTTATGGGCTCTCACTTATTTCAGTCCTGAATACTCACTTAGGTAGGCTACGTAGGCCAACAGACCAATTAGTGCACAGTGTTTTGATCCTGCTTGCGTGTATCCACTGTGGGTAATAATCAGACAGATAATTACAGCTAGAACAGTTTCTGTGGGCAGAGGAAGAGTTAGTGAGACATCAGCACTAATAGAATTCAAATTTTTTCAACCAGGGCAGAAACGTAGTCATCCACAATCACGCCCATTAGAATTTCAAAAGGTGACAGTTTAATAGTTGAAGATATGGTCATTCTCATTTTTGTGAGTACTGCCAGGAGAACAACAGTCAAATTTTGGCCTGTTTCAATGCAGGCTTCACCAACACTATTAAAGCTAGTTTAGGCAGAGCAATTTTTACATCTACATCTCTAATGATACCAGCAGAATCACATTGTTACATTTTTTACTTTATGTCCTTTTCAGTAGGCTGACTCTGAAGAATTATTTAGGTCAATATCTGGTATATTGGAGATATGTGTCATCATTGGGATCTCAGGATTTGTATGTTCTCTGTCCAAATCTACTGGTTGTTTTGCTGCTTCCTTAGCTACTTTATCCGCTAACAAATTTCCTCTGAATCACCTTCACGTCCTTTACCACTTTGGCCACTTTGGTAGGGAGTTAAGCAGCATTTAAGAGGTCGCCGATGACAGCTTGTGCAGATGTGTATGGTAATGATTTAGCTTCAACTATTTCATCAGGTAATCTTACAACCGTATATCCACAAAAATACACTTCAGAGGGTTTTGAACATGATCTGTCTACATATAGGAAATCCCCCTCTTCCAGGGCCGTATCTAAAAGATCAGGCCTACAAGAGGTCTCTTGTTTAATGTGTTTAAGGGAACCGTGTGCGTCGTCAAAACCATCTATGGCAATAAAGTATAGCAGATCACGCAGCGCTACTACAGCTGAATGCGGCTGAGAAGAAGGCTTAATGGTTAAGTTTTCTGTCCCCAAGAGCGTGATTTTGTATCCAGGTCTACGTCGTGCTGTGTTGAGGTTATGTAAAATAGCTGTTACCTGATGTGATGTGTACAGTATCAAAGGATGTGACAGCACCATTTTCTCAGCATCCCAGTCAGGTGTATCAGAGCCGCAGCAGCCACTGCACTGTAAGCATAAGGTCAACCCTTGTGCTATGTTGTCTAAAGACTTTAAAAGATACACAACAGGGCGATAGCTGTCACCATAGTCCTTTCTCTTTTATAGTTGTCATTATGCAGGGCTCTAGGAGGCTTTCCTTTACAGTGGTTACAGAAAAGACGATGACGGCAGTCTCTCACGCTGTGGCCGGGTTTCAGGCAACCATATCAGAGTTTCTTCTCCTTTATATAGTTGCGTCACTCAACTAACACCATCTCAGTGAACTTGTAGCATGCGTGTAGTTGGTGTCTATTATCTTGACATGAAACCTTAACTTTCCCCTGTTCTGACTTGTGTTTTTCATTTTTAGTGACTATTTGAGTGGTAAACACACTTGCTTTGGTTTTCTTCACATCTCTGAGGTTTCTCTTCTCAGTGATAGAATCTGACAAATGAAGGGCATGAAAGGACGTAATTGGATTACAAGCAATCTCGGCTTCATCTGACGTGAATCGAGCAAACTCTTTGAAACTTGGAAATTCTTGATTCTCATTTAGGCTTTGCGTGACTTGTCGGTTCCAGCGTAAAGCTGCCCAGTCTGGTAGTTTGTGAACGAGCTTCCTATTTTCTTCCCAGTCGTTTAATATGTGGAGACCCTTGACATGAGGCATGGCATCTTAACAAGCATTCAGAAAATCTGAGAAGCGTCTCAGTCCTTCAGCATCCTTCGATGGAATTCTCGGCCAGTAGGTGAGCTTTAAAGACTGCCGTGCTGGGCCACCAACGTACTTTTTTAGGTAGTATAGTTTTTCGGCTGGCGTGATTGCCCTTTGGTCTATGAGTGAAGTGAATGCTGCCTTCCATTCAATGAATTGTATGGGATCGCCATTGAAGACAAATGGCTCAGGAACAGGAAGCCTATTTAAGGCTATGTTGTCTTGAAAGAGCTAAATGAGAGAGGGAATGTCTGTATGATGGGGCGTTGCAACTTGAGAAAGGGGCACTGTAGTTACAGGTGTATTCTTTGCTTCCATGTTCCTTTCCTTCTTGAGATAAATAGCATCCTTGTGATCCGTCTCCCTTTCGTAGATCTTCAACTTGGCTTGAGCGGCCCTTATCTCTTTCGCTGCCTGTAATCGCTCCAACTTACGCCTTTGTGCCTTTAGAGCTTTGCGTTGTTGTTCCTCTAGCTCTCTTATAGATTCCTTTTGCTTTTCTTCTTCCAGCAGCATCTGATAATATATTTCCTTTACTGCTAGTTCAGCTGCTGCATCCACGCGTTTTACTATCATGGATGAAGTTATGGAGTAGTGATCGGACTGGCTGTGACTTGTCCAAGAAGCTGCAGATCCATAGACAGACTTTGCATAGTCGGGGCGGAGCAGTTCGTGAAGGCGGTGTCTTTCCTGCGGCTCATCAAACCCGCTTTTCTCATTTATAGCTCTGCTGTATGCAATGTTGATGATTTCTGCGGTCACAGCTTCACACGTATCAACTCTTCTTCTTATGTCGGTGGAGGGTGAGGTGAGATTTCGAATTTCATAATAAATGTTCATCATGTCTTCTTTACTTTTCTTAAGCTTGTCAATGAGAGGCCAGAGCTGACTCTCTGACATATAAGTCTTTAGCTGATCTCTTGCCTTCCTTGCGTGGAGCTTCCACTGTTTGTACATGGCAAACAGCTTTTTCTCTTTTCTCTTGGCCTCTTCATATTGATGCATCTTCTCTGTAGGATGGCGTGTGCGTTCAGAGCGTCTTGGACCTTCAAGAGCATTATCATCCTTATTAAATTTGCCTTGGAGATCAGTTAGACATTGTTGTTTAACTTCATTTGTTTCCTTCAGACACGATCGCTCTGATTGGTCTACCATTATGTGGGTTTCACCCTGTAAATCTTCATGCTGGTAACCAGCCATCTGCTCCTCCACCTCTATCTCATTTCCTGACTGTGACATTATCACTTTAAATTTTTAACTCTAATGGCGAAAGAAGACCCCCTTAACAGATATGGAAAAGCCCTGAATATGAACTGTATAAACATAAAATATCAGAACATAAATTTAAGCAGCTGTCACATATGCATGTACATATAGACACTAGAATTATTGTAAATGTCAGTGTAAATACCGCAATGAACAAGGTATCAACAATAATAAATTCAAATGAGGGAAATGTGAATGTTAAATCCTCAATAAACACTGTTAACTAGGTGGATAAATGCAAAATCCAAAAAACAAAAGTCTATGTCCTTAATTAGACAAAGTCCATGTGGATGCCTGCAGGCATGGGCACAAATATAATCACAGTTTATCTTGAGCCGGTGAGAATTGAATGTTCAATCCGAGAAGCCGTTCATCCGTTGCTCGCCGTATTGTCGTACTATAGTAGATTAATACTCACGATCTTGCATCAATGTCCGTATGTGTGGCTGTACTTGACCATTGCACCGAATCTGTGAGACCGCTGTCCAAAATATAGGTCAGGCGCGAGGAAGCAGCTTGATGAGTCCACGCTGATGCCTTGTGACGGTGATGTAGCAGAAGATGCGCTTTGATGACCCTCCGTGGCCCGTTGTAGACAACAGTTATTGAAATCGATGCAGGGTCGAACTCTTACTGTAGCAAACCCACAGCCAGGTCTCTGGGCTTTGTGTTAGAGGATATAGTTCTGCAGTTCAAGTCGATCTTCCGGTCACCTATACAAAGAACTGCATACCTGTCGACCGCTCTCACATTCCCACTTGTGAGACGGCTAAAAAATTGAGTCATCTGGCAAAAATAGTGGATGAAATACAACCACTGAAGGACTATGTAGTAGGTCTTTTTGATCACCTTCAATGGTGAAGCGTACTGATGTTTCAAAAAGCCTTTATTTTGTGTTCAGCCGTCAGCCTTTTCTTTGGGAAACACAAAATCTAACTTTCCTTGATGAAAAACCTTTTCTTAGTGAAACACCGTAAGAGCTACAGAACAGATAAATAACAAATAATACAATCAGCTCTTACAAACATAAACATGAATAGCCATTTATAAGAAACCCTTTTGTGATGTCACACAATGATGTCACAGATGTGACAGTGATAACAACACATTAAAACACTTCTTCACAGTTAAATAGATTAACCCACATATTAATGCATATACACATTAAACAAATAAAACATAGTACCTTGTTCCCGTTCCAGCTAGGTGCTTAATTATCCTTTACTTTCCTTAAGAACCTTGTACGAATTTCAGAGCATTTTAGCGACATGACTTTCCTTTTCAATGTGTGCATCACACTAACTACTGGGGGCGGAGTTAAAGGACAATACTGTATGGGGCGGGGTTAAAGGACTATACCATATTGGGGCGGAGTTAAAGGACTATATCGTATGGGGGGGGAAGAGACCAAACAAAATGGAGCTCAAAAGGATTACCTTATTTACTCTTTTCTTAGAGTTAGTTACACCGGTCCCAAGCTCGGATAATTGGGGAAGTTGCGTTAGGAAGGGCATCCAGCGTAAAATATGTGCCAAATCGAATATGCGGGTCACGATTAAGAATTTCATACCGGATCGGTCGAGGCCCGGGTTAACAACGACCGCTACAGGCATCGTTTGCCAACAGGGTACCAGTGGAAATTGGGCTACTGTTAGTCGAAGGAGGAGAAGCAGAGGAGGAAGATGTCTACAGAGATGGCAGGAAAAGGAGAAGTGTAGGAGAGTGGAGGTTCGGGTTGGTACTTTAAATGTTGGTTCTATGACTGGTATAGGGAGAGAGGTAGCTGATATGATGGAGAGGAGAAAGGTAGATATGTTGTGTGTTCAGGAGACCAAGTGGAAAGGGAGTAAGGCCAGGAACATTGGAGTTGGGTTTAAACTGTTCTATTATGGCGTGGATGGAAAGAGAAATGGTGTAGTGGTGTTTTTGAAGGAAGAGTACAGTAAGAGTGTAGTGGAGGTGAAGTAAGTTTCTGATAGGGTGATGAATGTGAAGCTGGAAGTTGAAGGGATGATGATAAATGTCATCAGTGCCTATGCTCCATAAGTCAGCTGTGAGATGGAGAAGAAGGAATGATTCTGGAGTGAACTAGATGAAGTGGTAGATGGTGTACCTAGAAATGAACGATTGGTGATTGGGGCAGACTTTAATGGACATGTAGGTGAAGGGAACAGAGGTGATGAGGAGGTGATGGGTAGGTATGGTTTTAAGGAGAGGAATGTGGAAGGGCAGATGGTGGTAGATTTTGCTAAAATAACGGAAATGGCAGGAAGGAGGATCATAGGGTGACCTATAAGAGTGGAGGAAGGTGCACACAGGTGGATTATGTTCTATGTAGGAGATGCAACCTGAAGAAGATTGGAGACTGTAAGGTGTTGGCAGGGGACAGTGTAGCTAGACAGCATCGGATGGTGGTCTGTAGGATGGTTTTGGAGGCAAAGAAGAAGAGGAGGCAAGTAGGGACTGAAAGACGAATAAGATGGTGGAAAATGAAGGAGGAAGAGTGTAGTGTGAGGTTCAGGGAAGAGGTTAGACAGAGGCTCGGTGGCGGTGAAGAGGTGCTGGATGATTTGGAAACTACCGCAGGAGTGATAAGGGATGCTAGAAACGTACTTGGTGTGACATCTGGAAATAGAAAGGAAGACAAAGAGACGTGGTGGTGGAATGAGGAAGTGCAGGAGATCATAAGGGGAAAAAGGTTAACAAAACAGAAGTGGGATCGACAGAATGATGAGAAAAGTAGGCAGGAGTACAAGGAGATGCAGCAGCAGGTGAAGAGGGATGTGGCGAAAGCCAAGGAAAAGGCATACAAGGAGCTGTATGAGAGGTTGAACACTGAGGAAGGAGAAAAGGATTTGTACCGATTGGCCAGGCAGAGGGACCGAGCTGGGAAGGATGTGTTGCAAGTAAGAGCAATAAAGGATGGAAATGTGTTGACTAGTGAGGAAAGTGTGTTGAGAAGGTTGAGGGAGTATTTTAAACAGCTGATGAACGAGGAAAATGAGAGAGAGAGAGAGAGAGAGAGAGAGAGAGAGAGAGAGAGAGAGAGAGAGAGAGAGAGAGAAGAGAGAGAGAGAGAGAGAGAGAGAGAGAGAGAGAGGTTGGATGATGTGGAATTAGTGAAGCAGGAAGTGGATAGGATTCGTAGAGAGGAAGTGAGAGCAGCATTTAAGAGGATTAAGATCTTTGAGCAACAGTATGGTTTCATGCCGAGAAAGAGCACCACAGACACATTATTTGCTATGAGAATGTTGATGGAGAAGTATAACGAAGGACAGAAGGAATAGCATTGTGTATTTGTGGATTTAGAGAAAGCGTACGACAGGGTGCCAAGAGAGGAGTTGTGGTATTCTATGAGGAAGTCAGTTGTGTCAGAGAAGTATGTGAGGGTAGTGCAGGACATGTATGAGGACAGTGTGACAGCAGTGCAGTGTGCAGTAGGAACGACAGACTGGTAAAAGGTGAAGGTTGGACTGCATCAAGGATCGGCCCTGAGCCCTTTTCTGTTTGCAGTGGTGATAGACGAGGTCAGACAGGAGTCTCCCTGGACTATAATGTTTGCGCATTATATTGCGATTTGTGGTGAGAGTAGTGAGCAGGTCAAGAAGAGCCTGGAGAGGTGGAGGTACATGCTGGAAAGAAGGGGAATGAAAGTCAGTAGGAGTAAGACAGAGTACATGTGCGTAAATGAAAACGAGGGCAGTGGAGTGGTGCGGTTGCAGGGAGAAGAGGTGGAGAAGGTGGTGGAGTTCAGGTACCTGTGAACAACAGTGCATAGTAATGGAGAGTGTGTTAATAGTTATTGTAAAAACCTGAATATTCATATTCAATAAGCACAAATAAATAAATAAAAATGTTAAAAAGTGCAATCCGTGAACTAAAAACTTTTACATGACAAACCATGGGTTGACAAAAGTATGATTTTTTACATAACAAAATATGATGGTCAATTAAGAAAATATGAATTTTTATATTCAGAAGCATATGTTCATGGAAAACCTTTAAAAAAAATTGCCATTAAGAAACAAAAAACTAAAAAGTGACCATACAAATTGAAAGGCATTATTCATGAAAAACTGTAAAAAGAAATGGTAAAAATTCAATGAAAAACTTTTCATTTTCATAAGCAACATTTAACTAAAAACCGTTGAAAGTGCAAAAATTCAAGACACAATGGTTTGAAAAAAATGACTTTTTTAAAATAATTTTTTAAATTAAAATATTACATTTTATATTCATAACCATAATTTCATTAAAGAAATTGTTAACTTTTCCATAAAATTATGAATTATAGTAAAAATATGAATTTTTATATTCATAGCATCATTTAACTAAAATTCGTTAAAAGTGCAAAAAAATCTGCGCAAAACATGATGACAAACAATGGTTTGAAAAAATGTAAATTTTTATAAAAAATTTGTTGCGAGAAAAGCGAGATACTTTCCAGCAATATCCGAAGGTAAAACACGCATCAAGGTAAGTTTTAGGATACTTGCTTGCTTGCGGGGATTGTCCCATTTGCCAGCCAATAGGGCTGCATTTGTGTTCGTTTCCTGGTTATGCATTAATTGTTTAATTAATGATAACAATTTCAACCCAGCCATTATGGATGCACAAGCCAGTGCACTCTTTGTCCCAAGCCCGAGTAAATGGGGAGGGTTGCGTTAGGAAGGGCATCCAGTGTAAAACATGTGCCAAATCAAATATGCGGATCACAAATGAGAATTTCATACCGGATCGGTCGAGGCCCGGGTTACCAACGACCGCCACAGGTATCGTTAGCCGACAGGGTACCGGTGGAAATTGGGCTACTGTTGGCCGAAGGAGAAGGAAGACGTCTACAAAGCAGACAGGGAAAGGAGCAGTGTAGGAAAGTGAAGGTTCGGGTTGGTACTTTAAATGTTGGTACTATGACTGGTAAAGGGAGAGAGATAGCTGATATGATGGAGAGGAGAAAGGTAGATATGTTGTATGTTCCGGAGACCAAGTGGAAAGGGAGTAAGGTCAGGAAAATTGGAGGAAAAGGCATATGAGGAGCTGTATGAGAGGTTGGAAACTAAGGAAGGAGAAAAGGATTTATACCGATTGGCCAGGCAGAAGGACCGAGCTGGAAAGGATGTACTGCAAGTTAGAGCAATAAAGGATGAAGAGGGAAATGTGTTGACTAGTGAGGAGAGTGTGTTGAGAAGGTGGAGGGAGTATTTTGAGCAGCTGATGAATGAGGAAAATCAGAGAGAGAGAAGGTTGGATGATGTGGAGTTGGTGAAGCAGGATGTAGATAGGATTAGTAAGGAGGAAGTAAGAGAAGCGATTAAGAGGATGAAGAGTGGAAAGTCGGTTGGACCAGATGACATACCTGTAGAAGCGTGGAGATGTTTAGGAGAGATGGCAGTGGAGTTTTTAACCAGATTGTTTAACAGGATTTTGGAAGGTGAAAAGATGCCTGAGGAATGGAGAAGAAGTGTGCTGGTACCGATCTTTAAGCATAAAGGAGATGTGCAGATCTGCAGTAACTACAGGGGAATTAAGTTGATCAGTCACACCATGATGTTATGGGAAAGAGTAGTGGAAGCCAGGCTGAGAGAAGAGGTGACCATCTGTGGGCAACAGTATGGTTTCATGCCGAGGAAAAGCACCACAGATGCCTTATTTGCTTTGAGAATGTTGATTTAGAAGTATAGAGAAGGACAAAAGGAGTTGCATTGTGTGTTTGTGGATTTAGAGAAAGCGTACGACAGAGTGCCAAGAGAGGAGTTGTGGTATTGTATGAGGAAGTCAGGTGTGTCAGAGAAGTATGTGAGGGTGGTGCAGGACAGTGTGACGGCAGTGAAGTGTGCAGTAGATACGACAGACTGGTTCAGGGTAAAGGTTGGACTGCATCAAGGATCGGCCCTGAGCCCTGTTTCCTGTTTGCAGTGGTGATGGACAGGTTGACGGACGAGGTCAGACAGGAGTCTCCATGGTCTATGATGTTTGCGGATGATATTGTGATTTGTGGTGAGAGTAGGGAGCAGGTCGAGAAGAGCCTGGAGAGGTGGAGGTATGCGCTGGAGAGTAGGGGAATGAAAGTCAGTAGGAGTAAGACAGAGTACATGTGTGTGAATGAGAGGGAGGGCAGTGGAGTGATGCGGTTGCAGGGAGAAGAGGTGGAGAAGGTGGAGGAGTTCATGTACCTGGGGTCAACAGTGCAAAGTAATGGAGAGTGTGTTAGAGAAGTAAAGAAAAGAGTGAAGGCAGGGTGGAGTGGGTGGAGAAGAGTGGCAGGAGTGATTTGTGATAGTAGGGTATCTGCAAGAATGAAAGGTAAAGTTTATAGGTCTGTGGTGAGACCTGCGATGTTGTATGGATTAGAGACAGTGGCATTGAGTAAAAGACAGGAGGTGGAGCTGGAGGTAGCAGAGCTGAAGATGTTAAGGTTTTCGTTGGGAGTGACGACGATGGACAAGATTAGAAATGAGTTTATTAGAGGGTTCAGGGCATGTAGGATGTTTTGATGATGGAGGCGAGATTAAGATGGTTTGAACATGTGCAGAGGAGGGACATGAATTATATTGGTAGAAGAATGCTGAGGATGGAGCCACCAGGTAGGAGGAAAAGAGAAAGGCCAAGGAGGAGGTTCATGGATGTGGTGAGGGAAGACATGCAGGTAGTTGGTGTGAAAGAGGCAGATGTAGAGGACAGGGTGGTATGGAGACGGATGATCTGCTGTGGGGACCCCTAATGGGAGCAGCCAAAAGAAGAAGAAGAAGAAGAATGATAACAATTTCCTTTGGTGGGATGAATCCGTCACGACAATGTGTTCTTAGACATTAAGATGCAAGATTAGAAGACGTTTCTTTATGGTCTGGCTTAAATAGGTGATTTTGTCTGAAGTATCTGAAAGAATCCACGATAATTTTTATATGCCCGAAAAAAAATAGATAAATAAATAAATTATACAATAATAAAAAATAAAATTTTTTATCATAGCTTCACAATCATTCCAAACTCGTCTTTGAACCTTTCAGGAAAAGATACGATGCATAAAATGGGAATGGTGGTTCTGTTTTATTTTAAACCAATGTTTCACTTTCTTTTCCTTCTGTCCTCATGCTCTCAACTATCCGAAATATTTCTTCCGTAGTACATGTAGTACAGACATCCTGCCTGATGAGCCAAATTTAGGTGAAGTTAACCCTAAATTATGGGACTCTCACAAAGACGGGGCAGGTTTAATCCAGGTAAAGCCGTATGTATCATGCACTCATGAAAACACACCATCCAGTTTTTGGTAAACAATATCCATTGTTATAAGAGAAGAATGTTGGCATTTTTCCAGTTATTGACAATTTATTGTCACAAAGTGTTTTGATAGAGACACATTCACCTTATAACACACCGATTAATCCAGATTTGAATGCGGATAAAAAATGCTGGAGGCTAACTCAAGATTTTCAAGAGATTAATTAAATAGTTATTCCGTTAGCTCCATTGGTGCCCGATATAGCTACCATTGTTAACTCTATATCAGCAACTCACAGATTTTTTACTGTGATTGAACTTTGTTCTGCCATTTTCAGTGTCCTTTTGGCCTCAGAAACGCAGTCGCTTTTTGCGTTTACCTATAGGGGACGTCAATTCACCTGGACCCGTCTTCCTCGGGGTTTTGTTGACTCGCTAGCCGTATTTTCCGCTGTAGTGCACAGAACTTTGGCTGATATACACCTTCCAGAAACAACCTGCATCCTTCAATACGCAAATGACATCCTCAACACACAAGATATGACAGCACAACGTAGATCTGGTTATGAAATCACGCTCTTGGTGACAGAAAACTTAATCATTAAGCCTTCTTTTCAGCCGCATTCAGCTGTAGTAGCGCTGCGTGATCTGCTAGACTTTATTGACTTAGATGGTTTTAATGATGCACACGATTGCCTTAAACGCATTGAACAAGAGACCTCTTGTAGGCCCGATCTTTTAGATACAGCCCTGGAAGAGGGGGATTGCCTATTTGTAGATAGATCATGTTCAAAACCCTCTGATGTGTATTTATGTGGATATGCAGTTGTAAGATTACCTGATGAAATAGTTGAAGCTAAATCATTACCATACACATCTGCACAAGCTGCAAAGTTGGTGGCACTTACAAGTGCATGTCAAATGTCTGAAGGTAATCCACCCTATATGCCACCTGTAGGAAATTTGAGATACCTGTTGGTTATATTTGACAGATTGAGTAAGTGGCCAGAATCATTTCCATGCGCGACAGAGAACGCTAAAACAGTTGTAAAAATATTAATGAAAGAGTTCATCTCTAAATTTTGGATTCCTAGTGTGATTGAAAGTGATAACAGCACACATTTTGCTCCTAAAGTGACACAACTTTTGGTTAAAAGCTTAGCAATTGATTGGCATTTTAATATTTCCTATCACCCACAGTCAGCTGGACTGGTGGAAAGAATGAACAGAACCATTAAGGAATGTGTTACTAAAGCCTGCATTGAAACAGGCCGAAATTGGACTGTTGTTCACCTGGCAGTATTTACAGAAATGAGAATGACCCCATCTTCAACTACTAAACTGTCACCTTTTGAAATTCGAATGGGCCAGGCTTTCCCGACTCCATGGGTCGGGGGACGCACTTGCATTTCTGTCTTAGGTAACCTGGAAGTGATTGTGGACGACTACGTTTCTGCACTGGCTGAAAAATGTAATTCTATTAGTGCTGAATATTCATATTCATTAACACAAATAAATAAATAAAAATGTTAAAAAGTGCAATCCGTGAACTAAAAACTTTTACATGACAAACCATGGGTTCACAAAAGTATGATTTTTTACATAACAAAATATGATGGTCAATTAAGAAAATATGAATTTTTATATTCAGAAGCATATGTTCATGGAAAACCTTTAAAAAAAATTGCCATTAGGAAACAAAAAACTAAAAAGTGACCATACAAATCATATTTTGACAAATACAATGACATTTTCATTGAAAATGGGATAGTTATTGTAAAAATATGAATTTTCATATTTATAATCATCATTTAATGAAAAACCACAAAAAAAAGTACAATATGCAGGCAAAAGACTCACAATTAAAACCATGGTCTGAGAAAAATAAAACTTTTAAAAAAATAAAAATATGAAATTAATTGGTAAAATTCATGAAAAAAATGTAAAAAGTGCAAATAACAAATCAAGTTTTTACAAGTTATTGTGAAAATATAAATGGTCATATTCATAAGCATTATTTCGCTAAAAATCTGTAAATGTGCAATAAGTGAACGAAAAAGATATCATGATAAACCATGTTTTGACATGAATATGACTTTTCTCATATAAATATGAAATTGATTGGTAAAATATTAATTTTCATATTGAAAGGCATTATTCATGAAAAACTGTAAAAAGAAATGGTAAAAATTCAATGAAAAACTTTTCATTTTCATAAGCAACATTTAACTAAAAACCGTTGAAAGTGCAAAAATTCAAGACACAATGGTTTGAAAAAAATGACTTTTTTAAAATAATTTTTTAAATTAAAATATTACATTTTATATTCATAACCATAATTTCATTAAAGAAATTGTTAACTTTTCCATAAAATTATGAATTATAGTAAAAATATGAATTTTTATATTCATAGCATCATTTAACAAAAATTCGTTAAAAGTGCAAAAAAATCTGCGCAAAACATGATGACAAACAATGGTTTGAAAAAATGTAAATTTTTATAGAAAATTTGTTGCGAGAAAAGCGAGATACTTTCCAGCAATATCCGAAGGTAAAACACGCATCAAGGTAAGTTTTAGGATACTTGCTTGCTTGCGGGGATTGTCCCATTTGCCAGCCAATAGGGCTGCATTTGTGTTCGTTTCCTGGTTATGCATTAATTGTTTAATTAATGATAACAATTTCAACCCAGCCATTATGGATGCACAAGCCAGTGCACTCTTAGTCCCAAGCCCGAGTAAATGGGGAGGGTTGCGTTAGGAAGGGCATCCAGTGTAAAACATGTGCCAAATCAAATATGCGGATCACAAATGAGAATTTCATACCGGATCGGTCGAGGCCCGGGTTACCAACGACCGCCACAGGTATCGTTAGCCGACAGGGTACCGGTGGAAATTGGGCTACTGTTGGCCGAAGGAGGAGGAAGACGTCTACAGAGGCAACAGGGAAAGGAGCAGTGTAGGAAAGTGAAGGTTCGGGTTGGTACTTTAAATGTTGGTACTATGACTGGTAAAGGGAGAGAGATAGCTGATATGATGGAGAGGAGAAAGGTAGATATGTTGTATGTTCAGGAGACCAAGTGGAAAGGGAGTAAGGTCAGGAAAATTGGAGGAAAAGGCATATGAGGAGCTGTATGAGAGGTTGGAAACTAAGGAAGGAGAAAAGGATTTATACCGATTGGCCAGGCAGAGGGACCGAGCTGGGAAGGATGTACTGCAAGTTAGAGCAATAAAGGATGAAGAGGGAAATGTGTTGACTAGTGAGGAGAGTGTGTTGAGAAGGTGGAGGGAGTATTTTGAGCAGCTGATGAATGAGGAAAATCAGAGAGAGAGAAGGCTGGATGATGTGGAGTTGGTGAAGCAGGATGTAGATAGGATTAGTAAGGAGGAAGTAAGAGAAGCGATTAAGAGGATGAAGAGTGGAAAGTCGGTTGGACCAGATGACATACCTGTAGAAGCGTGGAGATGTTTGGGAGAGATGGCAGTGGAGTTTTTAACCAGATTGTTTAACAGGATTTTGGAAGGTGAAAAGATGCCTGAGGAATGGAGAAGAAGTGTGCTGGTACCGATCTTTAAGCATAAAGGAGATGTGCAGATCTGCAGTAACTACAGGGGAATTAAGTTGATCAGTCACACCATGATGTTATGGGAAAGAGTAGTGGAAGCCAGGCTGAGAGAAGAGGTGACCATCTGTGGGCAACAGTATGGTTTCATGCCGAGGAAAAGCACCACAGATGCCTTATTTGCTTTGAGAATGTTGATTTAGAAGTATAGAGAAGGACAAAAGGAGTTGCATTGTGTGTTTGTGGATTTAGAGAAAGCGTACGACAGAGTGCCAAGAGAGGAGTTGTGGTATTGTATGAGGAAGTCAGGTGTGTCAGAGAAGTATGTGAGGGTGGTGCAGGACAGTGTGACGGCAGTGAAGTGTGCAGTAGATACGACAGACTGGTTCAGGGTAAAGGTTGGACTGCATCAAGGATCGGCCCTGAGCCCTGTTTCCTGTTTGCAGTGGTGATGGACAGGTTGACGGACGAGGTCAGACAGGAGTCTCCATGGTCTATGATGTTTGCGGATGATATTGTGATTTGTGGTGAGAGTAGGGAGCAGGTCGAGAAGAGCCTGGAGAGGTGGAGGTATGCGCTGGAGAGTAGGGGAATGAAAGTCAGTAGGAGTAAGACAGAGTACATGTGTGTGAATGAGAGGGAGGGCAGTGGAGTGATGCGGTTGCAGGGAGAAGAGGTGGAGAAGGTGGAGGAGTTCATGTACCTGGGGTCAACAGTGCAAAGTAATGGAGAGTGTGTTAGAGAAGTAAAGAAAAGAGTGAAGGCAGGGTGGAGTGGGTGGAGAAGAGTGGCAGGAGTGATTTGTGATAGTAGGGTATCTGCAAGAATGAAAGGTAAAGTTTATAGGTCTGTGGTGAGACCTGCGATGTTGTATGGATTAGAGACAGTGGCATTGAGTAAAAGACAGGAGGTGGAGCTGGAGGTAGCAGAGCTGAAGATGTTAAGGTTTTCGTTGGGAGTGACGACGATGGACAAGATTAGAAATGAGTTTATTAGAGGGTTCAGGGCATGTAGGATGTTTTGATGATGGAGGCGAGATTAAGATGGTTTGAACATGTGCAGAGGAGGGACATGAATTATATTGGTAGAAGAATGCTGAGGATGGAGCCACCAGGTAGGAGGAAAAGAGAAAGGCCAAGGAGGAGGTTCATGGATGTGGTGAGGGAAGACATGCAGGTAGTTGGTGTGAAAGAGGCAGATGTAGAGGACAGGGTGGTATGGAGACGGATGATCTGCTGTGGGGACCCCTAATGGGAGCAGCCAAAAGAAGAAGAAGAAGAAGAATGATAACAATTTCCTTTGGTGGGATGAATCCGTCACGACAATGTGTTCTTAGACATTAAGATGCAAGATTAGAAGACGTTTCTTTATGGTCTGGCTTAAATAGGTGATTTTGTCTGAAGTATCTGAAAGAATCCACGATAATTTTTATATGCCCGAAAAAAAATAGATAAATAAATAAATTATACAATAATAAAAAATAAAAATGTTTATCATAGCTTCACAATCATTCCAAACTCGTCTTTGAACCTTTCAGGAAAAGATACGATGCATAAAATGGGAATGGTGGTTCTGTTTTATTTTAAACCAATGTTTCACTTTCTTTTCCTTCTGTCCTCATGCTCTCAACTATCCGAAATATTTCTTCCGTAGTACATGTAGTACAGACATCCTGCCTGATGAGCCAAATTTAGGTGAAGTTAACCCTAAATTATGGGCCTCTCACAAAGACGGGGCAGGTTTAATCCAGGTAAAGCCGTATGTATCATGCACTCATGAAAACACACCATCCAGTTTTTGGTAAACAATATCCATTGTTATAAGAGAAGAATGTTGGCATTTTTCCAGTTATTGACAATTTATTGTCACAAAGTGTTTTGATAGAGACACATTCACCTTATAACACACCGATTAATCCAGATTTGAATGCGGATAAAAAATGCTGGAGGCTAACTCAAGATTTTCAAGAGATTAATTAAATAGTTATTCCGTTAGCTCCATTGGTGCCCGATATAGCTACCATTGTTAACTCTATATCAGCAACTCACAGATTTTTTACTGTGATTGAACTTTGTTCTGCCATTTTCAGTGTCCTTTTGGCCTCAGAAACGCAGTCGCTTTTTGCGTTTACCTATAGGGGACGTCAATTCACCTGGACCCGTCTTCCTCGGGGTTTTGTTGACTCGCTAGCCGTATTTTCCGCTGTAGTGCACAGAACTTTGGCTGATATACACCTTCCAGAAACAACCTGCATCCTTCAATACGCAAATGACATCCTCAACACACAAGATATGACAGCACAACGTAGATCTGGTTATGAAATCACGCTCTTGGTGACAGAAAACTTAATCATTAAGCCTTCTTTTCAGCCGCATTCAGCTGTAGTAGCGCTGCGTGATCTGCTAGACTTTATTGACTTAGATGGTTTTAATGATGCACACGATTGCCTTAAACGCATTGAACAAGAGACCTCTTGTAGGCCCGATCTTTTAGATACAGCCCTGGAAGAGGGGGATTGCCTATTTGTAGATAGATCATGTTCAAAACCCTCTGATGTGTATTTATGTGGATATGCAGTTGTAAGATTACCTGATGAAATAGTTGAAGCTAAATCATTACCATACACATCTGCACAAGCTGCAAAGTTGGTGGCACTTACAAGTGCATGTCAAATGTCTGAAGGTAATCCACCCTATATGCCACCTGTAGGAAATATGAGATACCTGTTGGTTATATTTGACAGATTGAGTAAGTGGCCAGAATCCTTTCCATGCGCGACAGAGAACGCTAAAACAGTTGTAAAAATATTAATGAAAGAGTTCATCTCTAAATTTTGGATTCCTAGTGTGATTGAAAGTGATAACAGCACACATTTTGCTCCTAAAGTGACACAACTTTTGGTTAAAAGCTTAGCAATTGATTGGCATTTTAATATTTCCTATCACCCACAGTCAGCTGGACTGGTGGAAAGAATGAACAGAACCATTAAGGAATGTGTTACTAAAGCCTGCATTGAAACAGGCCGAAATTGGACTGTTGTTCACCTGGCAGTATTTACAGAAATGAGAATGACCCCATCTTCAACTACTAAACTGTCACCTTTTGAAATTCGAATGGGCCAGGCTTTCCCGACTCCATGGGTCGGGGGACGCACTTGCATTTCTGTCTTAGGTAACCTGGAAGTGATTGTGGACGACTACGTTTCTGCACTGGCTGAAAAATGTAATTCTATTAGTGCTGAATATTCATATTCATTAACACAAATAAATAAATAAAAATGTTAAAAAGTGCAATCCGTGAACTAAAAACTTTTACATGACAAACCATGGGTTCACAAAAGTATGATTTTTTACATAACAAAATATGATGGTCAATTAAGAAAATATGAATTTTTATATTCAGAAGCATATGTTCATGGAAAACCTTTAAAAAAAATTGCCATTAGGAAACAAAAAACTAAAAAGTGACCATACAAATCATATTTTGACAAATACAATGACATTTTCATTGAAAATGGGATAGTTATTGTAAAAATATGAATTTTCATATTTATAATCATCATTTAATGAAAAACCACAAAAAAAAGTACAATATGCAGGCAAAAGACTCACAATTAAAACCATGGTCTGAGAAAAATAAAACTTTTAAAAAAATAAAAATATGAAATTAATTGGTAAAATTCATGAAAAAAATGTAAAAAGTGCAAATAACAAATCAAGTTTTTACAAGTTATTGTGAAAATATAAATGGTCATATTCATAAGCATTATTTCGCTAAAAATCTGTAAATGTGCAATAAGTGAACGAAAAAGATATCATGATAAACCATGTTTTGACATGAATATGACTTTTCTCATATAAATATGAAATTGATTGGTAAAATATTAATTTTCATATTGAAAGGCATTATTCATGAAAAACTGTAAAAAGAAATGGTAAAAATTCAATGAAAAACTTTTCATTTTCATAAGCAACATTTAACTAAAAACCGTTGAAAGTGCAAAAATTCAAGACACAATGGTTTGAAAAAAATGACTTTTTTTAAATAATTTTTTTAATTAAAATATTACATTTTATATTCATAACCATAATTTCATTAAAGAAATTGTTAACTTTTCCATAAAATTATGAATTATAGTAAAAATATGAATTTTTATATTCATAGCATCATTTAACAAAAATTCGTTAAAAGTGCAAAAAAATCTGCGCAAAACATGATGACAAACAATGGTTTGAAAAAATGTAAATTTTGATAGAAAATTTGTTGCGAGAAAAGCGAGATACTTTCCAGCAATATCCGAAGGTAAAACACGCATCAAGGTAAGTTTTAGGATACTTGCTTGCTTGCGGGGATTGTCCCATTTGCCAGCCAATAGGGCTGCATTTGTGTTCGTTTCCTGGTTATGCATTAATTGTTTAATTAATGATAACAATTTCAACCCAGCCATTATGGATGCACAAGCCAGTGCACTCTTAGTCCCAAGCCCGAGTAAATGGGGAGGGTTGCGTTAGGAAGGGCATCCAGTGTAAAACATGTGCCAAATCAAATATGCGGATCACAAATGAGAATTTCATACCGGATCGGTCGAGGCCCGGGTTACCAACGACCGCCACAGGTATCGTTAGCCGACAGGGTACCGGTGGAAATTGGGCTACTGTTGGCCGAAGGAGGAGGAAGACGTCTACAGAGGCGACAGGGAAAGGAGCAGTGTAGGAAAGTGAAGGTTCGGGTTGGTACTTTAAATGTTGGTACTATGACTGGTAAAGGGAGAGAGATAGCTGATATGATGGAGAGGAGAAAGGTAGATATGTTGTATGTTCAGGAGACCAAGTGGAAAGGGAGTAAGGTCAGGAAAATTGGAGGAAAAGGCATATGAGGAGCTGTATGAGAGGTTGGAAACTAAGGAAGGAGAAAAGGATTTATACCGATTGGCCAGGCAGAGGGACCGAGCTGGGAAGGATGTACTGCAAGTTAGAGCAATAAAGGATGAAGAGGGAAATGTGTTGACTAGTGAGGAGAGTGTGTTGAGAAGGTGGAGGGAGTATTTTGAGCAGCTGATGAATGAGGAAAATCAGAGAGAGAGAAGGCTGGATGATGTGGAGTTGGTGAAGCAGGATGTAGATAGGATTAGTAAGGAGGAAGTAAGAGAAGCGATTAAGAGGATGAAGAGTGGAAAGTCGGTTGGACCAGATGACATACCTGTAGAAGCGTGGAGATGTTTGGGAGAGATGGCAGTGGAGTTTTTAACCAGATTGTTTAACAGGATTTTGGAAGGTGAAAAGATGCCTGAGGAATGGAGAAGAAGTGTGCTGGTACCGATCTTTAAGCATAAAGGAGATGTGCAGATCTGCAGTAACTACAGGGGAATTAAGTTGATCAGTCACACCATGATGTTATGGGAAAGAGTAGTGGAAGCCAGGCTGAGAGAAGAGGTGACCATCTGTGGGCAACAGTATGGTTTCATGCCGAGGAAAAGCACCACAGATGCCTTATTTGCTTTGAGAATGTTGATTTAGAAGTATAGAGAAGGACAAAAGGAGTTGCATTGTGTGTTTGTGGATTTAGAGAAAGCGTACGACAGAGTGCCAAGAGAGGAGTTGTGGTATTGTATGAGGAAGTCAGGTGTGTCAGAGAAGTATGTGAGGGTGGTGCAGGACAGTGTGACGGCAGTGAAGTGTGCAGTAGATACGACAGACTGGTTCAGGGTAAAGGTTGGACTGCATCAAGGATCGGCCCTGAGCCCTGTTTCCTGTTTGCAGTGGTGATGGACAGGTTGACGGACGAGGTCAGACAGGAGTCTCCATGGTCTATGATGTTTGCGGATGATATTGTGATTTGTGGTGAGAGTAGGGAGCAGGTCGAGAAGAGCCTGGAGAGGTGGAGGTATGCGCTGGAGAGTAGGGGAATGAAAGTCAGTAGGAGTAAGACAGAGTACATGTGTGTGAATGAGAGGGAGGGCAGTGGAGTGATGCGGTTGCAGGGAGAAGAGGTGGAGAAGGTGGAGGAGTTCATGTACCTGGGGTCAACAGTGCAAAGTAATGGAGAGTGTGTTAGAGAAGTAAAGAAAAGAGTGAAGGCAGGGTGGAGTGGGTGGAGAAGAGTGGCAGGAGTGATTTGTGATAGTAGGGTATCTGCAAGAATGAAAGGTAAAGTTTATAGGTCTGTGGTGAGACCTGCGATGTTGTATGGATTAGAGACAGTGGCATTGAGTAAAAGACAGGAGGTGGAGCTGGAGGTAGCAGAGCTGAAGATGTTAAGGTTTTCGTTGGGAGTGACGACGATGGACAAGATTAGAAATGAGTTTATTAGAGGGTTCAGGGCATGTAGGATGTTTTGATGATGGAGGCGAGATTAAGATGGTTTGAACATGTGCAGAGGAGGGACATGAATTATATTGGTAGAAGAATGCTGAGGATGGAGCCACCAGGTAGGAGGAAAAGAGAAAGGCCAAGGAGGAGGTTCATGGATGTGGTGAGGGAAGACATGCAGGTAGTTGGTGTGAAAGAGGCAGATGTAGAGGACAGGGTGGTATGGAGACGGATGATCTGCTGTGGGGACCCCTAATGGGAGCAGCCAAAAGAAGAAGAAGAAGAAGAATGATAACAATTTCCTTTGGTGGGATGAATCCGTCACGACAATGTGTTCTTAGACATTAAGATGCAAGATTAGAAGACGTTTCTTTATGGTCTGGCTTAAATAGGTGATTTTGTCTGAAGTATCTGAAAGAATCCACGATAATTTTTATATGCCCGAAAAAAAATAGATAAATAAATAAATTATACAATAATAAAAAATAAAAATTTTTATCATAGCTTCACAATCATTCCAAACTCGTCTTTGAACCTTTCAGGAAAAGATACGATGCATAAAATGGGAATGGTGGTTCTGTTTTATTTTAAACCAATGTTTCACTTTCTTTTCCTTCTGTCCTCATGCTCTCAACTATCCGAAATATTTCTTCCGTAGTACATGTAGTACAGACATCCTGCCTGATGAGCCAAATTTAGGTGAAGTTAACCCTAAATTATGGGCCTCTCACAAAGACGGGGCAGGTTTAATCCAGGTAAAGCCGTATGTATCATGCACTCATGAAAACACACCATCCAGTTTTTGGTAAACAATATCCATTGTTATAAGAGAAGAATGTTGGCATTTTTCCAGTTATTGACAATTTATTGTCACAAAGTGTTTTGATAGAGACACATTCACCTTATAACACACCGATTAATCCAGATTTGAATGCGGATAAAAAATGCTGGAGGCTAACTCAAGATTTTCAAGAGATTAATTAAATAGTTATTCCGTTAGCTCCATTGGTGCCCGATATAGCTACCATTGTTAACTCTATATCAGCAACTCACAGATTTTTTACTGTGATTGAACTTTGTTCTGCCATTTTCAGTGTCCTTTTGGCCTCAGAAACGCAGTCGCTTTTTGCGTTTACCTATAGGGGACGTCAATTCACCTGGACCCGTCTTCCTCGGGGTTTTGTTGACTCGCTAGCCGTATTTTCCGCTGTAGTGCACAGAACTTTGGCTGATATACACCTTCCAGAAACAACCTGCATCCTTCAATACGCAAATGACATCCTCAACACACAAGATATGACAGCACAACGTAGATCTGGTTATGAAATCACGCTCTTGGTGACAGAAAACTTAATCATTAAGCCTTCTTTTCAGCCGCATTCAGCTGTAGTAGCGCTGCGTGATCTGCTAGACTTTATTGACTTAGATGGTTTTAATGATGCACACGATTGCCTTAAACGCATTGAACAAGAGACCTCTTGTAGGCCCGATCTTTTAGATACAGCCCTGGAAGAGGGGGATTGCCTATTTGTAGATAGATCATGTTCAAAACCCTCTGATGTGTATTTATGTGGATATGCAGTTGTAAGATTACCTGATGAAATAGTTGAAGCTAAATCATTACCATACACATCTGCACAAGCTGCAAAGTTGGTGGCACTTACAAGTGCATGTCAAATGTCTGAAGGTAATCCACCCTATATGCCACCTGTAGGAAATATGAGATACCTGTTGGTTATATTTGACAGATTGAGTAAGTGGCCAGAATCCTTTCCATGCGCGACAGAGAACGCTAAAACAGTTGTAAAAATATTAATGAAAGAGTTCATCTCTAAATTTTGGATTCCTAGTGTGATTGAAAGTGATAACAGCACACATTTTGCTCCTAAAGTGACACAACCTTTGGTTAAAAGCTTAGCAATTGATTGGCATTTTAATATTTCCTATCACCCACAGTCAGCTGGACTGGTGGAAAGAATGAACAGAACCATTAAGGAATGTGTTACTAAAGCCTGCATTGAAACAGGCCGAAATTGGACTGTTGTTCACCTGGCAGTATTTACAGAAATGAGAATGACCCCATCTTCAACTACTAAACTGTCACCTTTTGAAATTCGAATGGGCCAGGCTTTCCCGACTCCATGGGTCGGGGGACGCACTTGCATTTCTGTCTTAGGTAACCTGGAAGTGATTGTGGACGACTACGTTTCTGCACTGGCTGAAAAATGTAATTCTATTAGTGCTGAATATTCATATTCATTAACACAAATAAATAAATAAAAATGTTAAAAAGTGCAATCCGTGAACTAAAAACTTTTACATGACAAACCATGGGTTCACAAAAGTATGATTTTTTACATAACAAAATATGATGGTCAATTAAGAAAATATGAATTTTTATATTCAGAAGCATATGTTCATGGAAAACCTTTAAAAAAAATTGCCATTAGGAAACAAAAAACTAAAAAGTGACCATACAAATCATATTTTGACAAATACAATGACATTTTCATTGAAAATGGGATAGTTATTGTAAAAATATGAATTTTCATATTTATAATCATCATTTAATGAAAAACCACAAAAAAAAGTACAATATGCAGGCAAAAGACTCACAATTAAAACCATGGTCTGAGAAAAATAAAACTTTTAAAAAAATAAAAATATGAAATTAATTGGTAAAATTCATGAAAAAAATGTAAAAAGTGCAAATAACAAATCAAGTTTTTACAAGTTATTGTGAAAATATAAATGGTCATATTCATAAGCATTATTTCGCTAAAAATCTGTAAATGTGCAATAAGTGAACGAAAAAGATATCATGATAAACCATGTTTTGACATGAATATGACTTTTCTCATATAAATATGAAATTGATTGGTAAAATATTAATTTTCATATTGAAAGGCATTATTCATGAAAAACTGTAAAAAGAAATGGTAAAAATTCAATGAAAAACTTTTCATTTTCATAAGCAACATTTAACTAAAAACCGTTGAAAGTGCAAAAATTCAAGACACAATGGTTTGAAAAAAATGACTTTTTTTAAATAATTTTTTTAATTAAAATATTACATTTTATATTCATAACCATAATTTCATTAAAGAAATTGTTAACTTTTCCATAAAATTATGAATTATAGTAAAAATATGAATTTTTATATTCATAGCATCATTTAACAAAAATTCGTTAAAAGTGCAAAAAAATCTGCGCAAAACATGATGACAAACAATGGTTTGAAAAAATTTAAATTTTTATAGAAAATTTGTTGCGAGAAAAGCGAGATACTTTCCAGCAATATCCGAAGGTAAAACACGCATCAAGGTAAGTTTTAGGATACTTGCTTGCTTGCGGGGATTGTCCCATTTGCCAGCCAATAGGGCTGCATTTGTGTTCGTTTCCTGGTTATGCATTAATTGTTTAATTAATGATAACAATTTCAACCCAGCCATTATGGATGCACAAGCCAGTGCACTCTTAGTCCCAAGCCCGAGTAAATGGGGAGGGTTGCGTTAGGAAGGGCATCCAGTGTAAAACATGTGCCAAATCAAATATGCGGATCACAAATGAGAATTTCATACCGGATCGGTCGAGGCCCGGGTTACCAACGACCGCCACAGGTATCGTTAGCCGACAGGGTACCGGTGGAAATTGGGCTACTGTTGGCCGAAGGAGGAGGAAGACGTCTACAGAGGCGACAGGGAAAGGAGCAGTGTAGGAAAGTGAAGGTTCGGGTTGGTACTTTAAATGTTGGTACTATGACTGGTAAAGGGAGAGAGATAGCTGATATGATGGAGAGGAGAAAGGTTGATATGTTGTATGTTCAGGAGACCAAGTGGAAAGGGAGTAAGGTCAGGAAAATTGGAGGAAAAGGCATATGAGGAGCTGTATGAGAGGTTGGAAACTAAGGAAGGAGAAAAGGATTTATACCGATTGGCCAGGCAGAGGGACCGAGCTGGGAAGGATGTACTGCAAGTTAGAGCAATAAAGGATGAAGAGGGAAATGTGTTGACTAGTGAGGAGAGTGTGTTGAGAAGGTGGAGGGAGTATTTTGAGCAGCTGATGAATGAGGAAAATCAGAGAGAGAGAAGGCTGGATGATGTGGAGTTGGTGAAGCAGGATGTAGATAGGATTAGTAAGGAGGAAGTAAGAGAAGCGATTAAGAGGATGAAGAGTGGAAAGTCGGTTGGACCAGATGACATACCTGTAGAAGCGTGGAGATGTTTGGGAGAGATGGCAGTGGAGTTTTTAACCAGATTGTTTAACAGGATTTTGGAAGGTGAAAAGATGCCTGAGGAATGGAGAAGAAGTGTGCTGGTACCGATCTTTAAGCATAAAGGAGATGTGCAGATCTGCAGTAACTACAGGGGAATTAAGTTGATCAGTCACACCATGATGTTATGGGAAAGAGTAGTGGAAGCCAGGCTGAGAGAAGAGGTGACCATCTGTGGGCAACAGTATGGTTTCATGCCGAGGAAAAGCACCACAGATGCCTTATTTGCTTTGAGAATGTTGATTTAGAAGTATAGAGAAGGACAAAAGGAGTTGCATTGTGTGTTTGTGGATTTAGAGAAAGCGTACGACAGAGTGCCAAGAGAGGAGTTGTGGTATTGTATGAGGAAGTCAGGTGTGTCAGAGAAGTATGTGAGGGTGGTGCAGGACAGTGTGACGGCAGTGAAGTGTGCAGTAGATACGACAGACTGGTTCAGGGTAAAGGTTGGACTGCATCAAGGATCGGCCCTGAGCCCTGTTTCCTGTTTGCAGTGGTGATGGACAGGTTGACGGACGAGGTCAGACAGGAGTCTCCATGGTCTATGATGTTTGCGGATGATATTGTGATTTGTGGTGAGAGTAGGGAGCAGGTCGAGAAGAGCCTGGAGAGGTGGAGGTATGCGCTGGAGAGTAGGGGAATGAAAGTCAGTAGGAGTAAGACAGAGTACATGTGTGTGAATGAGAGGGAGGGCAGTGGAGTGATGCGGTTGCAGGGAGAAGAGGTGGAGAAGGTGGAGGAGTTCATGTACCTGGGGTCAACAGTGCAAAGTAATGGAGAGTGTGTTAGAGAAGTAAAGAAAAGAGTGAAGGCAGGGTGGAGTGGGTGGAGAAGAATGGCAGGAGTGATTTGTGATAGTAGGGTATCTGCAAGAATGAAAGGTAAAGTTTATAGGTGTGTGGTGAGACCTGCGATGTTGTATGGATTAGAGACAGTGGCATTGAGTAAAAGACAGGAGGTGGAGCTGGAGGTAGCAGAGCTGAAGATGTTAAGGTTTTCGTTGGGAGTGACGACGATGGACAAGATTAGAAATGAGTTTATTAGAGGGTTCAGGGCATGTAGGATGTTTTGATGATGGAGGCGAGATTAAGATGGTTTGAACATGTGCAGAGGAGGGACATGAATTATATTGGTAGAAGAATGCTGAGGATGGAGCCACCAGGTAGGAGGAAAAGAGAAAGGCCAAGGAGGAGGTTCATGGATGTGGTGAGGGAAGACATGCAGGTAGTTGGTGTGAAAGAGGCAGATGTAGAGGACAGGGTGGTATGGAGACGGATGATCTGCTGTGGGGACCCCTAATGGGAGCAGCCAAAAGAAGAAGAAGAAGAAGAATGATAACAATTTCCTTTGGTGGGATGAATCCGTCACGACAATGTGTTCTTAGACATTAAGATGCAAGATTAGAAGACGTTTCTTTATGGTCTGGCTTAAATAGGTGATTTTGTCTGAAGTATCTGAAAGAATCCACGATAATTTTTATATGCCCGAAAAAAAATAGATAAATAAATAAATTATACAATAATAAAAAATAAAATTTTTTATCATAGCTTCACAATCATTCCAAACTCGTCTTTGAACCTTTCAGGAAAAGATACGATGCATAAAATGGGAATGGTGGTTCTGTTTTATTTTAAACCAATGTTTCACTTTCTTTTCCTTCTGTCCTCATGCTCTCAACTATCCGAAATATTTCTTCCGTAGTACATGTAGTACAGACATCCTGCCTGATGAGCCAAATTTAGGTGAAGTTAACCCTAAATTATGGGACTCTCACAAAGACGGGGCAGGTTTAATCCAGGTAAAGCCGTATGTATCATGCACTCATGAAAACACACCATCCAGTTTTTGGTAAACAATATCCATTGTTATAAGAGAAGAATGTTGGCATTTTTCCAGTTATTGACAATTTATTGTCACAAAGTGTTTTGATAGAGACACATTCACCTTATAACACACCGATTAATCCAGATTTGAATGCGGATAAAAAATGCTGGAGGCTAACTCAAGATTTTCAAGAGATTAATTAAATAGTTATTCCGTTAGCTCCATTGGTGCCCGATATAGCTACCATTGTTAACTCTATATCAGCAACTCACAGATTTTTTACTGTGATTGAACTTTGTTCTGCCATTTTCAGTGTCCTTTTGGCCTCAGAAACGCAGTCGCTTTTTGCGTTTACCTATAGGGGACGTCAATTCACCTGGACCCGTCTTCCTCGGGGTTTTGTTGACTCGCTAGCCGTATTTTCCGCTGTAGTGCACAGAACTTTGGCTGATATACACCTTCCAGAAACAACCTGCATCCTTCAATACGCAAATGACATCCTCAACACACAAGATATGACAGCACAACGTAGATCTGGTTATGAAATCACGCTCTTGGTGACAGAAAACTTAATCATTAAGCCTTCTTTTCAGCCGCATTCAGCTGTAGTAGCGCTGCGTGATCTGCTAGACTTTATTGACTTAGATGGTTTTAATGATGCACACGATTGCCTTAAACGCATTGAACAAGAGACCTCTTGTAGGCCCGATCTTTTAGATACAGCCCTGGAAGAGGGGGATTGCCTATTTGTAGATAGATCATGTTCAAAACCCTCTGATGTGTATTTATGTGGATATGCAGTTGTAAGATTACCTGATGAAATAGTTGAAGCTAAATCATTACCATACACATCTGCACAAGCTGCAAAGTTGGTGGCACTTACAAGTGCATGTCAAATGTCTGAAGGTAATCCACCCTATATGCCACCTGTAGGAAATTTGAGATACCTGTTGGTTATATTTGACAGATTGAGTAAGTGGCCAGAATCATTTCCATGCGCGACAGAGAACGCTAAAACAGTTGTAAAAATATTAATGAAAGAGTTCATCTCTAAATTTTGGATTCCTAGTGTGATTGAAAGTGATAACAGCACACATTTTGCTCCTAAAGTGACACAACTTTTGGTTAAAAGCTTAGCAATTGATTGGCATTTTAATATTTCCTATCACCCACAGTCAGCTGGACTGGTGGAAAGAATGAACAGAACCATTAAGGAATGTGTTACTAAAGCCTGCATTGAAACAGGCCGAAATTGGACTGTTGTTCACCTGGCAGTATTTACAGAAATGAGAATGACCCCATCTTCAACTACTAAACTGTCACCTTTTGAAATTCGAATGGGCCAGGCTTTCCCGACTCCATGGGTCGGGGGACGCACTTGCATTTCTGTCTTAGGTAACCTGGAAGTGATTGTGGACGACTACGTTTCTGCACTGGCTGAAAAATGTAATTCTATTAGTGCTGAATATTCATATTCATTAACACAAATAAATAAATAAAAATGTTAAAAAGTGCAATCCGTGAACTAAAAACTTTTACATGACAAACCATGGGTTCACAAAAGTATGATTTTTTACATAACAAAATATGATGGTCAATTAAGAAAATATGAATTTTTATATTCAGAAGCATATGTTCATGGAAAACCTTTAAAAAAAATTGCCATTAGGAAACAAAAAACTAAAAAGTGACCATACAAATCATATTTTGACAAATACAATGACATTTTCATTGAAAATGGGATAGTTATTGTAAAAATATGAATTTTCATATTTATAATCATCATTTAATGAAAAACCACAAAAAAAAGTACAATATGCAGGCAAAAGACTCACAATTAAAACCATGGTCTGAGAAAAATAAAACTTTTAAAAAAATAAAAATATGAAATTAATTGGTAAAATTCATGAAAAAAATGTAAAAAGTGCAAATAACAAATCAAGTTTTTACAAGTTATTGTGAAAATATAAATGGTCATATTCATAAGCATTATTTCGCTAAAAATCTGTAAATGTGCAATAAGTGAACGAAAAAGATATCATGATAAACCATGTTTTGACATGAATATGACTTTTCTCATATAAATATGAAATTGATTGGTAAAATATTAATTTTCATATTGAAAGGCATTATTCATGAAAAACTGTAAAAAGAAATGGTAAAAATTCAATGAAAAACTTTTCATTTTCATAAGCAACATTTAACTAAAAACCGTTGAAAGTGCAAAAATTCAAGACACAATGGTTTGAAAAAAATGACTTTTTTAAAATAATTTTTTAAATTAAAATATTACATTTTATATTCATAACCATAATTTCATTAAAGAAATTGTTAACTTTTCCATAAAATTATGAATTATAGTAAAAATATGAATTTTTATATTCATAGCATCATTTAACAAAAATTCGTTAAAAGTGCAAAAAAATCTGCGCAAAACATGATGACAAACAATGGTTTGAAAAAATGTAAATTTTTATAGAAAATTTGTTGCGAGAAAAGCGAGATACTTTCCAGCAATATCCGAAGGTAAAACACGCATCAAGGTAAGTTTTAGGATACTTGCTTGCTTGCGGGGATTGTCCCATTTGCCAGCCAATAGGGCTGCATTTGTGTTCGTTTCCTGGTTATGCATTAATTGTTTAATTAATGATAACAATTTCAACCCAGCCATTATGGATGCACAAGCCAGTGCACTCTTAGTCCCAAGCCCGAGTAAATGGGGAGGGTTGCGTTAGGAAGGGCATCCAGTGTAAAACATGTGCCAAATCAAATATGCGGATCACAAATGAGAATTTCATACCGGATCGGTCGAGGCCCGGGTTACCAACGACCGCCACAGGTATCGTTAGCCGACAGGGTACCGGTGGAAATTGGGCTACTGTTGGCCGAAGGAGGAGGAAGACGTCTACAGAGGCAACAGGGAAAGGAGCAGTGTAGGAAAGTGAAGGTTCGGGTTGGTACTTTAAATGTTGGTACTATGACTGGTAAAGGGAGAGAGATAGCTGATATGATGGAGAGGAGAAAGGTAGATATGTTGTATGTTCAGGAGACCAAGTGGAAAGGGAGTAAGGTCAGGAAAATTGGAGGAAAAGGCATATGAGGAGCTGTATGAGAGGTTGGAAACTAAGGAAGGAGAAAAGGATTTATACCGATTGGCCAGGCAGAGGGACCGAGCTGGGAAGGATGTACTGCAAGTTAGAGCAATAAAGGATGAAGAGGGAAATGTGTTGACTAGTGAGGAGAGTGTGTTGAGAAGGTGGAGGGAGTATTTTGAGCAGCTGATGAATGAGGAAAATCAGAGAGAGAGAAGGCTGGATGATGTGGAGTTGGTGAAGCAGGATGTAGATAGGATTAGTAAGGAGGAAGTAAGAGAAGCGATTAAGAGGATGAAGAGTGGAAAGTCGGTTGGACCAGATGACATACCTGTAGAAGCGTGGAGATGTTTGGGAGAGATGGCAGTGGAGTTTTTAACCAGATTGTTTAACAGGATTTTGGAAGGTGAAAAGATGCCTGAGGAATGGAGAAGAAGTGTGCTGGTACCGATCTTTAAGCATAAAGGAGATGTGCAGATCTGCAGTAACTACAGGGGAATTAAGTTGATCAGTCACACCATGATGTTATGGGAAAGAGTAGTGGAAGCCAGGCTGAGAGAAGAGGTGACCATCTGTGGGCAACAGTATGGTTTCATGCCGAGGAAAAGCACCACAGATGCCTTATTTGCTTTGAGAATGTTGATTTAGAAGTATAGAGAAGGACAAAAGGAGTTGCATTGTGTGTTTGTGGATTTAGAGAAAGCGTACGACAGAGTGCCAAGAGAGGAGTTGTGGTATTGTATGAGGAAGTCAGGTGTGTCAGAGAAGTATGTGAGGGTGGTGCAGGACAGTGTGACGGCAGTGAAGTGTGCAGTAGATACGACAGACTGGTTCAGGGTAAAGGTTGGACTGCATCAAGGATCGGCCCTGAGCCCTGTTTCCTGTTTGCAGTGGTGATGGACAGGTTGACGGACGAGGTCAGACAGGAGTCTCCATGGTCTATGATGTTTGCGGATGATATTGTGATTTGTGGTGAGAGTAGGGAGCAGGTCGAGAAGAGCCTGGAGAGGTGGAGGTATGCGCTGGAGAGTAGGGGAATGAAAGTCAGTAGGAGTAAGACAGAGTACATGTGTGTGAATGAGAGGGAGGGCAGTGGAGTGATGCGGTTGCAGGGAGAAGAGGTGGAGAAGGTGGAGGAGTTCATGTACCTGGGGTCAACAGTGCAAAGTAATGGAGAGTGTGTTAGAGAAGTAAAGAAAAGAGTGAAGGCAGGGTGGAGTGGGTGGAGAAGAGTGGCAGGAGTGATTTGTGATAGTAGGGTATCTGCAAGAATGAAAGGTAAAGTTTATAGGTCTGTGGTGAGACCTGCGATGTTGTATGGATTAGAGACAGTGGCATTGAGTAAAAGACAGGAGGTGGAGCTGGAGGTAGCAGAGCTGAAGATGTTAAGGTTTTCGTTGGGAGTGACGACGATGGACAAGATTAGAAATGAGTTTATTAGAGGGTTCAGGGCATGTAGGATGTTTTGATGATGGAGGCGAGATTAAGATGGTTTGAACATGTGCAGAGGAGGGACATGAATTATATTGGTAGAAGAATGCTGAGGATGGAGCCACCAGGTAGGAGGAAAAGAGAAAGGCCAAGGAGGAGGTTCATGGATGTGGTGAGGGAAGACATGCAGGTAGTTGGTGTGAAAGAGGCAGATGTAGAGGACAGGGTGGTATGGAGACGGATGATCTGCTGTGGGGACCCCTAATGGGAGCAGCCAAAAGAAGAAGAAGAAGAAGAATGATAACAATTTCCTTTGGTGGGATGAATCCGTCACGACAATGTGTTCTTAGACATTAAGATGCAAGATTAGAAGACGTTTCTTTATGGTCTGGCTTAAATAGGTGATTTTGTCTGAAGTATCTGAAAGAATCCACGATAATTTTTATATGCCCGAAAAAAAATAGATAAATAAATAAATTATACAATAATAAAAAATAAAAATGTTTATCATAGCTTCACAATCATTCCAAACTCGTCTTTGAACCTTTCAGGAAAAGATACGATGCATAAAATGGGAATGGTGGTTCTGTTTTATTTTAAACCAATGTTTCACTTTCTTTTCCTTCTGTCCTCATGCTCTCAACTATCCGAAATATTTCTTCCGTAGTACATGTAGTACAGACATCCTGCCTGATGAGCCAAATTTAGGTGAAGTTAACCCTAAATTATGGGCCTCTCACAAAGACGGGGCAGGTTTAATCCAGGTAAAGCCGTATGTATCATGCACTCATGAAAACACACCATCCAGTTTTTGGTAAACAATATCCATTGTTATAAGAGAAGAATGTTGGCATTTTTCCAGTTATTGACAATTTATTGTCACAAAGTGTTTTGATAGAGACACATTCACCTTATAACACACCGATTAATCCAGATTTGAATGCGGATAAAAAATGCTGGAGGCTAACTCAAGATTTTCAAGAGATTAATTAAATAGTTATTCCGTTAGCTCCATTGGTGCCCGATATAGCTACCATTGTTAACTCTATATCAGCAACTCACAGATTTTTTACTGTGATTGAACTTTGTTCTGCCATTTTCAGTGTCCTTTTGGCCTCAGAAACGCAGTCGCTTTTTGCGTTTACCTATAGGGGACGTCAATTCACCTGGACCCGTCTTCCTCGGGGTTTTGTTGACTCGCTAGCCGTATTTTCCGCTGTAGTGCACAGAACTTTGGCTGATATACACCTTCCAGAAACAACCTGCATCCTTCAATACGCAAATGACATCCTCAACACACAAGATATGACAGCACAACGTAGATCTGGTTATGAAATCACGCTCTTGGTGACAGAAAACTTAATCATTAAGCCTTCTTTTCAGCCGCATTCAGCTGTAGTAGCGCTGCGTGATCTGCTAGACTTTATTGACTTAGATGGTTTTAATGATGCACACGATTGCCTTAAACGCATTGAACAAGAGACCTCTTGTAGGCCCGATCTTTTAGATACAGCCCTGGAAGAGGGGGATTGCCTATTTGTAGATAGATCATGTTCAAAACCCTCTGATGTGTATTTATGTGGATATGCAGTTGTAAGATTACCTGATGAAATAGTTGAAGCTAAATCATTACCATACACATCTGCACAAGCTGCAAAGTTGGTGGCACTTACAAGTGCATGTCAAATGTCTGAAGGTAATCCACCCTATATGCCACCTGTAGGAAATATGAGATACCTGTTGGTTATATTTGACAGATTGAGTAAGTGGCCAGAATCCTTTCCATGCGCGACAGAGAACGCTAAAACAGTTGTAAAAATATTAATGAAAGAGTTCATCTCTAAATTTTGGATTCCTAGTGTGATTGAAAGTGATAACAGCACACATTTTGCTCCTAAAGTGACACAACTTTTGGTTAAAAGCTTAGCAATTGATTGGCATTTTAATATTTCCTATCACCCACAGTCAGCTGGACTGGTGGAAAGAATGAACAGAACCATTAAGGAATGTGTTACTAAAGCCTGCATTGAAACAGGCCGAAATTGGACTGTTGTTCACCTGGCAGTATTTACAGAAATGAGAATGACCCCATCTTCAACTACTAAACTGTCACCTTTTGAAATTCGAATGGGCCAGGCTTTCCCGACTCCATGGGTCGGGGGACGCACTTGCATTTCTGTCTTAGGTAACCTGGAAGTGATTGTGGACGACTACGTTTCTGCACTGGCTGAAAAATGTAATTCTATTAGTGCTGAATATTCATATTCATTAACACAAATAAATAAATAAAAATGTTAAAAAGTGCAATCCGTGAACTAAAAACTTTTACATGACAAACCATGGGTTCACAAAAGTATGATTTTTTACATAACAAAATATGATGGTCAATTAAGAAAATATGAATTTTTATATTCAGAAGCATATGTTCATGGAAAACCTTTAAAAAAAATTGCCATTAGGAAACAAAAAACTAAAAAGTGACCATACAAATCATATTTTGACAAATACAATGACATTTTCATTGAAAATGGGATAGTTATTGTAAAAATATGAATTTTCATATTTATAATCATCATTTAATGAAAAACCACAAAAAAAAGTACAATATGCAGGCAAAAGACTCACAATTAAAACCATGGTCTGAGAAAAATAAAACTTTTAAAAAAATAAAAATATGAAATTAATTGGTAAAATTCATGAAAAAAATGTAAAAAGTGCAAATAACAAATCAAGTTTTTACAAGTTATTGTGAAAATATAAATGGTCATATTCATAAGCATTATTTCGCTAAAAATCTGTAAATGTGCAATAAGTGAACGAAAAAGATATCATGATAAACCATGTTTTGACATGAATATGACTTTTCTCATATAAATATGAAATTGATTGGTAAAATATTAATTTTCATATTGAAAGGCATTATTCATGAAAAACTGTAAAAAGAAATGGTAAAAATTCAATGAAAAACTTTTCATTTTCATAAGCAACATTTAACTAAAAACCGTTGAAAGTGCAAAAATTCAAGACACAATGGTTTGAAAAAAATGACTTTTTTTAAATAATTTTTTTAATTAAAATATTACATTTTATATTCATAACCATAATTTCATTAAAGAAATTGTTAACTTTTCCATAAAATTATGAATTATAGTAAAAATATGAATTTTTATATTCATAGCATCATTTAACAAAAATTCGTTAAAAGTGCAAAAAAATCTGCGCAAAACATGATGACAAACAATGGTTTGAAAAAATGTAAATTTTGATAGAAAATTTGTTGCGAGAAAAGCGAGATACTTTCCAGCAATATCCGAAGGTAAAACACGCATCAAGGTAAGTTTTAGGATACTTGCTTGCTTGCGGGGATTGTCCCATTTGCCAGCCAATAGGGCTGCATTTGTGTTCGTTTCCTGGTTATGCATTAATTGTTTAATTAATGATAACAATTTCAACCCAGCCATTATGGATGCACAAGCCAGTGCACTCTTAGTCCCAAGCCCGAGTAAATGGGGAGGGTTGCGTTAGGAAGGGCATCCAGTGTAAAACATGTGCCAAATCAAATATGCGGATCACAAATGAGAATTTCATACCGGATCGGTCGAGGCCCGGGTTACCAACGACCGCCACAGGTATCGTTAGCCGACAGGGTACCGGTGGAAATTGGGCTACTGTTGGCCGAAGGAGGAGGAAGACGTCTACAGAGGCGACAGGGAAAGGAGCAGTGTAGGAAAGTGAAGGTTCGGGTTGGTACTTTAAATGTTGGTACTATGACTGGTAAAGGGAGAGAGATAGCTGATATGATGGAGAGGAGAAAGGTAGATATGTTGTATGTTCAGGAGACCAAGTGGAAAGGGAGTAAGGTCAGGAAAATTGGAGGAAAAGGCATATGAGGAGCTGTATGAGAGGTTGGAAACTAAGGAAGGAGAAAAGGATTTATACCGATTGGCCAGGCAGAGGGACCGAGCTGGGAAGGATGTACTGCAAGTTAGAGCAATAAAGGATGAAGAGGGAAATGTGTTGACTAGTGAGGAGAGTGTGTTGAGAAGGTGGAGGGAGTATTTTGAGCAGCTGATGAATGAGGAAAATCAGAGAGAGAGAAGGCTGGATGATGTGGAGTTGGTGAAGCAGGATGTAGATAGGATTAGTAAGGAGGAAGTAAGAGAAGCGATTAAGAGGATGAAGAGTGGAAAGTCGGTTGGACCAGATGACATACCTGTAGAAGCGTGGAGATGTTTGGGAGAGATGGCAGTGGAGTTTTTAACCAGATTGTTTAACAGGATTTTGGAAGGTGAAAAGATGCCTGAGGAATGGAGAAGAAGTGTGCTGGTACCGATCTTTAAGCATAAAGGAGATGTGCAGATCTGCAGTAACTACAGGGGAATTAAGTTGATCAGTCACACCATGATGTTATGGGAAAGAGTAGTGGAAGCCAGGCTGAGAGAAGAGGTGACCATCTGTGGGCAACAGTATGGTTTCATGCCGAGGAAAAGCACCACAGATGCCTTATTTGCTTTGAGAATGTTGATTTAGAAGTATAGAGAAGGACAAAAGGAGTTGCATTGTGTGTTTGTGGATTTAGAGAAAGCGTACGACAGAGTGCCAAGAGAGGAGTTGTGGTATTGTATGAGGAAGTCAGGTGTGTCAGAGAAGTATGTGAGGGTGGTGCAGGACAGTGTGACGGCAGTGAAGTGTGCAGTAGATACGACAGACTGGTTCAGGGTAAAGGTTGGACTGCATCAAGGATCGGCCCTGAGCCCTGTTTCCTGTTTGCAGTGGTGATGGACAGGTTGACGGACGAGGTCAGACAGGAGTCTCCATGGTCTATGATGTTTGCGGATGATATTGTGATTTGTGGTGAGAGTAGGGAGCAGGTCGAGAAGAGCCTGGAGAGGTGGAGGTATGCGCTGGAGAGTAGGGGAATGAAAGTCAGTAGGAGTAAGACAGAGTACATGTGTGTGAATGAGAGGGAGGGCAGTGGAGTGATGCGGTTGCAGGGAGAAGAGGTGGAGAAGGTGGAGGAGTTCATGTACCTGGGGTCAACAGTGCAAAGTAATGGAGAGTGTGTTAGAGAAGTAAAGAAAAGAGTGAAGGCAGGGTGGAGTGGGTGGAGAAGAGTGGCAGGAGTGATTTGTGATAGTAGGGTATCTGCAAGAATGAAAGGTAAAGTTTATAGGTCTGTGGTGAGACCTGCGATGTTGTATGGATTAGAGACAGTGGCATTGAGTAAAAGACAGGAGGTGGAGCTGGAGGTAGCAGAGCTGAAGATGTTAAGGTTTTCGTTGGGAGTGACGACGATGGACAAGATTAGAAATGAGTTTATTAGAGGGTTCAGGGCATGTAGGATGTTTTGATGATGGAGGCGAGATTAAGATGGTTTGAACATGTGCAGAGGAGGGACATGAATTATATTGGTAGAAGAATGCTGAGGATGGAGCCACCAGGTAGGAGGAAAAGAGAAAGGCCAAGGAGGAGGTTCATGGATGTGGTGAGGGAAGACATGCAGGTAGTTGGTGTGAAAGAGGCAGATGTAGAGGACAGGGTGGTATGGAGACGGATGATCTGCTGTGGGGACCCCTAATGGGAGCAGCCAAAAGAAGAAGAAGAAGAAGAATGATAACAATTTCCTTTGGTGGGATGAATCCGTCACGACAATGTGTTCTTAGACATTAAGATGCAAGATTAGAAGACGTTTCTTTATGGTCTGGCTTAAATAGGTGATTTTGTCTGAAGTATCTGAAAGAATCCACGATAATTTTTATATGCCCGAAAAAAAATAGATAAATAAATAAATTATACAATAATAAAAAATAAAAATTTTTATCATAGCTTCACAATCATTCCAAACTCGTCTTTGAACCTTTCAGGAAAAGATACGATGCATAAAATGGGAATGGTGGTTCTGTTTTATTTTAAACCAATGTTTCACTTTCTTTTCCTTCTGTCCTCATGCTCTCAACTATCCGAAATATTTCTTCCGTAGTACATGTAGTACAGACATCCTGCCTGATGAGCCAAATTTAGGTGAAGTTAACCCTAAATTATGGGCCTCTCACAAAGACGGGGCAGGTTTAATCCAGGTAAAGCCGTATGTATCATGCACTCATGAAAACACACCATCCAGTTTTTGGTAAACAATATCCATTGTTATAAGAGAAGAATGTTGGCATTTTTCCAGTTATTGACAATTTATTGTCACAAAGTGTTTTGATAGAGACACATTCACCTTATAACACACCGATTAATCCAGATGTGAATGCGGATAAAAAATGCTGGAGGCTAACTCAAGATTTTCAAGAGATTAATTAAATAGTTATTCCGTTAGCTCCATTGGTGCCCGATATAGCTACCATTGTTAACTCTATATCAGCAACTCACAGATTTTTTACTGTGATTGAACTTTGTTCTGCCATTTTCAGTGTCCTTTTGGCCTCAGAAACGCAGTCGCTTTTTGCGTTTACCTATAGGGGACGTCAATTCACCTGGACCCGTCTTCCTCGGGGTTTTGTTGACTCGCTAGCCGTATTTTCCGCTGTAGTGCACAGAACTTTGGCTGATATACACCTTCCAGAAACAACCTGCATCCTTCAATACGCAAATGACATCCTCAACACACAAGATATGACAGCACAACGTAGATCTGGTTATGAAATCACGCTCTTGGTGACAGAAAACTTAATCATTAAGCCTTCTTTTCAGCCGCATTCAGCTGTAGTAGCGCTGCGTGATCTGCTAGACTTTATTGACTTAGATGGTTTTAATGATGCACACGATTGCCTTAAACGCATTGAACAAGAGACCTCTTGTAGGCCCGATCTTTTAGATACAGCCCTGGAAGAGGGGGATTGCCTATTTGTAGATAGATCATGTTCAAAACCCTCTGATGTGTATTTATGTGGATATGCAGTTGTAAGATTACCTGATGAAATAGTTGAAGCTAAATCATTACCATACACATCTGCACAAGCTGCAAAGTTGGTGGCACTTACAAGTGCATGTCAAATGTCTGAAGGTAATCCACCCTATATGCCACCTGTAGGAAATATGAGATACCTGTTGGTTATATTTGACAGATTGAGTAAGTGGCCAGAATCCTTTCCATGCGCGACAGAGAACGCTAAAACAGTTGTAAAAATATTAATGAAAGAGTTCATCTCTAAATTTTGGATTCCTAGTGTGATTGAAAGTGATAACAGCACACATTTTGCTCCTAAAGTGACACAACCTTTGGTTAAAAGCTTAGCAATTGATTGGCATTTTAATATTTCCTATCACCCACAGTCAGCTGGACTGGTGGAAAGAATGAACAGAACCATTAAGGAATGTGTTACTAAAGCCTGCATTGAAACAGGCCGAAATTGGACTGTTGTTCACCTGGCAGTATTTACAGAAATGAGAATGACCCCATCTTCAACTACTAAACTGTCACCTTTTGAAATTCGAATGGGCCAGGCTTTCCCGACTCCATGGGTCGGGGGACGCACTTGCATTTCTGTCTTAGGTAACCTGGAAGTGATTGTGGACGACTACGTTTCTGCACTGGCTGAAAAATGTAATTCTATTAGTGCTGAATATTCATATTCATTAACACAAATAAATAAATAAAAATGTTAAAAAGTGCAATCCGTGAACTAAAAACTTTTACATGACAAACCATGGGTTCACAAAAGTATGATTTTTTACATAACAAAATATGATGGTCAATTAAGAAAATATGAATTTTTATATTCAGAAGCATATGTTCATGGAAAACCTTTAAAAAAAATTGCCATTAGGAAACAAAAAACTAAAAAGTGACCATACAAATCATATTTTGACAAATACAATGACATTTTCATTGAAAATGGGATAGTTATTGTAAAAATATGAATTTTCATATTTATAATCATCATTTAATGAAAAACCACAAAAAAAAGTACAATATGCAGGCAAAAGACTCACAATTAAAACCATGGTCTGAGAAAAATAAAACTTTTAAAAAAATAAAAATATGAAATTAATTGGTAAAATTCATGAAAAAAATGTAAAAAGTGCAAATAACAAATCAAGTTTTTACAAGTTATTGTGAAAATATAAATGGTCATATTCATAAGCATTATTTCGCTAAAAATCTGTAAATGTGCAATAAGTGAACGAAAAAGATATCATGATAAACCATGTTTTGACATGAATATGACTTTTCTCATATAAATATGAAATTGATTGGTAAAATATTAATTTTCATATTGAAAGGCATTATTCATGAAAAACTGTAAAAAGAAATGGTAAAAATTCAATGAAAAACTTTTCATTTTCATAAGCAACATTTAACTAAAAACCGTTGAAAGTGCAAAAATTCAAGACACAATGGTTTGAAAAAAATGACTTTTTTTAAATAATTTTTTTAATTAAAATATTACATTTTATATTCATAACCATAATTTCATTAAAGAAATTGTTAACTTTTCCATAAAATTATGAATTATAGTAAAAATATGAATTTTTATATTCATAGCATCATTTAACAAAAATTCGTTAAAAGTGCAAAAAAATCTGCGCAAAACATGATGACAAACAATGGTTTGAAAAAATTTAAATTTTTATAGAAAATTTGTTGCGAGAAAAGCGAGATACTTTCCAGCAATATCCGAAGGTAAAACACGCATCAAGGTAAGTTTTAGGATACTTGCTTGCTTGCGGGGATTGTCCCATTTGCCAGCCAATAGGGCTGCATTTGTGTTCGTTTCCTGGTTATGCATTAATTGTTTAATTAATGATAACAATTTCAACCCAGCCATTATGGATGCACAAGCCAGTGCACTCTTAGTCCCAAGCCCGAGTAAATGGGGAGGGTTGCGTTAGGAAGGGCATCCAGTGTAAAACATGTGCCAAATCAAATATGCGGATCACAAATGAGAATTTCATACCGGATCGGTCGAGGCCCGGGTTACCAACGACCGCCACAGGTATCGTTAGCCGACAGGGTACCGGTGGAAATTGGGCTACTGTTGGCCGAAGGAGGAGGAAGACGTCTACAGAGGCGACAGGGAAAGGAGCAGTGTAGGAAAGTGAAGGTTCGGGTTGGTACTTTAAATGTTGGTACTATGACTGGTAAAGGGAGAGAGATAGCTGATATGATGGAGAGGAGAAAGGTTGATATGTTGTATGTTCAGGAGACCAAGTGGAAAGGGAGTAAGGTCAGGAAAATTGGAGGAAAAGGCATATGAGGAGCTGTATGAGAGGTTGGAAACTAAGGAAGGAGAAAAGGATTTATACCGATTGGCCAGGCAGAGGGACCGAGCTGGGAAGGATGTACTGCAAGTTAGAGCAATAAAGGATGAAGAGGGAAATGTGTTGACTAGTGAGGAGAGTGTGTTGAGAAGGTGGAGGGAGTATTTTGAGCAGCTGATGAATGAGGAAAATCAGAGAGAGAGAAGGCTGGATGATGTGGAGTTGGTGAAGCAGGATGTAGATAGGATTAGTAAGGAGGAAGTAAGAGAAGCGATTAAGAGGATGAAGAGTGGAAAGTCGGTTGGACCAGATGACATACCTGTAGAAGCGTGGAGATGTTTGGGAGAGATGGCAGTGGAGTTTTTAACCAGATTGTTTAACAGGATTTTGGAAGGTGAAAAGATGCCTGAGGAATGGAGAAGAAGTGTGCTGGTACCGATCTTTAAGCATAAAGGAGATGTGCAGATCTGCAGTAACTACAGGGGAATTAAGTTGATCAGTCACACCATGATGTTATGGGAAAGAGTAGTGGAAGCCAGGCTGAGAGAAGAGGTGACCATCTGTGGGCAACAGTATGGTTTCATGCCGAGGAAAAGCACCACAGATGCCTTATTTGCTTTGAGAATGTTGATTTAGAAGTATAGAGAAGGACAAAAGGAGTTGCATTGTGTGTTTGTGGATTTAGAGAAAGCGTACGACAGAGTGCCAAGAGAGGAGTTGTGGTATTGTATGAGGAAGTCAGGTGTGTCAGAGAAGTATGTGAGGGTGGTGCAGGACAGTGTGACGGCAGTGAAGTGTGCAGTAGATACGACAGACTGGTTCAGGGTAAAGGTTGGACTGCATCAAGGATCGGCCCTGAGCCCTGTTTCCTGTTTGCAGTGGTGATGGACAGGTTGACGGACGAGGTCAGACAGGAGTCTCCATGGTCTATGATGTTTGCGGATGATATTGTGATTTGTGGTGAGAGTAGGGAGCAGGTCGAGAAGAGCCTGGAGAGGTGGAGGTATGCGCTGGAGAGTAGGGGAATGAAAGTCAGTAGGAGTAAGACAGAGTACATGTGTGTGAATGAGAGGGAGGGCAGTGGAGTGATGCGGTTGCAGGGAGAAGAGGTGGAGAAGGTGGAGGAGTTCATGTACCTGGGGTCAACAGTGCAAAGTAATGGAGAGTGTGTTAGAGAAGTAAAGAAAAGAGTGAAGGCAGGGTGGAGTGGGTGGAGAAGAATGGCAGGAGTGATTTGTGATAGTAGGGTATCTGCAAGAATGAAAGGTAAAGTTTATAGGTCTGTGGTGAGACCTGCGATGTTGTATGGATTAGAGACAGTGGCATTGAGTAAAAGACAGGAGGTGGAGCTGGAGGTAGCAGAGCTGAAGATGTTAAGGTTTTCGTTGGGAGTGACGACGATGGACAAGATTAGAAATGAGTTTATTAGAGGGTTCAGGGCATGTAGGATGTTTTGATGATGGAGGCGAGATTAAGATGGTTTGAACATGTGCAGAGGAGGGACATGAATTATATTGGTAGAAGAATGCTGAGGATGGAGCCACCAGGTAGGAGGAAAAGAGAAAGGCCAAGGAGGAGGTTCATGGATGTGGTGAGGGAAGACATGCAGGTAGTTGGTGTGAAAGAGGCAGATGTAGAGGACAGGGTGGTATGGAGACGGATGATCTGCTGTGGGGACCCCTAATGGGAGCAGCCAAAAGAAGAAGAAGAAGAAGAATGATAACAATTTCCTTTGGTGGGATGAATCCGTCACGACAATGTGTTCTTAGACATTAAGATGCAAGATTAGAAGACGTTTCTTTATGGTCTGGCTTAAATAGGTGATTTTGTCTGAAGTATCTGAAAGAATCCACGATAATTTTTATATGCCCGAAAAAAATAGATAAATAAATAAATTATACAATAATAAAAAATAAAATTTTTTATCATAGCTTCACAATCATTCCAAACTCGTCTTTGAACCTTTCAGGAAAAGATACGATGCATAAAATGGGAATGGTGGTTCTGTTTTATTTTAAACCAATGTTTCACTTTCTTTTCCTTCTGTCCTCATGCTCTCAACTATCCGAAATATTTCTTCCGTAGTACATGTAGTACAGACATCCTGCCTGATGAGCCAAATTTAGGTGAAGTTAACCCTAAATTATGGGCCTCTCACAAAGACGGGGCAGGTTTAATCCAGGTAAAGCCGTATGTATCATGCACTCATGAAAACACACCATCCAGTTTTTGGTAAACAATATCCATTGTTATAAGAGAAGAATGTTGGCATTTTTCCAGTTATTGACAATTTATTGTCACAAAGTGTTTTGATAGAGACACATTCACCTTATAACACACCGATTAATCCAGATTTGAATGCGGATAAAAAATGCTGGAGGCTAACTCAAGATTTTCAAGAGATTAATTAAATAGTTATTCCGTTAGCTCCATTGGTGCCCGATATAGCTACCATTGTTAACTCTATATCAGCAACTCACAGATTTTTTACTGTGATTGAACTTTGTTCTGCCATTTTCAGTGTCCTTTTGGCCTCAGAAACGCAGTCGCTTTTTGCGTTTACCTATAGGGGACGTCAATTCACCTGGACCCGTCTTCCTCGGGGTTTTGTTGACTCGCTAGCCGTATTTTCCGCTGTAGTGCACAGAACTTTGGCTGATATACACCTTCCAGAAACAACCTGCATCCTTCAATACGCAAATGACATCCTCAACACACAAGATATGACAGCACAACGTAGATCTGGTTATGAAATCACGCTCTTGGTGACAGAAAACTTAGCGCTGCGTGATCTGCTAGACTTTATTGACTTAGATGGTTTTAATGATGCACACGATTGCCTTAAACGCATTGAACAAGAGACCTCTTGTAGGCCCGATCTTTTAGATACAGCCCTGGAAGAGGGGGATTGCCTATTTGTAGATAGATCATGTTCAAAACCCTCTGATGTGTATTTATGTGGATATGCAGTTGTAAGATTACCTGATGAAATAGTTGAAGCTAAATCATTACCATACACATCTGCACAAGCTGCAAAGTTGGTGGCACTTACAAGTGCATGTCAAATGTCTGAAGGTAATCCACCCTATATGCCACCTGTAGGAAATTTGAGATACCTGTTGGTTATATTTGACAGATTGAGTAAGTGGCCAGAATCATTTCCATGCGCGACAGAGAACGCTAAAACAGTTGTAAAAATATTAATGAAAGAGTTCATCTCTAAATTTTGGATTCCTAGTGTGATTGAAAGTGATAACAGCACACATTTTGCTCCTAAAGTGACACAACTTTTGGTTAAAAGCTTAGCAATTGATTGGCATTTTAATATTTCCTATCACCCACAGTCAGCTGGACTGGTGGAAAGAATGAACAGAACCATTAAGGAATGTGTTACTAAAGCCTGCATTGAAACAGGCCGAAATTGGACTGTTGTTCACCTGGCAGTATTTACAGAAATGAGAATGACCCCATCTTCAACTACTAAACTGTCACCTTTTGAAATTCGAATGGGCCAGGCTTTCCCGACTCCATGGGTCGGGGGACGCACTTGCATTTCTGTCTTAGGTAACCTGGAAGTGATTGTGGACGACTACGTTTCTGCACTGGCTGAAAAATGTAATTCTATTAGTGCTGAATATTCATATTCATTAACACAAATAAATAAATAAAAATGTTAAAAAGTGCAATCCGTGAACTAAAAACTTTTACATGACAAACCATGGGTTCACAAAAGTATGATTTTTTACATAACAAAATATGATGGTCAATTAAGAAAATATGAATTTTTATATTCAGAAGCATATGTTCATGGAAAACCTTTAAAAAAAATTGCCATTAGGAAACAAAAAACTAAAAAGTGACCATACAAATCATATTTTGACAAATACAATGACATTTTCATTGAAAATGGGATAGTTATTGTAAAAATATGAATTTTCATATTTATAATCATCATTTAATGAAAAACCACAAAAAAAAGTACAATATGCAGGCAAAAGACTCACAATTAAAACCATGGTCTGAGAAAAATAAAACTTTTAAAAAAATAAAAATATGAAATTAATTGGTAAAATTCATGAAAAAAATGTAAAAAGTGCAAATAACAAATCAAGTTTTTACAAGTTATTGTGAAAATATAAATGGTCATATTCATAAGCATTATTTCGCTAAAAATCTGTAAATGTGCAATAAGTGAACGAAAAAGATATCATGATAAACCATGTTTTGACATGAATATGACTTTTCTCATATAAATATGAAATTGATTGGTAAAATATTAATTTTCATATTGAAAGGCATTATTCATGAAAAACTGTAAAAAGAAATGGTAAAAATTCAATGAAAAACTTTTCATTTTCATAAGCAACATTTAACTAAAAACCGTTGAAAGTGCAAAAATTCAAGACACAATGGTTTGAAAAAAATGACTTTTTTTAAATAATTTTTTTAATTAAAATATTACATTTTATATTCATAACCATAATTTCATTAAAGAAATTGTTAACTTTTCCATAAAATTATGAATTATAGTAAAAATATGAATTTTTATATTCATAGCATCATTTAACAAAAATTCGTTAAAAGTGCAAAAAAATCTGCGCAAAACATGATGACAAACAATGGTTTGAAAAAATGTAAATTTTTATAGAAAATTTGTTGCGAGAAAAGCGAGATACTTTCCAGCAATATCCGAAGGTAAAACACGCATCAAGGTAAGTTTTAGGATACTTGCTTGCTTGCGGGGATTGTCCCATTTGCCAGCCAATAGGGCTGCATTTGTGTTCGTTTCCTGGTTATGCATTAATTGTTTAATTAATGATAACAATTTCAACCCAGCCATTATGGATGCACAAGCCAGTGCACTCTTAGTCCCAAGCCCGAGTAAATGGGGAGGGTTGCGTTAGGAAGGGCATCCAGTGTAAAACATGTGCCAAATCAAATATGCGGATCACAAATGAGAATTTCATACCGGATCGGTCGAGGCCCGGGTTACCAACGACCGCCACAGGTATCGTTAGCCGACAGGGTACCGGTGGAAATTGGGCTACTGTTGGCCGAAGGAGGAGGAAGACGTCTACAGAGGCGACAGGGAAAGGAGCAGTGTAGGAAAGTGAAGGTTCGGGTTGGTACTTTAAATGTTGGTACTATGACTGGTAAAGGGAGAGAGATAGCTGATATGATGGAGAGGAGAAAGGTAGATATGTTGTATGTTCAGGAGACCAAGTGGAAAGGGAGTAAGGTCAGGAAAATTGGAGGAAAAGGCATATGAGGAGCTGTATGAGAGGTTGGAAACTAAGGAAGGAGAAAAGGATTTATACCGATTGGCCAGGCAGAGGGACCGAGCTGGGAAGGATGTACTGCAAGTTAGAGCAATAAAGGATGAAGAGGGAAATGTGTTGACTAGTGAGGAGAGTGTGTTGAGAAGGTGGAGGGAGTATTTTGAGCAGCTGATGAATGAGGAAAATCAGAGAGAGAGAAGGCTGGATGATGTGGAGTTGGTGAAGCAGGATGTAGATAGGATTAGTAAGGAGGAAGTAAGAGAAGCGATTAAGAGGATGAAGAGTGGAAAGTCGGTTGGACCAGATGACATACCTGTAGAAGCGTGGAGATGTTTGGGAGAGATGGCAGTGGAGTTTTTAACCAGATTGTTTAACAGGATTTTGGAAGGTGAAAAGATGCCTGAGGAATGGAGAAGAAGTGTGCTGGTACCGATCTTTAAGCATAAAGGAGATGTGCAGATCTGCAGTAACTACAGGGGAATTAAGTTGATCAGTCACACCATGATGTTATGGGAAAGAGTAGTGGAAGCCAGGCTGAGAGAAGAGGTGACCATCTGTGGGCAACAGTATGGTTTCATGCCGAGGAAAAGCACCACAGATGCCTTATTTGCTTTGAGAATGTTGATTTAGAAGTATAGAGAAGGACAAAAGGAGTTGCATTGTGTGTTTGTGGATTTAGAGAAAGCGTACGACAGAGTGCCAAGAGAGGAGTTGTGGTATTGTATGAGGAAGTCAGGTGTGTCAGAGAAGTATGTGAGGGTGGTGCAGGACAGTGTGACGGCAGTGAAGTGTGCAGTAGATACGACAGACTGGTTCAGGGTAAAGGTTGGACTGCATCAAGGATCGGCCCTGAGCCCTGTTTCCTGTTTGCAGTGGTGATGGACAGGTTGACGGACGAGGTCAGACAGGAGTCTCCATGGTCTATGATGTTTGCGGATGATATTGTGATTTGTGGTGAGAGTAGGGAGCAGGTCGAGAAGAGCCTGGAGAGGTGGAGGTATGCGCTGGAGAGTAGGGGAATGAAAGTCAGTAGGAGTAAGACAGAGTACATGTGTGTGAATGAGAGGGAGGGCAGTGGAGTGATGCGGTTGCAGGGAGAAGAGGTGGAGAAGGTGGAGGAGTTCATGTACCTGGGGTCAACAGTGCAAAGTAATGGAGAGTGTGTTAGAGAAGTAAAGAAAAGAGTGAAGGCAGGGTGGAGTGGGTGGAGAAGAATGGCAGGAGTGATTTGTGATAGTAGGGTATCTGCAAGAATGAAAGGTAAAGTTTATAGGTCTGTGGTGAGACCTGCGATGTTGTATGGATTAGAGACAGTGGCATTGAGTAAAAGACAGGAGGTGGAGCTGGAGGTAGCAGAGCTGAAGATGTTAAGGTTTTCGTTGGGAGTGACGACGATGGACAAGATTAGAAATGAGTTTATTAGAGGGTTCAGGGCATGTAGGATGTTTTGATGATGGAGGCGAGATTAAGATGGTTTGAACATGTGCAGAGGAGGGACATGAATTATATTGGTAGAAGAATGCTGAGGATGGAGCCACCAGGTAGGAGGAAAAGAGAAAGGCCAAGGAGGAGGTTCATGGATGTGGTGAGGGAAGACATGCAGGTAGTTGGTGTGAAAGAGGCAGATGTAGAGGACAGGGTGGTATGGAGACGGATGATCTGCTGTGGGGACCCCTAATGGGAGCAGCCAAAAGAAGAAGAAGAAGAAGAATGATAACAATTTCCTTTGGTGGGATGAATCCGTCACGACAATGTGTTCTTAGACATTAAGATGCAAGATAAGAAGACGTTTCTTTATGGTCTGGCTTAAATAGGTGATTTTGTCTGAAGTATCTGAAAGAATCCACGATAATTTTTATATGCCCGAAAAAAATAGATAAATAAATAAATTATACAATAATAAAAAATAAAAATTTTTATCATAGCTTCACAATCATTCCAAACTCGTCTTTGAACCTTTCAGGAAAAGATACGATGCATAAAATGGGAATGGTGGTTCTGTTTTATTTTAAACCAATGTTTCACTTTCTTTTCCTTCTGTCCTCATGCTCTCAACTATCCGAAATATTTCTTCCGTAGTACATGTAGTACAGACATCCTGCCTGATGAGCCAAATTTAGGTGAAGTTAACCCTAAATTATGGGCCTCTCACAAAGACGGGGCAGGTTTAATCCAGGTAAAGCCGTATGTATCATGCACTCATGAAAACACACCATCCAGTTTTTGGTAAACAATATCCATTGTTATAAGAGAAGAATGTTGGCATTTTTCCAGTTATTGACAATTTATTGTCACAAAGTGTTTTGATAGAGACACATTCACCTTATAACACACCGATTAATCCAGATTTGAATGCGGATAAAAAATGCTGGAGGCTAACTCAAGATTTTCAAGAGATTAATTAAATAGTTATTCCGTTAGCTCCATTGGTGCCCGATATAGCTACCATTGTTAACTCTATATCAGCAACTCACAGATTTTTTACTGTGATTGAACTTTGTTCTGCCATTTTCAGTGTCCTTTTGGCCTCAGAAACGCAGTCGCTTTTTGCGTTTACCTATAGGGGACGTCAATTCACCTGGACCCGTCTTCCTCGGGGTTTTGTTGACTCGCTAGCCGTATTTTCCGCTGTAGTGCACAGAACTTTGGCTGATATACACCTTCCAGAAACAACCTGCATCCTTCAATACGCAAATGACATCCTCAACACACAAGATATGACAGCACAACGTAGATCTGGTTATGAAATCACGCTCTTGGTGACAGAAAACTTAATCATTAAGCCTTCTTTTCAGCCGCATTCAGCTGTAGTAGCGCTGCGTGATCTGCTAGACTTTATTGACTTAGATGGTTTTAATGATGCACACGATTGCCTTAAACGCATTGAACAAGAGACCTCTTGTAGGCCCGATCTTTTAGATACAGCCCTGGAAGAGGGGGATTGCCTATTTGTAGATAGATCATGTTCAAAACCCTCTGATGTGTATTTATGTGGATATGCAGTTGTAAGATTACCTGATGAAATAGTTGAAGCTAAATCATTACCATACACATCTGCACAAGCTGCAAAGTTGGTGGCACTTACAAGTGCATGTCAAATGTCTGAAGGTAATCCACCCTATATGCCACCTGTAGGAAATTTGAGATACCTGTTGGTTATATTTGACAGATTGAGTAAGTGGCCAGAATCATTTCCATGCGCGACAGAGAACGCTAAAACAGTTGTAAAAATATTAATGAAAGAGTTCATCTCTAAATTTTGGATTCCTAGTGTGATTGAAAGTGATAACAGCACACATTTTGCTCCTAAAGTGACACAACTTTTGGTTAAAAGCTTAGCAATTGATTGGCATTTTAATATTTCCTATCACCCACAGTCAGCTGGACTGGTGGAAAGAATGAACAGAACCATTAAGGAATGTGTTACTAAAGCCTGCATTGAAACAGGCCGAAATTGGACTGTTGTTCACCTGGCAGTATTTACAGAAATGAGAATGACCCCATCTTCAACTACTAAACTGTCACCTTTTGAAATTCGAATGGGCCAGGCTTTCCCGACTCCATGGGTCGGGGGACGCACTTGCATTTCTGTCTTAGGTAACCTGGAAGTGATTGTGGACGACTACGTTTCTGCACTGGCTGAAAAATGTAATTCTATTAGTGCTGAATATTCATATTCATTAACACAAATAAATAAATAAAAATGTTAAAAAGTGCAATCCGTGAACTAAAAACTTTTACATGACAAACCATGGGTTCACAAAAGTATGATTTTTTACATAACAAAATATGATGGTCAATTAAGAAAATATGAATTTTTATATTCAGAAGCATATGTTCATGGAAAACCTTTAAAAAAAATTGCCATTAGGAAACAAAAAACTAAAAAGTGACCATACAAATCATATTTTGACAAATACAATGACATTTTCATTGAAAATGGGATAGTTATTGTAAAAATATGAATTTTCATATTTATAATCATCATTTAATGAAAAACCACAAAAAAAAGTACAATATGCAGGCAAAAGACTCACAATTAAAACCATGGTCTGAGAAAAATAAAACTTTTAAAAAAATAAAAATATGAAATTAATTGGTAAAATTCATGAAAAAAATGTAAAAAGTGCAAATAACAAATCAAGTTTTTACAAGTTATTGTGAAAATATAAATGGTCATATTCATAAGCATTATTTCGCTAAAAATCTGTAAATGTGCAATAAGTGAACGAAAAAGATATCATGATAAACCATGTTTTGACATGAATATGACTTTTCTCATATAAATATGAAATTGATTGGTAAAATATTAATTTTCATATTGAAAGGCATTATTCATGAAAAACTGTAAAAAGAAATGGTAAAAATTCAATGAAAAACTTTTCATTTTCATAAGCAACATTTAACTAAAAACCGTTGAAAGTGCAAAAATTCAAGACACAATGGTTTGAAAAAAATGACTTTTTTTAAATAATTTTTTTAATTAAAATATTACATTTTATATTCATAACCATAATTTCATTAAAGAAATTGTTAACTTTTCCATAAAATTATGAATTATAGTAAAAATATGAATTTTTATATTCATAGCATCATTTAACAAAAATTCGTTAAAAGTGCAAAAAAATCTGCGCAAAACATGATGACAAACAATGGTTTGAAAAAATGTAAATTTTTATAGAAAATTTGTTGCGAGAAAAGCGAGATACTTTCCAGCAATATCCGAAGGTAAAACACGCATCAAGGTAAGTTTTAGGATACTTGCTTGCTTGCGGGGATTGTCCCATTTGCCAGCCAATAGGGCTGCATTTGTGTTCGTTTCCTGGTTATGCATTAATTGTTTAATTAATGATAACAATTTCAACCCAGCCATTATGGATGCACAAGCCAGTGCACTCTTAGTCCCAAGCCCGAGTAAATGGGGAGGGTTGCGTTAGGAAGGGCATCCAGTGTAAAACATGTGCCAAATCAAATATGCGGATCACAAATGAGAATTTCATACCGGATCGGTCGAGGCCCGGGTTACCAACGACCGCCACAGGTATCGTTAGCCGACAGGGTACCGGTGGAAATTGGGCTACTGTTGGCCGAAGGAGGAGGAAGACGTCTACAGAGGCGACAGGGAAAGGAGCAGTGTAGGAAAGTGAAGGTTCGGGTTGGTACTTTAAATGTTGGTACTATGACTGGTAAAGGGAGAGAGATAGCTGATATGATGGAGAGGAGAAAGGTTGATATGTTGTATGTTCAGGAGACCAAGTGGAAAGGGAGTAAGGTCAGGAAAATTGGAGGAAAAGGCATATGAGGAGCTGTATGAGAGGTTGGAAACTAAGGAAGGAGAAAAGGATTTATACCGATTGGCCAGGCAGAGGGACCGAGCTGGGAAGGATGTACTGCAAGTTAGAGCAATAAAGGATGAAGAGGGAAATGTGTTGACTAGTGAGGAGAGTGTGTTGAGAAGGTGGAGGGAGTATTTTGAGCAGCTGATGAATGAGGAAAATCAGAGAGAGAGAAGGCTGGATGTTGTGGAGTTGGTGAAGCAGGATGTAGATAGGATTAGTAAGGAGGAAGTAAGAGAAGCGATTAAGAGGATGAAGAGTGGAAAGTCGGTTGGACCAGATGACATACCTGTAGAAGCGTGGAGATGTTTGGGAGAGATGGCAGTGGAGTTTTTAACCAGATTGTTTAACAGGATTTTGGAAGGTGAAAAGATGCCTGAGGAATGGAGAAGAAGTGTGCTGGTACCGATCTTTAAGCATAAAGGAGATGTGCAGATCTGCAGTAACTACAGGGGAATTAAGTTGATCAGTCACACCATGATGTTATGGGAAAGAGTAGTGGAAGCCAGGCTGAGAGAAGAGGTGACCATCTGTGGGCAACAGTATGGTTTCATGCCGAGGAAAAGCACCACAGATGCCTTATTTGCTTTGAGAATGTTGATTTAGAAGTATAGAGAAGGACAAAAGGAGTTGCATTGTGTGTTTGTGGATTTAGAGAAAGCGTACGACAGAGTGCCAAGAGAGGAGTTGTGGTATTGTATGAGGAAGTCAGGTGTGTCAGAGAAGTATGTGAGGGTGGTGCAGGACAGTGTGACGGCAGTGAAGTGTGCAGTAGATACGACAGACTGGTTCAGGGTAAAGGTTGGACTGCATCAAGGATCGGCCCTGAGCCCTGTTTCCTGTTTGCAGTGGTGATGGACAGGTTGACGGACGAGGTCAGACAGGAGTCTCCATGGTCTATGATGTTTGCGGATGATATTGTGATTTGTGGTGAGAGTAGGGAGCAGGTCGAGAAGAGCCTGGAGAGGTGGAGGTATGCGCTGGAGAGTAGGGGAATGAAAGTCAGTAGGAGTAAGACAGAGTACATGTGTGTGAATGAGAGGGAGGGCAGTGGAGTGATGCGGTTGCAGGGAGAAGAGGTGGAGAAGGTGGAGGAGTTCATGTACCTGGGGTCAACAGTGCAAAGTAATGGAGAGTGTGTTAGAGAAGTAAAGAAAAGAGTGAAGGCAGGGTGGAGTGGGTGGAGAAGAATGGCAGGAGTGATTTGTGATAGTAGGGTATCTGCAAGAATGAAAGGTAAAGTTTATAGGTCTGTGGTGAGACCTGCGATGTTGTATGGATTAGAGACAGTGGCATTGAGTAAAAGACAGGAGGTGGAGCTGGAGGTAGCAGAGCTGAAGATGTTAAGGTTTTCGTTGGGAGTGACGACGATGGACAAGATTAGAAATGAGTTTATTAGAGGGTTCAGGGCATGTAGGATGTTTTGATGATGGAGGCGAGATTAAGATGGTTTGAACATGTGCAGAGGAGGGACATGAATTATATTGGTAGAAGAATGCTGAGGATGGAGCCACCAGGTAGGAGGAAAAGAGAAAGGCCAAGGAGGAGGTTCATGGATGTGGTGAGGGAAGACATGCAGGTAGTTGGTGTGAAAGAGGCAGATGTAGAGGACAGGGTGGTATGGAGACGGATGATCTGCTGTGGGGACCCCTAATGGGAGCAGCCAAAAGAAGAAGAAGAAGAAGAATGATAACAATTTCCTTTGGTGGGATGAATCCGTCACGACAATGTGTTCTTAGACATTAAGATGCAAGATAAGAAGACGTTTCTTTATGGTCTGGCTTAAATAGGTGATTTTGTCTGAAGTATCTGAAAGAATCCACGATAATTTTTATATGCCCGAAAAAAATAGATAAATAAATAAATTATACAATAATAAAAAATAAAAATTTTTATCATAGCTTCACAATCATTCCAAACTCGTCTTTGAACCTTTCAGGAAAAGATACGATGCATAAAATGGGAATGGTGGTTCTGTTTTATTTTAAACCAATGTTTCACTTTCTTTTCCTTCTGTCCTCATGCTCTCAACTATCCGAAATATTTCTTCCGTAGTACATGTAGTACAGACATCCTGCCTGATGAGCCAAATTTAGGTGAAGTTAACCCTAAATTATGGGCCTCTCACAAAGACGGGGCAGGTTTAATCCAGGTAAAGCCGTATGTATCATGCACTCATGAAAACACACCATCCAGTTTTTGGTAAACAATATCCATTGTTATAAGAGAAGAATGTTGGCATTTTTCCAGTTATTGACAATTTATTGTCACAAAGCTTTTTGATAGTGACACATTCACCTTATAACACACCGATTAATCCAGATTTGAATGCGGATAAAAAATGCTGGAGGCTAACTCAAGATTTTCAAGAGATTAATTAAATAGTTATTCCGTTAGCTCCATTGGTGCCCGATATAGCTACCATTGTTAACTCTATATCAGCAACTCACAGATTTTTTACTGTGATTGAACTTTGTTCTGCCATTTTCAGTGTCCTTTTGGCCTCAGAAACGCAGTCGCTTTTTGCGTTTACCTATAGGGGACGTCAATTCACCTGGACCCGTCTTCCTCGGGGTTTTGTTGACTCGCTAGCCGTATTTTCCGCTGTAGTGCACAGAACTTTGGCTGATATACACCTTCCAGAAACAACCTGCATCCTTCAATACGCAAATGACATCCTCAACACACAAGATATGACAGCACAACGTAGATCTGGTTATGAAATCACGCTCTTGGTGACAGAAAACTTAATCATTAAGCCTTCTTTTCAGCCGCATTCAGCTGTAGTAGCGCTGCGTGATCTGCTAGACTTTATTGACTTAGATGGTTTTAATGATGCACACGATTGCCTTAAACGCATTGAACAAGAGACCTCTTGTAGGCCCGATCTTTTAGATACAGCCCTGGAAGAGGGGGATTGCCTATTTGTAGATAGATCATGTTCAAAACCCTCTGATGTGTATTTATGTGGATATGCAGTTGTAAGATTACCTGATGAAATAGTTGAAGCTAAATCATTACCATACACATCTGCACAAGCTGCAAAGTTGGTGGCACTTACAAGTGCATGTCAAATGTCTGAAGGTAATCCACCCTATATGCCACCTGTAGGAAATTTGAGATACCTGTTGGTTATATTTGACAGATTGAGTAAGTGGCCAGAATCATTTCCATGCGCGACAGAGAACGCTAAAACAGTTGTAAAAATATTAATGAAAGAGTTCATCTCTAAATTTTGGATTCCTAGTGTGATTGAAAGTGATAACAGCACACATTTTGCTCCTAAAGTGACACAACTTTTGGTTAAAAGCTTAGCAATTGATTGGCATTTTAATATTTCCTATCACCCACAGTCAGCTGGACTGGTGGAAAGAATGAACAGAACCATTAAGGAATGTGTTACTAAAGCCTGCATTGAAACAGGCCGAAATTGGACTGTTGTTCACCTGGCAGTATTTACAGAAATGAGAATGACCCCATCTTCAACTACTAAACTGTCACCTTTTGAAATTCGAATGGGCCAGGCTTTCCCGACTCCATGGGTCGGGGGACGCACTTGCATTTCTGTCTTAGGTAACCTGGAAGTGATTGTGGACGACTACGTTTCTGCACTGGCTGAAAAATGTAATTCTATTAGTGCTGAATATTCATATTCATTAACACAAATAAATAAATAAAAATGTTAAAAAGTGCAATCCGTGAACTAAAAACTTTTACATGACAAACCATGGGTTCACAAAAGTATGATTTTTTACATAACAAAATATGATGGTCAATTAAGAAAATATGAATTTTTATATTCAGAAGCATATGTTCATGGAAAACCTTTAAAAAAAATTGCCATTAGGAAACAAAAAACTAAAAAGTGACCATACAAATCATATTTTGACAAATACAATGACATTTTCATTGAAAATGGGATAGTTATTGTAAAAATATGAATTTTCATATTTATAATCATCATTTAATGAAAAACCACAAAAAAAAGTACAATATGCAGGCAAAAGACTCACAATTAAAACCATGGTCTGAGAAAAATAAAACTTAAAAAAAAAATAAAAATATGAAATTAATTGGTAAAATTCATGAAAAAAATGTAAAAAGTGCAAATAACAAATCAAGTTTTTACAAGTTATTGTGAAAATATAAATGGTCATATTCATAAGCATTATTTCGCTAAAAATCTGTAAATGTGCAATAAGTGAACGAAAAAGATATCATGATAAACCATGTTTTGACATGAATATGACTTTTCTCATATAAATATGAAATTGATTGGTAAAATATTAATTTTCATATTGAAAGGCATTATTCATGAAAAACTGTAAAAAGAAATGGTAAAAATTCAATGAAAAACTTTTCATTTTCATAAGCAACATTTAACTAAAAACCGTTGAAAGTGCAAAAATTCAAGACACAATGGTTTGAAAAAAATGACTTTTTTTAAATAATTTTTTTAATTAAAATATTACATTTTATATTCATAACCATAATTTCATTAAAGAAATTGTTAACTTTTCCATAAAATTATGAATTATAGTAAAAATATGAATTTTTATATTCATAGCATCATTTAACAAAAATTCGTTAAAAGTGCAAAAAAATCTGCGCAAAACATGATGACAAACAATGGTTTGAAAAAATGTAAATTTTTATAGAAAATTTGTTGCGAGAAAAGCGAGATACTTTCCAGCAATATCCGAAGGTAAAACACGCATCAAGGTAAGTTTTAGGATACTTGCTTGCTTGCGGGGATTGTCCCATTTGCCAGCCAATAGGGCTGCATTTGTGTTCGTTTCCTGGTTATGCATTAATTGTTTAATTAATGATAACAATTTCAACCCAGCCATTATGGATGCACAAGCCAGTGCACTCTTAGTCCCAAGCCCGAGTAAATGGGGAGGGTTGCGTTAGGAAGGGCATCCAGTGTAAAACATGTGCCAAATCAAATATGCGGATCACAAATGAGAATTTCATACCGGATCGGTCGAGGCCCGGGTTACCAACGACCGCCACAGGTATCGTTAGCCGACAGGGTACCGGTGGAAATTGGGCTACTGTTGGCCGAAGGAGGAGGAAGACGTCTACAGAGGCGACAGGGAAAGGAGCAGTGTAGGAAAGTGAAGGTTCGGGTTGGTACTTTAAATGTTGGTACTATGACTGGTAAAGGGAGAGAGATAGCTGATATGATGGAGAGGAGAAAGGTTGATATGTTGTATGTTCAGGAGACCAAGTGGAAAGGGAGTAAGGTCAGGAAAATTGGAGGAAAAGGCATATGAGGAGCTGTATGAGAGGTTGGAAACTAAGGAAGGAGAAAAGGATTTATACCGATTGGCCAGGCAGAGGGACCGAGCTGGGAAGGATGTACTGCAAGTTAGAGCAATAAAGGATGAAGAGGGAAATGTGTTGACTAGTGAGGAGAGTGTGTTGAGAAGGTGGAGGGAGTATTTTGAGCAGCTGATGAATGAGGAAAATCAGAGAGAGAGAAGGCTGGATGATGTGGAGTTGGTGAAGCAGGATGTAGATAGGATTAGTAAGGAGGAAGTAAGAGAAGCGATTAAGAGGATGAAGAGTGGAAAGTCGGTTGGACCAGATGACATACCTGTAGAAGCGTGGAGATGTTTGGGAGAGATGGCAGTGGAGTTTTTAACCAGATTGTTTAACAGGATTTTGGAAGGTGAAAAGATGCCTGAGGAATGGAGAAGAAGTGTGCTGGTACCGATCTTTAAGCATAAAGGAGATGTGCAGATCTGCAGTAACTACAGGGGAATTAAGTTGATCAGTCACACCATGATGTTATGGGAAAGAGTAGTGGAAGCCAGGCTGAGAGAAGAGGTGACCATCTGTGGGCAACAGTATGGTTTCATGCCGAGGAAAAGCACCACAGATGCCTTATTTGCTTTGAGAATGTTGATTTAGAAGTATAGAGAAGGACAAAAGGAGTTGCATTGTGTGTTTGTGGATTTAGAGAAAGCGTACGACAGAGTGCCAAGAGAGGAGTTGTGGTATTGTATGAGGAAGTCAGGTGTGTCAGAGAAGTATGTGAGGGTGGTGCAGGACAGTGTGACGGCAGTGAAGTGTGCAGTAGATACGACAGACTGGTTCAGGGTAAAGGTTGGACTGCATCAAGGATCGGCCCTGAGCCCTGTTTCCTGTTTGCAGTGGTGATGGACAGGTTGACGGACGAGGTCAGACAGGAGTCTCCATGGTCTATGATGTTTGCGGATGATATTGTGATTTGTGGTGAGAGTAGGGAGCAGGTCGAGAAGAGCCTGGAGAGGTGGAGGTATGCGCTGGAGAGTAGGGGAATGAAAGTCAGTAGGAGTAAGACAGAGTACATGTGTGTGAATGAGAGGGAGGGCAGTGGAGTGATGCGGTTGCAGGGAGAAGAGGTGGAGAAGGTGGAGGAGTTCATGTACCTGGGGTCAACAGTGCAAAGTAATGGAGAGTGTGTTAGAGAAGTAAAGAAAAGAGTGAAGGCAGGGTGGAGTGGGTGGAGAAGAGTGGCAGGAGTGATTTGTGATAGTAGGGTATCTGCAAGAATGAAAGGTAAAGTTTATAGGTCTGTGGTGAGACCTGCGATGTTGTATGGATTAGAGACAGTGGCATTGAGTAAAAGACAGGAGGTGGAGCTGGAGGTAGCAGAGCTGAAGATGTTAAGGTTTTCGTTGGGAGTGACGACGATGGACAAGATTAGAAATGAGTTTATTAGAGGGTTCAGGGCATGTAGGATGTTTTGATGATGGAGGCGAGATTAAGATGGTTTGAACATGTGCAGAGGAGGGACATGAATTATATTGGTAGAAGAATGCTGAGGATGGAGCCACCAGGTAGGAGGAAAAGAGAAAGGCCAAGGAGGAGGTTCATGGATGTGGTGAGGGAAGACATGCAGGTAGTTGGTGTGAAAGAGGCAGATGTAGAGGACAGGGTGGTATGGAGACGGATGATCTGCTGTGGGGACCCCTAATGGGAGCAGCCAAAAGAAGAAGAAGAAGAAGAATGATAACAATTTCCTTTGGTGGGATGAATCCGTCACGACAATGTGTTCTTAGACATTAAGATGCAAGATTAGAAGACGTTTCTTTATGGTCTGGCTTAAATAGGTGATTTTGTCTGAAGTATCTGAAAGAATCCACGATAATTTTTATATGCCCGAAAAAAATAGATAAATAAATAAATTATACAATAATAAAAAATAAAAATTTTTATCATAGCTTCACAATCATTCCAAACTCGTCTTTGAACCTTTCAGGAAAAGATACGATGCATAAAATGGGAATGGTGGTTCTGTTTTATTTTAAACCAATGTTTCACTTTCTTTTCCTTCTGTCCTAATGCTCTCAACTATCCGAAATATTTCTTCCGTAGTACATGTAGTACAGACATCCTGCCTGATGAGCCAAATTTAGGTGAAGTTAACCCTAAATTATGGGCCTCTCACAAAGACGGGGCAGGTTTAATCCAGGTAAAGCCGTATGTATCATGCACTCATGAAAACACACCATCCAGTTTTTGGTAAACAATATCCATTGTTATAAGAGAAGAATGTTGGCATTTTTCCAGTTATTGACAATTTATTGTCACAAAGTGTTTTGATAGAGACACATTCACCTTATAACACACCGATTAATCCAGATTTGAATGCGGATAAAAAATGCTGGAGGCTAACTCAAGATTTTCAAGAGATTAATTAAATAGTTATTCCGTTAGCTCCATTGGTGCCCGATATAGCTACCATTGTTAACTCTATATCAGCAACTCACAGATTTTTTACTGTGATTGAACTTTGTTCTGCCATTTTCAGTGTCCTTTTGGCCTCAGAAACGCAGTCGCTTTTTGCGTTTACCTATAGGGGACGTCAATTCACCTGGACCCGTCTTCCTCGGGGTTTTGTTGACTCGCTAGCCGTATTTTCCGCTGTAGTGCACAGAACTTTGGCTGATATACACCTTCCAGAAACAACCTGCATCCTTCAATACGCAAATGACATCCTCAACACACAAGATATGACAGCACAACGTAGATCTGGTTATGAAATCACGCTCTTGGTGACAGAAAACTTAATCATTAAGCCTTCTTTTCAGCCGCATTCAGCTGTAGTAGCGCTGCGTGATCTGCTAGACTTTATTGACTTAGATGGTTTTAATGATGCACACGATTGCCTTAAACGCATTGAACAAGAGACCTCTTGTAGGCCCGATCTTTTAGATACAGCCCTGGAAGAGGGGGATTGCCTATTTGTAGATAGATCATGTTCAAAACCCTCTGATGTGTATTTATGTGGATATGCAGTTGTAAGATTACCTGATGAAATAGTTGAAGCTAAATCATTACCATACACATCTGCACAAGCTGCAAAGTTGGTGGCACTTACAAGTGCATGTCAAATGTCTGAAGGTAATCCACCCTATATGCCACCTGTAGGAAATTTGAGATACCTGTTGGTTATATTTGACAGATTGAGTAAGTGGCCAGAATCATTTCCATGCGCGACAGAGAACGCTAAAACAGTTGTAAAAATATTAATGAAAGAGTTCATCTCTAAATTTTGGATTCCTAGTGTGATTGAAAGTGATAACAGCACACATTTTGCTCCTAAAGTGACACAACTTTTGGTTAAAAGCTTAGCAATTGATTGGCATTTTAATATTTCCTATCACCCACAGTCAGCTGGACTGGTGGAAAGAATGAACAGAACCATTAAGGAATGTGTTACTAAAGCCTGCATTGAAACAGGCCGAAATTGGACTGTTGTTCACCTGGCAGTATTTACAGAAATGAGAATGACCCCATCTTCAACTACTAAACTGTCACCTTTTGAAATTCGAATGGGCCAGGCTTTCCCGACTCCATGGGTCGGGGGACGCACTTGCATTTCTGTCTTAGGTAACCTGGAAGTGATTGTGGACGACTACGTTTCTGCACTGGCTGAAAAATGTAATTCTATTAGTGCTGAATATTCATATTCATTAACACAAATAAATAAATAAAAATGTTAAAAAGTGCAATCCGTGAACTAAAAACTTTTACATGACAAACCATGGGTTCACAAAAGTATGATTTTTTACATAACAAAATATGATGGTCAATTAAGAAAATATGAATTTTTATATTCAGAAGCATATGTTCATGGAAAACCTTTAAAAAAAATTGCCATTAGGAAACAAAAAACTAAAAAGTGACCATACAAATCATATTTTGACAAATACAATGACATTTTCATTGAAAATGGGATAGTTATTGTAAAAATATGAATTTTCATATTTATAATCATCATTTAATGAAAAACCACAAAAAAAAGTACAATATGCAGGCAAAAGACTCACAATTAAAACCATGGTCTGAGAAAAATAAAACTTTTAAAAAAATAAAAATATGAAATTAATTGGTAAAATTCATGAAAAAAATGTAAAAAGTGCAAATAACAAATCAAGTTTTTACAAGTTATTGTGAAAATATAAATGGTCATATTCATAAGCATTATTTCGCTAAAAATCTGTAAATGTGCAATAAGTGAACGAAAAAGATATCATGATAAACCATGTTTTGACATGAATATGACTTTTCTCATATAAATATGAAATTGATTGGTAAAATATTAATTTTCATATTGAAAGGCATTATTCATGAAAAACTGTAAAAAGAAATGGTAAAAATTCAATGAAAAACTTTTCATTTTCATAAGCAACATTTAACTAAAAACCGTTGAAAGTGCAAAAATTCAAGACACAATGGTTTGAAAAAAATGACTTTTTTTAAATAATTTTTTTAATTAAAATATTACATTTTATATTCATAACCATAATTTCATTAAAGAAATTGTTAACTTTTCCATAAAATTATGAATTATAGTAAAAATATGAATTTTTATATTCATAGCATCATTTAACAAAAATTCGTTAAAAGTGCAAAAAAATCTGCGCAAAACATGATGACAAACAATGGTTTGAAAAAATGTAAATTTTTATAGAAAATTTGTTGCGAGAAAAGCGAGATACTTTCCAGCAATATCCGAAGGTAAAACACGCATCAAGGTAAGTTTTAGGATACTTGCTTGCTTGCGGGGATTGTCCCATTTGCCAGCCAATAGGGCTGCATTTGTGTTCGTTTCCTGGTTATGCATTAATTGTTTAATTAATGATAACAATTTCAACCCAGCCATTATGGATGCACAAGCCAGTGCACTCTTAGTCCCAAGCCCGAGTAAATGGGGAGGGTTGCGTTAGGAAGGGCATCCAGTGTAAAACATGTGCCAAATCAAATATGCGGATCACAAATGAGAATTTCATACCGGATCGGTCGAGGCCCGGGTTACCAACGACCGCCACAGGTATCGTTAGCCGACAGGGTACCGGTGGAAATTGGGCTACTGTTGGCCGAAGGAGGAGGAAGACGTCTACAGAGGCGACAGGGAAAGGAGCAGTGTAGGAAAGTGAAGGTTCGGGTTGGTACTTTAAATGTTGGTACTATGACTGGTAAAGGGAGAGAGATAGCTGATATGATGGAGAGGAGAAAGGTAGATATGTTGTATGTTCAGGAGACCAAGTGGAAAGGGAGTAAGGTCAGGAAAATTGGAGGAAAAGGCATATGAGGAGCTGTATGAGAGGTTGGAAACTAAGGAAGGAGAAAAGGATTTATACCGATTGGCCAGGCAGAGGGACCGAGCTGGGAAGGATGTACTGCAAGTTAGAGCAATAAAGGATGAAGAGGGAAATGTGTTGACTAGTGAGGAGAGTGTGTTGAGAAGGTGGAGGGAGTATTTTGAGCAGCTGATGAATGAGGAAAATCAGAGAGAGAGAAGGCTGGATGATGTGGAGTTGGTGAAGCAGGATGTAGATAGGATTAGTAAGGAGGAAGTAAGAGAAGCGATTAAGAGGATGAAGAGTGGAAAGTCGGTTGGACCAGATGACATACCTGTAGAAGCGTGGAGATGTTTGGGAGAGATGGCAGTGGAGTTTTTAACCAGATTGTTTAACAGGATTTTGGAAGGTGAAAAGATGCCTGAGGAATGGAGAAGAAGTGTGCTGGTACCGATCTTTAAGCATAAAGGAGATGTGCAGATCTGCAGTAACTACAGGGGAATTAAGTTGATCAGTCACACCATGATGTTATGGGAAAGAGTAGTGGAAGCCAGGCTGAGAGAAGAGGTGACCATCTGTGGGCAACAGTATGGTTTCATGCCGAGGAAAAGCACCACAGATGCCTTATTTGCTTTGAGAATGTTGATTTAGAAGTATAGAGAAGGACAAAAGGAGTTGCATTGTGTGTTTGTGGATTTAGAGAAAGCGTACGACAGAGTGCCAAGAGAGGAGTTGTGGTATTGTATGAGGAAGTCAGGTGTGTCAGAGAAGTATGTGAGGGTGGTGCAGGACAGTGTGACGGCAGTGAAGTGTGCAGTAGATACGACAGACTGGTTCAGGGTAAAGGTTGGACTGCATCAAGGATCGGCCCTGAGCCCTGTTTCCTGTTTGCAGTGGTGATGGACAGGTTGACGGACGAGGTCAGACAGGAGTCTCCATGGTCTATGATGTTTGCGGATGATATTGTGATTTGTGGTGAGAGTAGGGAGCAGGTCGAGAAGAGCCTGGAGAGGTGGAGGTATGCGCTGGAGAGTAGGGGAATGAAAGTCAGTAGGAGTAAGACAGAGTACATGTGTGTGAATGAGAGGGAGGGCAGTGGAGTGATGCGGTTGCAGGGAGAAGAGGTGGAGAAGGTGGAGGAGTTCATGTACCTGGGGTCAACAGTGCAAAGTAATGGAGAGTGTGTTAGAGAAGTAAAGAAAAGAGTGAAGGCAGGGTGGAGTGGGTGGAGAAGAGTGGCAGGAGTGATTTGTGATAGTAGGGTATCTGCAAGAATGAAAGGTAAAGTTTATAGGTCTGTGGTGAGACCTGCGATGTTGTATGGATTAGAGACAGTGGCATTGAGTAAAAGACAGGAGGTGGAGCTGGAGGTAGCAGAGCTGAAGATGTTAAGGTTTTCGTTGGGAGTGACGACGATGGACAAGATTAGAAATGAGTTTATTAGAGGGTTCAGGGCATGTAGGATGTTTTGATGATGGAGGCGAGATTAAGATGGTTTGAACATGTGCAGAGGAGGGACATGAATTATATTGGTAGAAGAATGCTGAGGATGGAGCCACCAGGTAGGAGGAAAAGAGAAAGGCCAAGGAGGAGGTTCATGGATGTGGTGAGGGAAGACATGCAGGTAGTTGGTGTGAAAGAGGCAGATGTAGAGGACAGGGTGGTATGGAGACGGATGATCTGCTGTGGGGACCCCTAATGGGAGCAGCCAAAAGAAGAAGAAGAAGAAGAATGATAACAATTTCCTTTGGTGGGATGAATCCGTCACGACAATGTGTTCTTAGACATTAAGATGCAAGATTAGAAGACGTTTCTTTATGGTCTGGCTTAAATAGGTGATTTTGTCTGAAGTATCTGAAAGAATCCACGATAATTTTTATATGCCCGAAAAAAATAGATAAATAAATAAATTATACAATAATAAAAAATAAAAATTTTTATCATAGCTTCACAATCATTCCAAACTCGTCTTTGAACCTTTCAGGAAAAGATGCGATGCATAAAATGGGAATGGTGGTTCTGTTTTATTTTAAACCAATGTTTCACTTTCTTTTCCTTCTGTCCTCATGCTCTCAACTATCCGAAATATTTCTTCCGTAGTACATGTAGTACAGACATCCTGCCTGATGAGCCAAATTTAGGTGAAGTTAACCCTAAATTATGGGCCTCTCACAAAGACGGGGCAGGTTTAATCCAGGTAAAGCCGTATGTATCATGCACTCATGAAAACACACCATCCAGTTTTTGGTAAACAATATCCATTGTTATAAGAGAAGAATGTTGGCATTTTTCCAGTTATTGACAATTTATTGTCACAAAGTGTTTTGATAGAGACACATTCACCTTATAACACACCGATTAATCCAGATTTGAATGCGGATAAAAAATGCTGGAGGCTAACTCAAGATTTTCAAGAGATTAATTAAATAGTTATTCCGTTAGCTCCATTGGTGCCCGATATAGCTACCATTGTTAACTCTATATCAGCAACTCACAGATTTTTTACTGTGATTGAACTTTGTTCTGCCATTTTCAGTGTCCTTTTGGCCTCAGAAACGCAGTCGCTTTTTGCGTTTACCTATAGGGGACGTCAATTCACCTGGACCCGTCTTCCTCGGGGTTTTGTTGACTCGCTAGCCGTATTTTCCGCTGTAGTGCACAGAACTTTGGCTGATATACACCTTCCAGAAACAACCTGCATCCTTCAATACGCAAATGACATCCTCAACACACAAGATATGACAGCACAACGTAGATCTGGTTATGAAATCACGCTCTTGGTGACAGAAAACTTAATCATTAAGCCTTCTTTTCAGCCGCATTCAGCTGTAGTAGCGCTGCGTGATCTGCTAGACTTTATTGACTTAGATGGTTTTAATGATGCACACGATTGCCTTAAACGCATTGAACAAGAGACCTCTTGTAGGCCCGATCTTTTAGATACAGCCCTGGAAGAGGGGGATTGCCTATTTGTAGATAGATCATGTTCAAAACCCTCTGATGTGTATTTATGTGGATATGCAGTTGTAAGATTACCTGATGAAATAGTTGAAGCTAAATCATTACCATACACATCTGCACAAGCTGCAAAGTTGGTGGCACTTACAAGTGCATGTCAAATGTCTGAAGGTAATCCACCCTATATGCCACCTGTAGGAAATTTGAGATACCTGTTGGTTATATTTGACAGATTGAGTAAGTGGCCAGAATCATTTCCATGCGCGACAGAGAACGCTAAAACAGTTGTAAAAATATTAATGAAAGAGTTCATCTCTAAATTTTGGATTCCTAGTGTGATTGAAAGTGATAACAGCACACATTTTGCTCCTAAAGTGACACAACTTTTGGTTAAAAGCTTAGCAATTGATTGGCATTTTAATATTTCCTATCACCCACAGTCAGCTGGACTGGTGGAAAGAATGAACAGAACCATTAAGGAATGTGTTACTAAAGCCTGCATTGAAACAGGCCGAAATTGGACTGTTGTTCACCTGGCAGTATTTACAGAAATGAGAATGACCCCATCTTCAACTACTAAACTGTCACCTTTTGAAATTCGAATGGGCCAGGCTTTCCCGACTCCATGGGTCGGGGGACGCACTTGCATTTCTGTCTTAGGTAACCTGGAAGTGATTGTGGACGACTACGTTTCTGCACTGGCTGAAAAATGTAATTCTATTAGTGCTGAATATTCATATTCATTAACACAAATAAATAAATAAAAATGTTAAAAAGTGCAATCCGTGAACTAAAAACTTTTACATGACAAACCATGGGTTCACAAAAGTATGATTTTTTACATAACAAAATATGATGGTCAATTAAGAAAATATGAATTTTTATATTCAGAAGCATATGTTCATGGAAAACCTTTAAAAAAAATTGCCATTAGGAAACAAAAAACTAAAAAGTGACCATACAAATCATATTTTGACAAATACAATGACATTTTCATTGAAAATGGGATAGTTATTGTAAAAATATGAATTTTCATATTTATAATCATCATTTAATGAAAAACCACAAAAAAAAGTACAATATGCAGGCAAAAGACTCACAATTAAAACCATGGTCTGAGAAAAATAAAACTTTAAAAAAAATAAAAATATGAAATTAATTGGTAAAATTCATGAAAAAAATGTAAAAAGTGCAAATAACAAATCAAGTTTTTACAAGTTATTGTGAAAATATAAATGGTCATATTCATAAGCATTATTTCGCTAAAAATCTGTAAATGTGCAATAAGTGAACGAAAAAGATATCATGATAAACCATGTTTTGACATGAATATGACTTTTCTCATATAAATATGAAATTGATTGGTAAAATATTAATTTTCATATTGAAAGGCATTATTCATGAAAAACTGTAAAAAGAAATGGTAAAAATTCAATGAAAAACTTTTCATTTTCATAAGCAACATTTAACTAAAAACCGTTGAAAGTGCAAAAATTCAAGACACAATGGTTTGAAAAAAATGACTTTTTTTAAATAATTTTTTTAATTAAAATATTACATTTTATATTCATAACCATAATTTCATTAAAGAAATTGTTAACTTTTCCATAAAATTATGAATTATAGTAAAAATATGAATTTTTATATTCATAGCATCATTTAACAAAAATTCGTTAAAAGTGCAAAAAAATCTGCGCAAAACATGATGACAAACAATGGTTTGAAAAAATGTAAATTTTTATAGAAAATTTGTTGCGAGAAAAGCGAGATACTTTCCAGCAATATCCGAAGGTAAAACACGCATCAAGGTAAGTTTTAGGATACTTGCTTGCTTGCGGGGATTGTCCCATTTGCCAGCCAATAGGGCTGCATTTGTGTTCGTTTCCTGGTTATGCATTAATTGTTTAATTAATGATAACAATTTCAACCCAGCCATTATGGATGCACAAGCCAGTGCACTCTTAGTCCCAAGCCCGAGTAAATGGGGAGGGTTGCGTTAGGAAGGGCATCCAGTGTAAAACATGTGCCAAATCAAATATGCGGATCACAAATGAGAATTTCATACCGGATCGGTCGAGGCCCGGGTTACCAACGACCGCCACAGGTATCGTTAGCCGACAGGGTACCGGTGGAAATTGGGCTACTGTTGGCCGAAGGAGGAGGAAGACGTCTACAGAGGCGACAGGGAAAGGAGCAGTGTAGGAAAGTGAAGGTTCGGGTTGGTACTTTAAATGTTGGTACTATGACTGGTAAAGGGAGAGAGATAGCTGATATGATGGAGAGGAGAAAGGTAGATATGTTGTATGTTCAGGAGACCAAGTGGAAAGGGAGTAAGGTCAGGAAAATTGGAGGAAAAGGCATATGAGGAGCTGTATGAGAGGTTGGAAACTAAGGAAGGAGAAAAGGATTTATACCGATTGGCCAGGCAGAGGGACCGAGCTGGGAAGGATGTACTGCAAGTTAGAGCAATAAAGGATGAAGAGGGAAATGTGTTGACTAGTGAGGAGAGTGTGTTGAGAAGGTGGAGGGAGTATTTTGAGCAGCTGATGAATGAGGAAAATCAGAGAGAGAGAAGGCTGGATGATGTGGAGTTGGTGAAGCAGGATGTAGATAGGATTAGTAAGGAGGAAGTAAGAGAAGCGATTAAGAGGATGAAGAGTGGAAAGTCGGTTGGACCAGATGACATACCTGTAGAAGCGTGGAGATGTTTGGGAGAGATGGCAGTGGAGTTTTTAACCAGATTGTTTAACAGGATTTTGGAAGGTGAAAAGATGCCTGAGGAATGGAGAAGAAGTGTGCTGGTACCGATCTTTAAGCATAAAGGAGATGTGCAGATCTGCAGTAACTACAGGGGAATTAAGTTGATCAGTCACACCATGATGTTATGGGAAAGAGTAGTGGAAGCCAGGCTGAGAGAAGAGGTGACCATCTGTGGGCAACAGTATGGTTTCATGCCGAGGAAAAGCACCACAGATGCCTTATTTGCTTTGAGAATGTTGATTTAGAAGTATAGAGAAGGACAAAAGGAGTTGCATTGTGTGTTTGTGGATTTAGAGAAAGCGTACGACAGAGTGCCAAGAGAGGAGTTGTGGTATTGTATGAGGAAGTCAGGTGTGTCAGAGAAGTATGTGAGGGTGGTGCAGGACAGTGTGACGGCAGTGAAGTGTGCAGTAGATACGACAGACTGGTTCAGGGTAAAGGTTGGACTGCATCAAGGATCGGCCCTGAGCCCTGTTTCCTGTTTGCAGTGGTGATGGACAGGTTGACGGACGAGGTCAGACAGGAGTCTCCATGGTCTATGATGTTTGCGGATGATATTGTGATTTGTGGTGAGAGTAGGGAGCAGGTCGAGAAGAGCCTGGAGAGGTGGAGGTATGCGCTGGAGAGTAGGGGAATGAAAGTCAGTAGGAGTAAGACAGAGTACATGTGTGTGAATGAGAGGGAGGGCAGTGGAGTGATGCGGTTGCAGGGAGAAGAGGTGGAGAAGGTGGAGGAGTTCATGTACCTGGGGTCAACAGTGCAAAGTAATGGAGAGTGTGTTAGAGAAGTAAAGAAAAGAGTGAAGGCAGGGTGGAGTGGGTGGAGAAGAATGGCAGGAGTGATTTGTGATAGTAGGGTATCTGCAAGAATGAAAGGTAAAGTTTATAGGTCTGTGGTGAGACCTGCGATGTTGTATGGATTAGAGACAGTGGCATTGAGTAAAAGACAGGAGGTGGAGCTGGAGGTAGCAGAGCTGAAGATGTTAAGGTTTTCGTTGGGAGTGACGACGATGGACAAGATTAGAAATGAGTTTATTAGAGGGTTCAGGGCATGTAGGATGTTTTGATGATGGAGGCGAGATTAAGATGGTTTGAACATGTGCAGAGGAGGGACATGAATTATATTGGTAGAAGAATGCTGAGGATGGAGCCACCAGGTAGGAGGAAAAGAGAAAGGCCAAGGAGGAGGTTCATGGATGTGGTGAGGGAAGACATGCAGGTAGTTGGTGTGAAAGAGGCAGATGTAGAGGACAGGGTGGTATGGAGACGGATGATCTGCTGTGGGGACCCCTAATGGGAGCAGCCAAAAGAAGAAGAAGAAGAAGAATGATAACAATTTCCTTTGGTGGGATGAATCCGTCACGACAATGTGTTCTTAGACATTAAGATGCAAGATTAGAAGACGTTTCTTTATGGTCTGGCTTAAATAGGTGATTTTGTCTGAAGTATCTGAAAGAATCCACGATAATTTTTATATGCCCGAAAAAAATAGATAAATAAATAAATTATACAATAATAAAAAATAAAAATTTTTATCATAGCTTCACAATCATTCCAAACTCGTCTTTGAACCTTTCAGGAAAAGATACGATGCATAAAATGGGAATGGTGGTTCTGTTTTATTTTAAACCAATGTTTCACTTTCTTTTCCTTCTGTCCTCATGCTCTCAACTATCCGAAATATTTCTTCCGTAGTACATGTAGTACAGACATCCTGCCTGATGAGCCAAATTTAGGTGAAGTTAACCCTAAATTATGGGCCTCTCACAAAGACGGGGCAGGTTTAATCCAGGTAAAGCCGTATGTATCATGCACTCATGAAAACACACCATCCAGTTTTTGGTAAACAATATCCATTGTTATAAGAGAAGAATGTTGGCATTTTTCCAGTTATTGACAATTTATTGTCACAAAGTGTTTTGATAGAGACACATTCACCTTATAACACACCGATTAATCCAGATTTGAATGCGGATAAAAAATGCTGGAGGCTAACTCAAGATTTTCAAGAGATTAATTAAATAGTTATTCCGTTAGCTCCATTGGTGCCCGATATAGCTACCATTGTTAACTCTATATCAGCAACTCACAGATTTTTTACTGTGATTGAACTTTGTTCTGCCATTTTCAGTGTCCTTTTGGCCTCAGAAACGCAGTCGCTTTTTGCGTTTACCTATAGGGGACGTCAATTCACCTGGACCCGTCTTCCTCGGGGTTTTGTTGACTCGCTAGCCGTATTTTCCGCTGTAGTGCACAGAACTTTGGCTGATATACACCTTCCAGAAACAACCTGCATCCTTCAATACGCAAATGACATCCTCAACACACAAGATATGACAGCACAACGTAGATCTGGTTATGAAATCACGCTCTTGGTGACAGAAAACTTAATCATTAAGCCTTCTTTTCAGCCGCATTCAGCTGTAGTAGCGCTGCGTGATCTGCTAGACTTTATTGACTTAGATGGTTTTAATGATGCACACGATTGCCTTAAACGCATTGAACAAGAGACCTCTTGTAGGCCCGATCTTTTAGATACAGCCCTGGAAGAGGGGGATTGCCTATTTGTAGATAGATCATGTTCAAAACCCTCTGATGTGTATTTATGTGGATATGCAGTTGTAAGATTACCTGATGAAATAGTTGAAGCTAAATCATTACCATACACATCTGCACAAGCTGCAAAGTTGGTGGCACTTACAAGTGCATGTCAAATGTCTGAAGGTAATCCACCCTATATGCCACCTGTAGGAAATTTGAGATACCTGTTGGTTATATTTGACAGATTGAGTAAGTGGCCAGAATCATTTCCATGCGCGACAGAGAACGCTAAAACAGTTGTAAAAATATTAATGAAAGAGTTCATCTCTAAATTTTGGATTCCTAGTGTGATTGAAAGTGATAACAGCACACATTTTGCTCCTAAAGTGACACAACTTTTGGTTAAAAGCTTAGCAATTGATTGGCATTTTAATATTTCCTATCACCCACAGTCAGCTGGACTGGTGGAAAGAATGAACAGAACCATTAAGGAATGTGTTACTAAAGCCTGCATTGAAACAGGCCGAAATTGGACTGTTGTTCACCTGGCAGTATTTACAGAAATGAGAATGACCCCATCTTCAACTACTAAACTGTCACCTTTTGAAATTCGAATGGGCCAGGCTTTCCCGACTCCATGGGTCGGGGGACGCACTTGCATTTCTGTCTTAGGTAACCTGGAAGTGATTGTGGACGACTACGTTTCTGCACTGGCTGAAAAATGTAATTCTATTAGTGCTGAATATTCATATTCATTAACACAAATAAATAAATAAAAATGTTAAAAAGTGCAATCCGTGAACTAAAAACTTTTACATGACAAACCATGGGTTCACAAAAGTATGATTTTTTACATAACAAAATATGATGGTCAATTAAGAAAATATGAATTTTTATATTCAGAAGCATATGTTCATGGAAAACCTTTAAAAAAAATTGCCATTAGGAAACAAAAAACTAAAAAGTGACCATACAAATCATATTTTGACAAATACAATGACATTTTCATTGAAAATGGGATAGTTATTGTAAAAATATGAATTTTCATATTTATAATCATCATTTAATGAAAAACCACAAAAAAAAGTACAATATGCAGGCAAAAGACTCACAATTAAAACCATGGTCTGAGAAAAATAAAACTTTTAAAAAAATAAAAATATGAAATTAATTGGTAAAATTCATGAAAAAAATGTAAAAAGTGCAAATAACAAATCAAGTTTTTACAAGTTATTGTGAAAATATAAATGGTCATATTCATAAGCATTATTTCGCTAAAAATCTGTAAATGTGCAATAAGTGAACGAAAAAGATATCATGATAAACCATGTTTTGACATGAATATGACTTTTCTCATATAAATATGAAATTGATTGGTAAAATATTAATTTTCATATTGAAAGGCATTATTCATGAAAAACTGTAAAAAGAAATGGTAAAAATTCAATGAAAAACTTTTCATTTTCATAAGCAACATTTAACTAAAAACCGTTGAAAGTGCAAAAATTCAAGACACAATGGTTTGAAAAAAATGACTTTTTTTAAATAATTTTTTTAATTAAAATATTACATTTTATATTCATAACCATAATTTCATTAAAGAAATTGTTAACTTTTCCATAAAATTATGAATTATAGTAAAAATATGAATTTTTATATTCATAGCATCATTTAACAAAAATTCGTTAAAAGTGCAAAAAAATCTGCGCAAAACATGATGACAAACAATGGTTTGAAAAAATGTAAATTTTTATAGAAAATTTGTTGCGAGAAAAGCGAGATACTTTCCAGCAATATCCGAAGGTAAAACACGCATCAAGGTAAGTTTTAGGATACTTGCTTGCTTGCGGGGATTGTCCCATTTGCCAGCCAATAGGGCTGCATTTGTGTTCGTTTCCTGGTTATGCATTAATTGTTTAATTAATGATAACAATTTCAACCCAGCCATTATGGATGCACAAGCCAGTGCACTCTTAGTCCCAAGCCCGAGTAAATGGGGAGGGTTGCGTTAGGAAGGGCATCCAGTGTAAAACATGTGCCAAATCAAATATGCGGATCACAAATGAGAATTTCATACCGGATCGGTCGAGGCCCGGGTTACCAACGACCGCCACAGGTATCGTTAGCCGACAGGGTACCGGTGGAAATTGGGCTACTGTTGGCCGAAGGAGGAGGAAGACGTCTACAGAGGCGACAGGGAAAGGAGCAGTGTAGGAAAGTGAAGGTTCGGGTTGGTACTTTAAATGTTGGTACTATGACTGGTAAAGGGAGAGAGATAGCTGATATGATGGAGAGGAGAAAGGTAGATATGTTGTATGTTCAGGAGACCAAGTGGAAAGGGAGTAAGGTCAGGAAAATTGGAGGAAAAGGCATATGAGGAGCTGTATGAGAGGTTGGAAACTAAGGAAGGAGAAAAGGATTTATACCGATTGGCCAGGCAGAGGGACCGAGCTGGGAAGGATGTACTGCAAGTTAGAGCAATAAAGGATGAAGAGGGAAATGTGTTGACTAGTGAGGAGAGTGTGTTGAGAAGGTGGAGGGAGTATTTTGAGCAGCTGATGAATGAGGAAAATCAGAGAGAGAGAAGGCTGGATGATGTGGAGTTGGTGAAGCAGGATGTAGATAGGATTAGTAAGGAGGAAGTAAGAGAAGCGATTAAGAGGATGAAGAGTGGAAAGTCGGTTGGACCAGATGACATACCTGTAGAAGCGTGGAGATGTTTGGGAGAGATGGCAGTGGAGTTTTTAACCAGATTGTTTAACAGGATTTTGGAAGGTGAAAAGATGCCTGAGGAATGGAGAAGAAGTGTGCTGGTACCGATCTTTAAGCATAAAGGAGATGTGCAGATCTGCAGTAACTACAGGGGAATTAAGTTGATCAGTCACACCATGATGTTATGGGAAAGAGTAGTGGAAGCCAGGCTGAGAGAAGAGGTGACCATCTGTGGGCAACAGTATGGTTTCATGCCGAGGAAAAGCACCACAGATGCCTTATTTGCTTTGAGAATGTTGATTTAGAAGTATAGAGAAGGACAAAAGGAGTTGCATTGTGTGTTTGTGGATTTAGAGAAAGCGTACGACAGAGTGCCAAAAGAGGAGTTGTGGTATTGTATGAGGAAGTCAGGTGTGTCAGAGAAGTATGTGAGGGTGGTGCAGGACAGTGTGACGGCAGTGAAGTGTGCAGTAGATACGACAGACTGGTTCAGGGTAAAGGTTGGACTGCATCAAGGATCGGCCCTGAGCCCTGTTTCCTGTTTGCAGTGGTGATGGACAGGTTGACGGACGAGGTCAGACAGGAGTCTCCATGGTCTATGATGTTTGCGGATGATATTGTGATTTGTGGTGAGAGTAGGGAGCAGGTCGAGAAGAGCCTGGAGAGGTGGAGGTATGCGCTGGAGAGTAGGGGAATGAAAGTCAGTAGGAGTAAGACAGAGTACATGTGTGTGAATGAGAGGGAGGGCAGTGGAGTGATGCGGTTGCAGGGAGAAGAGGTGGAGAAGGTGGAGGAGTTCATGTACCTGGGGTCAACAGTGCAAAGTAATGGAGAGTGTGTTAGAGAAGTAAAGAAAAGAGTGAAGGCAGCGTGGAGTGGGTGGAGAAGAGTGGCAGGAGTGATTTGTGATAGTAGGGTATCTGCAAGAATGAAAGGTAAAGTTTATAGGTCTGTGGTGAGACCTGCGATGTTGTATGGATTAGAGACAGTGGCATTGAGTAAAAGACAGGAGGTGGAGCTGGAGGTAGCAGAGCTGAAGATGTTAAGGTTTTCGTTGGGAGTGACGACGATGGACAAGATTAGAAATGAGTTTATTAGAGGGTTCAGGGCATGTAGGATGTTTTGATGATGGAGGCGAGATTAAGATGGTTTGAACATGTGCAGAGGAGGGACATGAATTATATTGGTAGAAGAATGCTGAGGATGGAGCCACCAGGTAGGAGGAAAAGAGAAAGGCCAAGGAGGAGGTTCATGGATGTGGTGAGGGAAGACATGCAGGTAGTTGGTGTGAAAGAGGCAGATGTAGAGGACAGGGTGGTATGGAGACGGATGATCTGCTGTGGGGACCCCTAATGGGAGCAGCCAAAAGAAGAAGAAGAAGAAGAATGATAACAATTTCCTTTGGTGGGATGAATCCGTCACGACAATGTGTTCTTAGACATTAAGATGCAAGATTAGAAGACGTTTCTTTATGGTCTGGCTTAAATAGGTGATTTTGTCTGAAGTATCTGAAAGAATCCACGATAATTTTTATATGCCCGAAAAAAATAGATAAATAAATAAATTATACAATAATAAAAAATAAAAATTTTTATCATAGCTTCACAATCATTCCAAACTCGTCTTTGAACCTTTCAGGAAAAGATACGATGCATAAAATGGGAATGGTGGTTCTGTTTTATTTTAAACCAATGTTTCACTTTCTTTTCCTTCTGTCCTAATGCTCTCAACTATCCGAAATATTTCTTCCGTAGTACATGTAGTACAGACATCCTGCCTGATGAGCCAAATTTAGGTGAAGTTAACCCTAAATTATGGGCCTCTCACAAAGACGGGGCAGGTTTAATCCAGGTAAAGCCGTATGTATCATGCACTCATGAAAACACACCATCCAGTTTTTGGTAAACAATATCCATTGTTATAAGAGAAGAATGTTGGCATTTTTCCAGTTATTGACAATTTATTGTCACAAAGTGTTTTGATAGAGACACATTCACCTTATAACACACCGATTAATCCAGATTTGAATGCGGATAAAAAATGCTGGAGGCTAACTCAAGATTTTCAAGAGATTAATTAAATAGTTATTCCGTTAGCTCCATTGGTGCCCGATATAGCTACCATTGTTAACTCTATATCAGCAACTCACAGATTTTTTACTGTGATTGAACTTTGTTCTGCCATTTTCAGTGTCCTTTTGGCCTCAGAAACGCAGTCGCTTTTTGCGTTTACCTATAGGGGACGTCAATTCACCTGGACCCGTCTTCCTCGGGGTTTTGTTGACTCGCTAGCCGTATTTTCCGCTGTAGTGCACAGAACTTTGGCTGATATACACCTTCCAGAAACAACCTGCATCCTTCAATACGCAAATGACATCCTCAACACACAAGATATGACAGCACAACGTAGATCTGGTTATGAAATCACGCTCTTGGTGACAGAAAACTTAATCATTAAGCCTTCTTTTCAGCCGCATTCAGCTGTAGTAGCGCTGCGTGATCTGCTAGACTTTATTGACTTAGATGGTTTTAATGATGCACACGATTGCCTTAAACGCATTGAACAAGAGACCTCTTGTAGGCCCGATCTTTTAGATACAGCCCTGGAAGAGGGGGATTGCCTATTTGTAGATAGATCATGTTCAAAACCCTCTGATGTGTATTTATGTGGATATGCAGTTGTAAGATTACCTGATGAAATAGTTGAAGCTAAATCATTACCATACACATCTGCACAAGCTGCAAAGTTGGTGGCACTTACAAGTGCATGTCAAATGTCTGAAGGTAATCCACCCTATATGCCACCTGTAGGAAATTTGAGATACCTGTTGGTTATATTTGACAGATTGAGTAAGTGGCCAGAATCATTTCCATGCGCGACAGAGAACGCTAAAACAGTTGTAAAAATATTAATGAAAGAGTTCATCTCTAAATTTTGGATTCCTAGTGTGATTGAAAGTGATAACAGCACACATTTTGCTCCTAAAGTGACACAACTTTTGGTTAAAAGCTTAGCAATTGATTGGCATTTTAATATTTCCTATCACCCACAGTCAGCTGGACTGGTGGAAAGAATGAACAGAACCATTAAGGAATGTGTTACTAAAGCCTGCATTGAAACAGGCCGAAATTGGACTGTTGTTCACCTGGCAGTATTTACAGAAATGAGAATGACCCCATCTTCAACTACTAAACTGTCACCTTTTGAAATTCGAATGGGCCAGGCTTTCCCGACTCCATGGGTCGGGGGACGCACTTGCATTTCTGTCTTAGGTAACCTGGAAGTGATTGTGGACGACTACGTTTCTGCACTGGCTGAAAAATGTAATTCTATTAGTGCTGAATATTCATATTCATTAACACAAATAAATAAATAAAAATGTTAAAAAGTGCAATCCGTGAACTAAAAACTTTTACATGACAAACCATGGGTTCACAAAAGTATGATTTTTTACATAACAAAATATGATGGTCAATTAAGAAAATATGAATTTTTATATTCAGAAGCATATGTTCATGGAAAACCTTTAAAAAAAATTGCCATTAGGAAACAAAAAACTAAAAAGTGACCATACAAATCATATTTTGACAAATACAATGACATTTTCATTGAAAATGGGATAGTTATTGTAAAAATATGAATTTTCATATTTATAATCATCATTTAATGAAAAACCACAAAAAAAAGTACAATATGCAGGCAAAAGACTCACAATTAAAACCATGGTCTGAGAAAAATAAAACTTTTAAAAAAATAAAAATATGAAATTAATTGGTAAAATTCATGAAAAAAATGTAAAAAGTGCAAATAACAAATCAAGTTTTTACAAGTTATTGTGAAAATATAAATGGTCATATTCATAAGCATTATTTCGCTAAAAATCTGTAAATGTGCAATAAGTGAACGAAAAAGATATCATGATAAACCATGTTTTGACATGAATATGACTTTTCTCATATAAATATGAAATTGATTGGTAAAATATTAATTTTCATATTGAAAGGCATTATTCATGAAAAACTGTAAAAAGAAATGGTAAAAATTCAATGAAAAACTTTTCATTTTCATAAGCAACATTTAACTAAAAACCGTTGAAAGTGCAAAAATTCAAGACACAATGGTTTGAAAAAAATGACTTTTTTTAAATAATTTTTTTAATTAAAATATTACATTTTATATTCATAACCATAATTTCATTAAAGAAATTGTTAACTTTTCCATAAAATTATGAATTATAGTAAAAATATGAATTTTTATATTCATAGCATCATTTAACAAAAATTCGTTAAAAGTGCAAAAAAATCTGCGCAAAACATGATGACAAACAATGGTTTGAAAAAATGTAAATTTTTATAGAAAATTTGTTGCGAGAAAAGCGAGATACTTTCCAGCAATATCCGAAGGTAAAACACGCATCAAGGTAAGTTTTAGGATACTTGCTTGCTTGCGGGGATTGTCCCATTTGCCAGCCAATAGGGCTGCATTTGTGTTCGTTTCCTGGTTATGCATTAATTGTTTAATTAATGATAACAATTTCAACCCAGCCATTATGGATGCACAAGCCAGTGCACTCTTAGTCCCAAGCCCGAGTAAATGGGGAGGGTTGCGTTAGGAAGGGCATCCAGTGTAAAACATGTGCCAAATCAAATATGCGGATCACAAATGAGAATTTCATACCGGATCGGTCGAGGCCCGGGTTACCAACGACCGCCACAGGTATCGTTAGCCGACAGGGTACCGGTGGAAATTGGGCTACTGTTGGCCGAAGGAGGAGGAAGACGTCTACAGAGGCGACAGGGAAAGGAGCAGTGTAGGAAAGTGAAGGTTCGGGTTGGTACTTTAAATGTTGGTACTATGACTGGTAAAGGGAGAGAGATAGCTGATATGATGGAGAGGAGAAAGGTAGATATGTTGTATGTTCAGGAGACCAAGTGGAAAGGGAGTAAGGTCAGGAAAATTGGAGGAAAAGGCATATGAGGAGCTGTATGAGAGGTTGGAAACTAAGGAAGGAGAAAAGGATTTATACCGATTGGCCAGGCAGAGGGACCGAGCTGGGAAGGATGTACTGCAAGTTAGAGCAATAAAGGATGAAGAGGGAAATGTGTTGACTAGTGAGGAGAGTGTGTTGAGAAGGTGGAGGGAGTATTTTGAGCAGCTGATGAATGAGGAAAATCAGAGAGAGAGAAGGCTGGATGATGTGGAGTTGGTGAAGCAGGATGTAGATAGGATTAGTAAGGAGGAAGTAAGAGAAGCGATTAAGAGGATGAAGAGTGGAAAGTCGGTTGGACCAGATGACATACCTGTAGAAGCGTGGAGATGTTTGGGAGAGATGGCAGTGGAGTTTTTAACCAGATTGTTTAACAGGATTTTGGAAGGTGAAAAGATGCCTGAGGAATGGAGAAGAAGTGTGCTGGTACCGATCTTTAAGCATAAAGGAGATGTGCAGATCTGCAGTAACTACAGGGGAATTAAGTTGATCAGTCACACCATGATGTTATGGGAAAGAGTAGTGGAAGCCAGGCTGAGAGAAGAGGTGACCATCTGTGGGCAACAGTATGGTTTCATGCCGAGGAAAAGCACCACAGATGCCTTATTTGCTTTGAGAATGTTGATTTAGAAGTATAGAGAAGGACAAAAGGAGTTGCATTGTGTGTTTGTGGATTTAGAGAAAGCGTACGACAGAGTGCCAAGAGAGGAGTTGTGGTATTGTATGAGGAAGTCAGGTGTGTCAGAGAAGTATGTGAGGGTGGTGCAGGACAGTGTGACGGCAGTGAAGTGTGCAGTAGATACGACAGACTGGTTCAGGGTAAAGGTTGGACTGCATCAAGGATCGGCCCTGAGCCCTGTTTCCTGTTTGCAGTGGTGATGGACAGGTTGACGGACGAGGTCAGACAGGAGTCTCCATGGTCTATGATGTTTGCGGATGATATTGTGATTTGTGGTGAGAGTAGGGAGCAGGTCGAGAAGAGCCTGGAGAGGTGGAGGTATGCGCTGGAGAGTAGGGGAATGAAAGTCAGTAGGAGTAAGACAGAGTACATGTGTGTGAATGAGAGGGAGGGCAGTGGAGTGATGCGGTTGCAGGGAGAAGAGGTGGAGAAGGTGGAGGAGTTCATGTACCTGGGGTCAACAGTGCAAAGTAATGGAGAGTGTGTTAGAGAAGTAAAGAAAAGAGTGAAGGCAGCGTGGAGTGGGTGGAGAAGAGTGGCAGGAGTGATTTGTGATAGTAGGGTATCTGCAAGAATGAAAGGTAAAGTTTATAGGTCTGTGGTGAGACCTGCGATGTTGTATGGATTAGAGACAGTGGCATTGAGTAAAAGACAGGAGGTGGAGCTGGAGGTAGCAGAGCTGAAGATGTTAAGGTTTTCGTTGGGAGTGACGACGATGGACAAGATTAGAAATGAGTTTATTAGAGGGTTCAGGGCATGTAGGATGTTTTGATGATGGAGGCGAGATTAAGATGGTTTGAACATGTGCAGAGGAGGGACATGAATTATATTGGTAGAAGAATGCTGAGGATGGAGCCACCAGGTAGGAGGAAAAGAGAAAGGCCAAGGAGGAGGTTCATGGATGTGGTGAGGGAAGACATGCAGGTAGTTGGTGTGAAAGAGGCAGATGTAGAGGACAGGGTGGTATGGAGACGGATGATCTGCTGTGGGGACCCCTAATGGGAGCAGCCAAAAGAAGAAGAAGAAGAAGAATGATAACAATTTCCTTTGGTGGGATGAATCCGTCACGACAATGTGTTCTTAGACATTAAGATGCAAGATTAGAAGACGTTTCTTTATGGTCTGGCTTAAATAGGTGATTTTGTCTGAAGTATCTGAAAGAATCCACGATAATTTTTATATGCCCGAAAAAAATAGATAAATAAATAAATTATACAATAATAAAAAATAAAAATTTTTATCATAGCTTCACAATCATTCCAAACTCGTCTTTGAACCTTTCAGGAAAAGATACGATGCATAAAATGGGAATGGTGGTTCTGTTTTATTTTAAACCAATGTTTCACTTTCTTTTCCTTCTGTCCTAATGCTCTCAACTATCCGAAATATTTCTTCCGTAGTACATGTAGTACAGACATCCTGCCTGATGAGCCAAATTTAGGTGAAGTTAACCCTAAATTATGGGCCTCTCACAAAGACGGGGCAGGTTTAATCCAGGTAAAGCCGTATGTATCATGCACTCATGAAAACACACCATCCAGTTTTTGGTAAACAATATCCATTGTTATAAGAGAAGAATGTTGGCATTTTTCCAGTTATTGACAATTTATTGTCACAAAGTGTTTTGATAGAGACACATTCACCTTATAACACACCGATTAATCCAGATTTGAATGCGGATAAAAAATGCTGGAGGCTAACTCAAGATTTTCAAGAGATTAATTAAATAGTTATTCCGTTAGCTCCATTGGTGCCCGATATAGCTACCATTGTTAACTCTATATCAGCAACTCACAGATTTTTTACTGTGATTGAACTTTGTTCTGCCATTTTCAGTGTCCTTTTGGCCTCAGAAACGCAGTCGCTTTTTGCGTTTACCTATAGGGGACGTCAATTCACCTGGACCCGTCTTCCTCGGGGTTTTGTTGACTCGCTAGCCGTATTTTCCGCTGTAGTGCACAGAACTTTGGCTGATATACACCTTCCAGAAACAACCTGCATCCTTCAATACGCAAATGACATCCTCAACACACAAGATATGACAGCACAACGTAGATCTGGTTATGAAATCACGCTCTTGGTGACAGAAAACTTAATCATTAAGCCTTCTTTTCAGCCGCATTCAGCTGTAGTAGCGCTGCGTGATCTGCTAGACTTTATTGACTTAGATGGTTTTAATGATGCACACGATTGCCTTAAACGCATTGAACAAGAGACCTCTTGTAGGCCCGATCTTTTAGATACAGCCCTGGAAGAGGGGGATTGCCTATTTGTAGATAGATCATGTTCAAAACCCTCTGATGTGTATTTATGTGGATATGCAGTTGTAAGATTACCTGATGAAATAGTTGAAGCTAAATCATTACCATACACATCTGCACAAGCTGCAAAGTTGGTGGCACTTACAAGTGCATGTCAAATGTCTGAAGGTAATCCACCCTATATGCCACCTGTAGGAAATTTGAGATACCTGTTGGTTATATTTGACAGATTGAGTAAGTGGCCAGAATCATTTCCATGCGCGACAGAGAACGCTAAAACAGTTGTAAAAATATTAATGAAAGAGTTCATCTCTAAATTTTGGATTCCTAGTGTGATTGAAAGTGATAACAGCACACATTTTGCTCCTAAAGTGACACAACTTTTGGTTAAAAGCTTAGCAATTGATTGGCATTTTAATATTTCCTATCACCCACAGTCAGCTGGACTGGTGGAAAGAATGAACAGAACCATTAAGGAATGTGTTACTAAAGCCTGCATTGAAACAGGCCGAAATTGGACTGTTGTTCACCTGGCAGTATTTACAGAAATGAGAATGACCCCATCTTCAACTACTAAACTGTCACCTTTTGAAATTCGAATGGGCCAGGCTTTCCCGACTCCATGGGTCGGGGGACGCACTTGCATTTCTGTCTTAGGTAACCTGGAAGTGATTGTGGACGACTACGTTTCTGCACTGGCTGAAAAATGTAATTCTATTAGTGCTGAATATTCATATTCATTAACACAAATAAATAAATAAAAATGTTAAAAAGTGCAATCCGTGAACTAAAAACTTTTACATGACAAACCATGGGTTCACAAAAGTATGATTTTTTACATAACAAAATATGATGGTCAATTAAGAAAATATGAATTTTTATATTCAGAAGCATATGTTCATGGAAAACCTTTAAAAAAAATTGCCATTAGGAAACAAAAAACTAAAAAGTGACCATACAAATCATATTTTGACAAATACAATGACATTTTCATTGAAAATGGGATAGTTATTGTAAAAATATGAATTTTCATATTTATAATCATCATTTAATGAAAAACCACAAAAAAAAGTACAATATGCAGGCAAAAGACTCACAATTAAAACCATGGTCTGAGAAAAATAAAACTTTTAAAAAAATAAAAATATGAAATTAATTGGTAAAATTCATGAAAAAAATGTAAAAAGTGCAAATAACAAATCAAGTTTTTACAAGTTATTGTGAAAATATAAATGGTCATATTCATAAGCATTATTTCGCTAAAAATCTGTAAATGTGCAATAAGTGAACGAAAAAGATATCATGATAAACCATGTTTTGACATGAATATGACTTTTCTCATATAAATATGAAATTGATTGGTAAAATATTAATTTTCATATTGAAAGGCATTATTCATGAAAAACTGTAAAAAGAAATGGTAAAAATTCAATGAAAAACTTTTCATTTTCATAAGCAACATTTAACTAAAAACCGTTGAAAGTGCAAAAATTCAAGACACAATGGTTTGAAAAAAAAATGACTTTTTTTAAATAATTTTTTTAATTAAAATATTACATTTTATATTCATAACCATAATTTCATTAAAGAAATTGTTAACTTTTCCATAAAATTATGAATTATAGTAAAAATATGAATTTTTATATTCATAGCATCATTTAACAAAAATTCGTTAAAAGTGCAAAAAAATCTGCGCAAAACATGATGACAAACAATGGTTTGAAAAAATGTAAATTTTTATAGAAAATTTATTGCGAGAAAAGCGAGATACTTTCCAGCAATATCCGAAGGTAAAACACGCATCAAGGTAAGTTTTAGGATACTTGCTTGCTTGCGGGGATTGTCCCATTTGCCAGCCAATAGGGCTGCATTTGTGTTCGTTTCCTGGTTATGCATTAATTGTTTAATTAATGATAACAATTTCAACCCAGCCATTATGGATGCACAAGCCAGTGCACTCTTAGTCCCAAGCCCGAGTAAATGGGGAGGGTTGCGTTAGGAAGGGCATCCAGTGTAAAACATGTGCCAAATCAAATATGCGGATCACAAATGAGAATTTCATACCGGATCGGTCGAGGCCCGGGTTACCAACGACCGCCACAGGTATCGTTAGCCGACAGGGTACCGGTGGAAATTGGGCTACTGTTGGCCGAAGGAGGAGGAAGACGTCTACAGAGGCGACAGGGAAAGGAGCAGTGTAGGAAAGTGAAGGTTCGGGTTGGTACTTTAAATGTTGGTACTATGACTGGTAAAGGGAGAGAGATAGCTGATATGATGGAGAGGAGAAAGGTAGATATGTTGTATGTTCAGGAGACCAAGTGGAAAGGGAGTAAGGTCAGGAAAATTGGAGGAAAAGGCATATGAGGAGCTGTATGAGAGGTTGGAAACTAAGGAAGGAGAAAAGGATTTATACCGATTGGCCAGGCAGAGGGACCGAGCTGGGAAGGATGTACTGCAAGTTAGAGCAATAAAGGATGAAGAGGGAAATGTGTTGACTAGTGAGGAGAGTGTGTTGAGAAGGTGGAGGGAGTATTTTGAGCAGCTGATGAATGAGGAAAATCAGAGAGAGAGAAGGCTGGATGATGTGGAGTTGGTGAAGCAGGATGTAGATAGGATTAGTAAGGAGGAAGTAAGAGAAGCGATTAAGAGGATGAAGAGTGGAAAGTCGGTTGGACCAGATGACATACCTGTAGAAGCGTGGAGATGTTTGGGAGAGATGGCAGTGGAGTTTTTAACCAGATTGTTTAACAGGATTTTGGAAGGTGAAAAGATGCCTGAGGAATGGAGAAGAAGTGTGCTGGTACCGATCTTTAAGCATAAAGGAGATGTGCAGATCTGCAGTAACTACAGGGGAATTAAGTTGATCAGTCACACCATGATGTTATGGGAAAGAGTAGTGGAAGCCAGGCTGAGAGAAGAGGTGACCATCTGTGGGCAACAGTATGGTTTCATGCCGAGGAAAAGCACCACAGATGCCTTATTTGCTTTGAGAATGTTGATTTAGAAGTATAGAGAAGGACAAAAGGAGTTGCATTGTGTGTTTGTGGATTTAGAGAAAGCGTACGACAGAGTGCCAAGAGAGGAGTTGTGGTATTGTATGAGGAAGTCAGGTGTGTCAGAGAAGTATGTGAGGGTGGTGCAGGACAGTGTGACGGCAGTGAAGTGTGCAGTAGATACGACAGACTGGTTCAGGGTAAAGGTTGGACTGCATCAAGGATCGGCCCTGAGCCCTGTTTCCTGTTTGCAGTGGTGATGGACAGGTTGACGGACGAGGTCAGACAGGAGTCTCCATGGTCTATGATGTTTGCGGATGATATTGTGATTTGTGGTGAGAGTAGGGAGCAGGTCGAGAAGAGCCTGGAGAGGTGGAGGTATGCGCTGGAGAGTAGGGGAATGAAAGTCAGTAGGAGTAAGACAGAGTACATGTGTGTGAATGAGAGGGAGGGCAGTGGAGTGATGCGGTTGCAGGGAGAAGAGGTGGAGAAGGTGGAGGAGTTCATGTACCTGGGGTCAACAGTGCAAAGTAATGGAGAGTGTGTTAGAGAAGTAAAGAAAAGAGTGAAGGCAGGGTGGAGTGGGTGGAGAAGAGTGGCAGGAGTGATTTGTGATAGTAGGGTATCTGCAAGAATGAAAGGTAAAGTTTATAGGTCTGTGGTGAGACCTGCGATGTTGTATGGATTAGAGACAGTGGCATTGAGTAAAAGACAGGAGGTGGAGCTGGAGGTAGCAGAGCTGAAGATGTTAAGGTTTTCGTTGGGAGTGACGACGATGGACAAGATTAGAAATGAGTTTATTAGAGGGTTCAGGGCATGTAGGATGTTTTGATGATGGAGGCGAGATTAAGATGGTTTGAACATGTGCAGAGGAGGGACATGAATTATATTGGTAGAAGAATGCTGAGGATGGAGCCACCAGGTAGGAGGAAAAGAGAAAGGCCAAGGAGGAGGTTCATGGATGTGGTGAGGGAAGACATGCAGGTAGTTGGTGTGAAAGAGGCAGATGTAGAGGACAGGGTGGTATGGAGACGGATGATCTGCTGTGGGGACCCCTAATGGGAGCAGCCAAAAGAAGAAGAAGAAGAAGAATGATAACAATTTCCTTTGGTGGGATGAATCCGTCACGACAATGTGTTCTTAGACATTAAGATGCAAGATTAGAAGACGTTTCTTTATGGTCTGGCTTAAATAGGTGATTTTGTCTGAAGTATCTGAAAGAATCCACGATAATTTTTATATGCCCGAAAAAAATAGATAAATAAATAAATTATACAATAATAAAAAATAAAAATTTTTATCATAGCTTCACAATCATTCCAAACTCGTCTTTGAACCTTTCAGGAAAAGATACGATGCATAAAATGGGAATGGTGGTTCTGTTTTATTTTAAACCAATGTTTCACTTTCTTTTCCTTCTGTCCTCATGCTCTCAACTATCCGAAATATTTCTTCCGTAGTACATGTAGTACAGACATCCTGCCTGATGAGCCAAATTTAGGTGAAGTTAACCCTAAATTATGGGCCTCTCACAAAGACGGGGCAGGTTTAATCCAGGTAAAGCCGTATGTATCATGCACTCATGAAAACACACCATCCAGTTTTTGGTAAACAATATCCATTGTTATAAGAGAAGAATGTTGGCATTTTTCCAGTTATTGACAATTTATTGTCACAAAGTGTTTTGATAGAGACACATTCACCTTATAACACACCGATTAATCCAGATTTGAATGCGGATAAAAAATGCTGGAGGCTAACTCAAGATTTTCAAGAGATTAATTAAATAGTTATTCCGTTAGCTCCATTGGTGCCCGATATAGCTACCATTGTTAACTCTATATCAGCAACTCACAGATTTTTTACTGTGATTGAACTTTGTTCTGCCATTTTCAGTGTCCTTTTGGCCTCAGAAACGCAGTCGCTTTTTGCGTTTACCTATAGGGGACGTCAATTCACCTGGACCCGTCTTCCTCGGGGTTTTGTTGACTCGCTAGCCGTATTTTCCGCTGTAGTGCACAGAACTTTGGCTGATATACACCTTCCAGAAACAACCTGCATCCTTCAATACGCAAATGACATCCTCAACACACAAGATATGACAGCACAACGTAGATCTGGTTATGAAATCACGCTCTTGGTGACAGAAAACTTAATCATTAAGCCTTCTTTTCAGCCGCATTCAGCTGTAGTAGCGCTGCGTGATCTGCTAGACTTTATTGACTTAGATGGTTTTAATGATGCACACGATTGCCTTAAACGCATTGAACAAGAGACCTCTTGTAGGCCCGATCTTTTAGATACAGCCCTGGAAGAGGGGGATTGCCTATTTGTAGATAGATCATGTTCAAAACCCTCTGATGTGTATTTATGTGGATATGCAGTTGTAAGATTACCTGATGAAATAGTTGAAGCTAAATCATTACCATACACATCTGCACAAGCTGCAAAGTTGGTGGCACTTACAAGTGCATGTCAAATGTCTGAAGGTAATCCACCCTATATGCCACCTGTAGGAAATTTGAGATACCTGTTGGTTATATTTGACAGATTGAGTAAGTGGCCAGAATCATTTCCATGCGCGACAGAGAACGCTAAAACAGTTGTAAAAATATTAATGAAAGAGTTCATCTCTAAATTTTGGATTCCTAGTGTGATTGAAAGTGATAACAGCACACATTTTGCTCCTAAAGTGACACAACTTTTGGTTAAAAGCTTAGCAATTGATTGGCATTTTAATATTTCCTATCACCCACAGTCAGCTGGACTGGTGGAAAGAATGAACAGAACCATTAAGGAATGTGTTACTAAAGCCTGCATTGAAACAGGCCGAAATTGGACTGTTGTTCACCTGGCAGTATTTACAGAAATGAGAATGACCCCATCTTCAACTACTAAACTGTCACCTTTTGAAATTCGAATGGGCCAGGCTTTCCCGACTCCATGGGTCGGGGGACGCACTTGCATTTCTGTCTTAGGTAACCTGGAAGTGATTGTGGACGACTACGTTTCTGCACTGGCTGAAAAATGTAATTCTATTAGTGCTGAATATTCATATTCATTAACACAAATAAATAAATAAAAATGTTAAAAAGTGCAATCCGTGAACTAAAAACTTTTACATGACAAACCATGGGTTCACAAAAGTATGATTTTTTACATAACAAAATATGATGGTCAATTAAGAAAATATGAATTTTTATATTCAGAAGCATATGTTCATGGAAAACCTTTAAAAAAAATTGCCATTAGGAAACAAAAAACTAAAAAGTGACCATACAAATCATATTTTGACAAATACAATGACATTTTCATTGAAAATGGGATAGTTATTGTAAAAATATGAATTTTCATATTTATAATCATCATTTAATGAAAAACCACAAAAAAAAGTACAATATGCAGGCAAAAGACTCACAATTAAAACCATGGTCTGAGAAAAATAAAACTTTTAAAAAAATAAAAATATGAAATTAATTGGTAAAATTCATGAAAAAAATGTAAAAAGTGCAAATAACAAATCAAGTTTTTACAAGTTATTGTAAAAATATAAATGGTCATATTCATAAGCATTATTTCGCTAAAAATCTGTAAATGTGCAATAAGTGAACGAAAAAGATATCATGATAAACCATGTTTTGACATGAATATGACTTTTCTCATATAAATATGAAATTGATTGGTAAAATATTAATTTTCATATTGAAAGGCATTATTCATGAAAAACTGTAAAAAGAAATGGTAAAAATTCAATGAAAAACTTTTCATTTTCATAAGCAACATTTAACTAAAAACCGTTGAAAGTGCAAAAATTCAAGACACAATGGTTTGAAAAAAATGACTTTTTTTAAATAATTTTTTTAATTAAAATATTACATTTTATATTCATAACCATAATTTCATTAAAGAAATTGTTAACTTTTCCATAAAATTATGAATTATAGTAAAAATATGAATTTTTATATTCATAGCATCATTTAACAAAAATTCGTTAAAAGTGCAAAAAAATCTGCGCAAAACATGATGACAAACAATGGTTTGAAAAAATGTAAATTTTTATAGAAAATTTGTTGCGAGAAAAGCGAGATACTTTCCAGCAATATCCGAAGGTAAAACACGCATCAAGGTAAGTTTTAGGATACTTGCTTGCTTGCGGGGATTGTCCCATTTGCCAGCCAATAGGGCTGCATTTGTGTTCGTTTCCTGGTTATGCATTAATTGTTTAATTAATGATAACAATTTCAACCCAGCCATTATGGATGCACAAGCCAGTGCACTCTTAGTCCCAAGCCCGAGTAAATGGGGAGGGTTGCGTTAGGAAGGGCATCCAGTGTAAAACATGTGCCAAATCAAATATGCGGATCACAAATGAGAATTTCATACCGGATCGGTCGAGGCCCGGGTTACCAACGACCGCCACAGGTATCGTTAGCCGACAGGGTACCGGTGGAAATTGGGCTACTGTTGGCCGAAGGAGGAGGAAGACGTCTACAGAGGCGACAGGGAAAGGAGCAGTGTAGGAAAGTGAAGGTTCGGGTTGATACTTTAAATGTTGGTACTATGACTGGTAAAGGGAGAGAGATAGCTGATATGATGGAGAGGAGAAAGGTAGATATGTTGTATGTTCAGGAGACCACGTGGAAAGGGAGTAAGGTCAGGAAAATTGGAGGAAAAGGCATATGAGGAGCTGTATGAGAGGTTGGAAACTAAGGAAGGAGAAAAGGATTTATACCGATTGGCCAGGCAGAGGGACCGAGCTGGGAAGGATGTACTGCAAGTTAGAGCAATAAAGGATGAAGAGGGAAATGTGTTGACTAGTGAGGAGAGTGTGTTGAGAAGGTGGAGGGAGTATTTTGAGCAGCTGATGAATGAGGAAAATCAGAGAGAGAGAAGGTTGGATGATGTGGAGTTGGTGAAGCAGGATGTAGATAGGATTAGTAAGGAGGAAGTAAGGGAAGCGATTAAGAGGATGAAGAGTGGAAAGTCGGTTGGACCAGATGACATACCTGTAGAAGCGTGGAGATGTTTAGGAGAGATGGCAGTGGAGTTTTTAACCAGATTGTTTAACAGGATTTTGGAAGGTGAAAAGATGCCTGAGGAATGGAGAAGAAGTGTGCTGGTACCGATCATGTAAAATAATCACGGGGAAATGCTTGCTGTTTGTGTACATACGCTTGGTTCGAAAAACCGCTTTCTCTTCGTCCTGGAAGTCTGAGACTTGCGGAATCGCATTTTCAGTCAGTTAGAAGCTCATTCTTGACAAGACATGAAAGGATTTGCCAAATATGTGTTGTTATATTGTTTTTCATTAATTATGATTTCTAACCAATTTTCATTCGTTTTTTGAGGTTTTTATGAAATTATCAATATGAATATGAAAATTAATACTTTTTAAATAACTATAATATTTAAATGAAAAATGTCAAATTTTGGTCAGAAAATATTTTGTAATATCATATCTTTTAAAAAACATGTAAATTTATAATGGGAAAGTGCATGATGTTTGTGCAATACGCTTGGTTCGAAAATCCGCTTTCTCTTCGTCCTAGAAGCCTGAGACTTGCGGAATCGCATTTACAGCCAGTTAGAAGCTCATTCTTGACAAGACATGAAAGGATTTGCCAAATATGTGTTGTATCGATTTTCATTTATTATGACTTTCTAACCAACTTTTTTCGTTTTTTGCAGTTTTCAACTGTATTTATGAAACTATGATCATAAAAATTAATACTTTTTAAATAACTATAATTTTTAAATGAAAAATGTCATATTGGTAACAAAAAATGTTTTGTAATATATCTCATCCTAAACATGTAAAATAATCATGGGGAAATGCATGCTTGTTTGTGCATATACGCTTGATTCGAAAAACCGCTTTCTCTTCGTCCTAGAAGCCTGAGGCTTGCGGAATCGCATTTTCAGCCAGTTAGAAGCTTATTCTTAACAGCACATAAAAGGCTTTGCCAAATATGTGGTGTTGTATCGTTTTTAACCAATTATGACGTTCTAACCTATTTTCATTCTCTTTTTGCAGTTTTCAACAGTTTTAATGAAATTATGAATATGAATATGAAAAATTTATATTTTTGAAATAACTAAATTATTTCTATAAAAAATGTCATATTTTGTTTAGAAAATGTTCTGTAATATAATATTTTCTCATTAAAATGTAAAATAATCATGCGCAAGTGCATGATTGTGCAAATACGCTTGGTTCGAAAAACCGCTTTCTCTACTTCCTAGAAGCCTGAGACTTGCGGAATCGCATTTACAGCCAGTGAGAAGCTCATTCTTGACAGTACATAAAAGGCTTTGCAAAATATGTGGTGTTGTATCGTTTTTCATTAATTACGACTTTCTAACCCACTTTCATTTGTTTTTTGCAGTTTTTATGGAATTATGATTATGAATATAAAAATTAATACTTTTTAAATAACTATAATATTTAAATGAAAAATGTCAAATTTTGGTCAGAAAATATTTTGTAATATCATATCTTATCAAAAACATGTAAATGTATCATGGGAAAGTGCATGATGTTTGTGCAATACGCTTGGTTCGACAATCCGCTTTCTCTTCGTCCTAGAAGCCTGAGACTTGCGGAATCGCATTTACAGCCAGTTTGAAGCTCATTCTTGACAAGACTTGAAAGGATTTGCCAAATATGTGTTGTTGTATCGATTTTCATTTATTATGACTTTCCAACTAACTTTTTTCGTTTTTTGCAGTTTTCAACTGTATTTATGAAACTATGATCATAAAAATTAATAATTTTTAAATAACAATATTTATTATGAAAAATGTCATATTGGTAACAAAAAATGTTTTGTAATATATCTCATCCTAAACATGTAAAATAATCATGGGGAAATGCATGCTTGTTTGTGCAATACGCTTTCTTCGAAAAACCGCTTCCTCTTCGTCCTAGAAGCCTGAGACTTGCGGAATCGCATTTACAGCCAGTGAGAAGCTTATTCTTGACAGGACATGAAAGGCTTTGCAAAATATGTGTTGTTGTATCGATTTTCATTTATTATGACTTTCCAACCAACTTTTTTCGTTTTTTGCAGTTTTCAATTGTATTTATGAAACTATGATAATAAAAATTAATCATTTTTAAATAACAATATTTATTATGAAAAATGCCATCTTGGTAACAAAAAATGTTTTGTAATATATTTCATCCTAAACATGTAAAATAATCATGGGGAAATGCATTTTGTTGCATATGCAGTTTGTGCATATACGCTTGATTCGAAAAACCGCTTTCTCCTGGTCCTAGAAGCCTAAGGCTTGCGGAATCGCATTTTCAGACAGTTAGAAGCTTATTCTTAACAGCACATAAAAGGCCTTGCCAAATATGTGGTGTTGTATCGTTTTTAACCAATTATGACGTTCTAACCTATTTTCTTTCTCTTTTTGCACTTTTCAACAGTTTTAATGAAATTATGAATATGAAAATGAAAAATTAATATTTTTGAAATAACTATATTATTTATATAAAAAATGTCACATTTATTTTTAGAAAATGTTATGTAATATAATTTTTTATCCTTAAAATGTAAAATAATCATGTGCAAGTGCATGATGTTTGTGCAAATACGCTTGGTTCGAAAAACCGCTTTCTCTTCGTCCGAGAAGCCTGAGACTTGCGGAATCGCATTTACAGCCAGTGAGAAGCTCATTCTTGACAGTACATAAAAGGCTTTGCAAAATATGTGGTGTATCGTTTTTCATTAATTACGACCTTCTAACCCATTTTCATTTGTTTTTTGCAGTTTTTATGGAATTATGATTATGAATATAAAAATTATTAATTTTTAAATAACTAATATTTATATGAAAAATTTCATATTTTGGTCAGAAAATGTTTTGTATTATCATATCTCATCATAAACATGTAAAATAATTATAGGGAAATGCATGCTGTTTGTGCATAAACCCTTGGTTCGAAAAACCGCTTTCTCTCCAAACTAGAAACCTGAGACATGCGGAATCGCATTTACGAGAATAAGAAGCTCATTCTTTACAGCAAATGAAATGCTTTGCCAAATATGTGTTGTTGTATCGATATTTTATTCATTCTGAGTTTCTAACACTTTTTTTTATTTTCGTTTTATGCAGTTTTTAACAGTATTTATGAAACTATGATAATGAAATATAATACTTTTTAAAAACCAATATTTATATGAAAAATGTCATATTTTTAACAGAAAATGTTTTGTAATATCATATCCTATCATAAACATGTAAAATAATCACGGGGAAATGCTTGCTGTTTGTGTACATACGCATGGTTCGAAAAACCGCTTTCTCTTCGTCCTGGAAGTCTGAGACTTGCGGAATCGCATTTTCAGCCAGTTAGAAGCTCATTCTTGACAAGACATGAAAGGATTTGCCAAATATGTGTTGTTATATTGTTTTTCATTAATTATGATTTCTAACCAATTTTCATTCGTTTCTTGAGGTTTTTATGAAATTATCAATATGAATATGAAAATTAATACTTTTAAAAAAACTATAATATTTAAATGAAAAATGTCAAATTTTGGTCAGAAATTATTTTGTAATATCGTATCTTTTAAAAAACATGTAAATTTATCATGGGAAAGTGCATGATGTTTGTGCAATACGCTTGGTTCGAAAATCCGCTTTCTCTTCGTCCTAGATGCCTGAGACTTGCGGAATCGCATTTACAGCCAGTTAGAAGCTCATTCTTGACAAGACATGAAAGGATTTGCCAAATATGTGTTGTATCGATTTTCTTTTTTTATGACTTTCTAACCAACTTTTTTCGTTTTTTGCAGTTTTCAACTGTATTTATGAAACTATGATCATAAAAATTAATAATTTTTAAATAACAATATTTATTATGAAAAATGTCATATTGGTAACAAAAAATGTTTTGTAATATATCTCATCCTAAACATGTAAAATAATCATGGGGAAATGCATGCTTGTTTGTGCAATACGCGTTCTTCGAAAAACCGCTTCCTCTTCGTCCTAGAAGCCTGAGGCTTGAGGAATCGCATTTTCAGCCAGTTAGAAGCTTATTCTTAACAGCACATAAAAGGCTTTCCAAAATATGTGGTGTTGTATCGTTTTTCATTAATTACGACTTTCTAACCCATTTTCTTTTTTTTTTTTGCAGTTTTTATCGAATTATGATTATGAATATAAAAAATATTAATTTTTAAATAACTAATATTTATATGAAAAATTTCATATTTTAGTCAGAAAATGTTTTGTATTATCATATCTCATCATAAACATGTAAAATAATTATAGGGAAATGCATGCTGTTTGTGCATAAACCCTTGGTTCGAAAAACCGCTTTCTCTCCAAACTAGAAACCTGAGACATGCGGAATCGCATTTACGAGAATAAGAAGCTCATTCTTTACAGCAAATGAAATGCTTTGCCAAATATGTGTTGTTGTATCGATTTTTTATTCATTCTGAGTTTCTAACACTTTTTTTTATTTTCGTTTTTTGCAGTTTTTAACAGTATTTATGAAACTATGATAATGAAATATTATACTTTTTAAAAACCAATATTTATATGAAAAATGTCATATTTTTAACAAAAAATGTTTTGTAATATCATATCCTATCATAAACATGTAAAATAATCACGGGGAAATGCTTGCTGTTTGTGTACATACGCTTGGTTCGAAAAACCGCTTTCTCTTCGTCCTAGAAGCCTGAGACTTGCGGAATCGCATTTTCAGTCAGTTAGAAGCTCATTCTTGACAAGACATGAAAGGATTTGCCAATATGTATTGTTTTTCATTAATAATGATTTCTAACCAATTTTCATTCGTTTTTTAAAGTTTTATGAAATTATCAATATGAATATGAAAATTAATACTTTTTAAATAACTATAATATTTAAATGAAAAATGTCAAATTTTGGTCAGAAAATATTTTGTATATCATATCTTATCAAAAACATGTAAATTTATCATGGGAAAGTGCATGATGTTTGTGCAATACGCTTGGTTCGACAATCCGCTTTCTCTTCGTCCTAGAAGCCTGAGACTTGCGGAATCGCATTTACAGCCAGTTAGAAGCTCATTCTTGACAAGACATGAAAGGATTTGCCAAATATGTGTTGTTGTATCGATTTTCATTTATTATGACTTTCTAACCAACTTTTTTCGTTTTTTGCAGTTTTCAACTGTATTTATGAAACTATGATCATAAAAATTTATAATTTTTAAATAACAATATTTATTATGAAAAATGTCATATTGGTAACAAAAAATGTTTTGTAATATATCTCATTCTAAACATGTAAAATAATCATGGGGAAATGCATGCTTGTTTGTGCATATACGCTTGATTCGAAAAACCGCTTTCTCTTCGTCCTAGAAGCCTGAGGCTTGCGGAATCGCATTTTCAGCTATTTAGAAGCTTATTCTTAACAGCACATAAAAGGCTTTGCCAAATATGTGGTGTTGTATCGTTTTTAACCAATTATGACGTTCTAACCTATTTTCTTTCTCTTTTTGCAGTTTTCAACAGTTTTAATGAAATTATGAATATGAATATGAAAAATTTATATTTTTGAAATAACTAAATTATTTCTATAAAAAATGTCATATTTTGTTTAGAAAATGTTCTGTAATATAATATTTTATAAATTAAATGTAAAATAATCATGCGCACGTGCATGATGTTTGTGCAAATACGCTTGGTTCGAAAAACCGCTTTCTCTACGTCCTAGAAGCCTGAGACTTGCGGAATCGCATTTACAGCCAGTGAGAAGCTCATTCTTGACAGTACATAAAAGGCTTTGCAAAATACGTGGTGTTGTATCGTTTTTCATCAATTACGACTTTCTAACCCATTTTCATTCGTTTTTTGCAGTTTTTATGGAATTATGATTATAAAAATTATTAATTTTTAACTCACTATAATATTTATGTGAAAAATTTCATTTTTTGGTCAGAAAATGTTTTGTAATATCATATCTCATCAAAAACATGTAAAATAATTATAGGGAAATGCATGCTGTTTGTGCATATACCCTTGGTTCGAAAAACTGCTTTCTCTTCGTACTAGAAACCTGAGACATGCGAAATCGCATTTTCAGCCAGTTAGAAGCTTATTTTTTTACAGCACATGAAGGCTTTGCCAAATATGTGTTGTTATATTGTTTTTCATTAATTATGATTTCTATCCCATTTTCATTCGTTTTTTGAGGTTTTTACGAAATTATGAATATGAATATGAAAATTAATTCTTTTTTAAATAACTATAATATTTAAATGAAAAATGTCATATTTTGGTCAGAAAATGTTTTGTAATATCATATCAAAAACATGTAAATTTATCATGGGCAAGTGCATGATGTTTGTGCAAATACGCTTGGTTCGAAAAACCGCTTTCTATTCGTCCTAGAAGCCTGAGACTTGCGGAATCGCATTTACAGCCAGTGAGAAGCTCATTCTTGACAGTACATAAAAGGTTTTGCAAAATATGTGGTGTTGCATCGTTTTTAATCAATTATGACAATCAACTATTACCAACTATTATCAACTATTATCAACTATTTTCATTCGTTTTTTGCAGTTTTTATGGAATTATGATTCTGAAAAGAAAATGATATATTTTGATAAAAACAATCCATTTAAAAAAAATTTAAAATTATTTTCAAACCATAAATTTTGCACTTTTAATGGTTTTTAGTTAAATGATGCTAATGAATATTAAAAGTCATATTTTTCACAATACATTTTAAAAACTTGATTTATCAAGTTTATCATATCATATTCTTTATTAAATTATTTCACTTTTTTTTTTACAGTTTTTCATTAAATTATTATATATATAATATATATCATAACTTCCTTTTTTTTATACATTTATTTCATATTCATATGAAAAAAATGTCATTTTTGCCAAACATGTTTATCATGAATTCTTTTCCGTTCACTTACTGCACTTTTTCAACTGTTTTTCATGAAAATATGCTTATGTATATGAAAATTAAAATTTTACAAATTAATTGCATATTTATGTAAAATGTCATAATTTTGTCAAACCATGGTTTGTCATGTGAAAGTTTTTAGTTCATGTATTGCACTTTTGAATGGTTTTTAATAAAATTATGCTTATGAATATAAAAATTCATATTTTTTGAAAAAGTAAATTTTTTTATGAACTTATGGTTTTGAATATGAAGTAATATTTTAATAAAAAAAAAAAAATTTATAAAAGAAAGTCAGATTTGTTTCAATCTATTGTTTGTCATTACAGTTGTTGCGATGAACATTTGCACTTTTGTTAGATTTTTATCATGCCCAAACGAAACTTAATTCTTACCTAAAGCTCTTTCCTGTTTGGATAAGAAGACATACTAGCCGGAGATGTGTGAGCCCAGATAAAGACTCCCTGTATACCTTACGTACTTACATCGTAAATATTCTATCGACACTGAACAGACAAAGGACACTTCATCATTACCACTTCATGCCTTTATGGCCTGTCTTACCTTCGTCATCAAACATAACAACATACAAAGTACAATTCCAACAATCAATACAAGAATCAATCCTTAAACAAAGTAGTGTTTAACACTCGTAAATAAATTCCTAAAATTCTAAAAAATTTGGAGTGTAATTACAACTATGCCCATATTGTTATAGAATTTAGACCTAGAGCAGGTATCAGGGTAAGCCAAACATAACAGTCGCGTGAGTCAGATCTTTACCCCAGAGGTGGCCCCGTTTCTATTTAAAGAAAGGATCTTTTTATGGGCTCTCACTTATTTCAGTCCTGAATACTCACTTAGGTAGGCTACGTAGGCCAACAGACCAATTAGTGCACAGTGTTTTGATCCTGCTTGCGTGTATCCACTGTGGGTAATAATCAGACAGATAATTACAGCTAGAACAGTTTCTGTGGGCAGAGGAAGAGTTAGTGAGACATCAGCACTAATAGAATTCAAATTTTTTCAACCAGGGCAGAAACGTAGTCATCCACAATCACGCCCATTAGAATTTCAAAAGGTGACAGTTTAATAGTTGAAGATATGGTCATTCTCATTTTTGTGAGTACTGCCAGGAGAACAACAGTCAAATTTTGGCCTGTTTCAATGCAGGCTTCACCAACACTATTAAAGCTAGTTTAGGCAGAGCAATTTTTACATCTACATCTCTAATGATACCAGCAGAATCACATTGTTACATTTTTTACTTTATGTCCTTTTCAGTAGGCTGACTCTGAAGAATTATTTAGGTCAATATCTGGTATATTGGAGATATGTGTCATCATTGGGATCTCAGGATTTGTATGTTCTCTGTCCAAATCTACTGGTTGTTTTGCTGCTTCCTTAGCTACTTTATCCGCTAACAAATTTCCTCTGAATCACCTTCACGTCCTTTACCACTTTGGCCACTTTGGTAGGGAGTTAAGCAGCATTTAAGAGGTCGCCGATGACAGCTTGTGCAGATGTGTATGGTAATGATTTAGCTTCAACTATTTCATCAGGTAATCTTACAACCGTATATCCACAAAAATACACTTCAGAGGGTTTTGAACATGATCTGTCTACATATAGGAAATCCCCCTCTTCCAGGGCCGTATCTAAAAGATCAGGCCTACAAGAGGTCTCTTGTTTAATGTGTTTAAGGGAACCGTGTGCGTCGTCAAAACCATCTATGGCAATAAAGTATAGCAGATCACGCAGCGCTACTACAGCTGAATGCGGCTGAGAAGAAGGCTTAATGGTTAAGTTTTCTGTCCCCAAGAGCGTGATTTTGTATCCAGGTCTACGTCGTGCTGTGTTGAGGTTATGTAAAATAGCTGTTACCTGATGTGATGTGTACAGTATCAAAGGATGTGACAGCACCATTTTCTCAGCATCCCAGTCAGGTGTATCAGAGCCGCAGCAGCCACTGCACTGTAAGCATAAGGTCAACCCTTGTGCTATGTTGTCTAAAGACTTTAAAAGATACACAACAGGGCGATAGCTGTCACCATAGTCCTTTCTCTTTTATAGTTGTCATTATGCAGGGCTCTAGGAGGCTTTCCTTTACAGTGGTTACAGAAAAGACGATGACGGCAGTCTCTCACACTGTGGCCGGGTTTCAGGCAACCATATCAGAGTTTCTTCTCCTTTATATAGTTGCGTCACTCAACTAACACCATCTCAGTGAACTTGTAGCATGCGTGTAGTTGGTGTCTATTATCTTGACATGAAACCTTAACTTTCCCCTGTTCTGACTTGTGTTTTTCATTTTTAGTGACTATTTGAGTGGTAAACACACTTGCTTTGGTTTTCTTCACATCTCTGAGGTTTCTCTTCTCAGTGATAGAATCTGACAAATGAAGGGCATGAAAGGACGTAATTGGATTACAAGCAATCTCGGCTTCATCTGACGTGAATCGAGCAAACTCTTTGAAACTTGGAAATTCTTGATTCTCATTTAGGCTTTGCGTGACTTGTCGGTTCCAGCGTAAAGCTGCCCAGTCTGGTAGTTTGTGAACGAGCTTCCTATTTTCTTCCCAGTCGTTTAATATGTGGAGACCCTTGACATGAGGCATGGCATCTTAACAAGCATTCAGAAAATCTGAGAAGCGTCTCAGTCCTTCAGCATCCTTCGATGGAATTCTCGGCCAGTAGGTGAGCTTTAAAGACTGCCGTGCTGGGCCACCAACAGACTTTTTTAGGTAGTATAGTTTTTCGGCTGGCGTGATTGCCCTTTGGTCTATGAGTGAAGTGAATGCTGCCTTCCATTCAATGAATTGTATGGGATCGCCATTGAAGACAAATGGCTCAGGAACAGGAAGCCTATTTAAGGCTATGTTGTCTTGAAAGAGCTAAATGAGAGAGGGAATGTCTGTATGATGGGGCGTTGCAACTTGAGAAAGGGGCACTGTAGTTACAGGTGTATTCTTTGCTTCCATGTTCCTTTCCTTTTTGAGATAAATAGCATCCTTGTGATCCGTCTCCCTTTCGTAGATCTTCAACTTGGCTTGAGCGGCCCTTATCTCTTTCGCTGCCTGTAATCGCTCCAACTTACGCCTTTGTGCCTTTAGAGCTTTGCGTTGTTGTTCCTCTAGCTCTCTTATAGATTCCTTTTGCTTTTCTTCTTCCAGCAGCATCTGATAATATATTTCCTTTACTGCTAGTTCAGCTGCTGCATCCACGCGTTTTACTATCATGGATGAAGTTATGGAGTAGTGATCGGACTGGCTGTGACTTGTCCAAGAAGCTGCAGATCCATAGACAGACTTTGCATAGTCGGGGCGGAGCAGTTCGTGAAGGCGGTGTCTTTCCTGCGGCTCATCAAACCCGCTTTTCTCATTTATAGCTCTGCTGTATGCAATGTTGATGATTTCTGCGGTCACAGCTTCACACGTATCAACTCTTCTTCTTATGTCGGTGGAGGGTGAGGTGAGATTTCGAATTTCATAATAAATGTTCATCATGTCTTCTTTACTTTTCTTAAGCTTGTCAATGAGAGGCCAGAGCTGACTCTCTGACATATAAGTCTTTAGCTGATCTCTTGCCTTCCTTGCGTGGAGCTTCCACTGTTCGTACATGGCAAACAGCTTTTTCTCTTTTCTCTTGGCCTCTTCATATTGATGCATCTTCTCTGTAGGATGGCGTGTGCGTTCAGAGCGTCTTGGACCTTCAAGAGCATTATCATCCTTATTAAATTTGCCTTGGAGATCAGTTAGACATTGTTGTTTAACTTCATTTGTTTCCTTCAGACACGATCGCTCTGATTGGTCTACCATTATGTGGGTTTCACCCTGTAAATCTTCATGCTGGTAACCAGCCATCTGCTCCTCCACCTCTATCTCATTTCCTGACTGTGACATTATCACTTTAAATTTTTAACTCTAATGGCGAAAGAAGACCCCCTTAACAGATATGGAAAAGCCCTGAATATGAACTGTATAAACATAAAATATCAGAACATAAATTTAAGCAGCTGTCACATATGCATGTACATATAGACACTAGAATTATTGTAAATGTCAGTGTAAATACCGCAATGAACAAGGTATCAACAATAATAAATTCAAATGAGGGAAATGTGAATGTTAAATCCTCAATAAACACTGTTAACTAGGTGGATAAATGCAAAATCCAAAAAACAAAAGTCTATGTCCTTAATTAGACAAAGTCCATGTGGATGCCTGCAGGCATGGGCACAAATATAATCACAGTTTATCTTGAGCCGGTGAGAATTGAATGTTCAATCCGAGAAGCCGTTCATCCGTTGCTCGCCGTATTGTCGTACTATAGTAGATTAATACTCACGATCTTGCATCAATGTCCGTATGTGTGGCTGTACTTGACCATTGCACCGAATCTGTGAGACCGCTGTCCAAAATATAGGTCAGGCGCGAGGAAGCAGCTTGATGAGTCCACGCTGATGCCTTGTGACGGTGATGTAGCAGAAGATGCGCTTTGATGACCCTCCGTGGCCCGTTGTAGACAACAGTTATTGAAATCGATGCAGGGTCGAACTCTTACTGTAGCAAACCCACAGCCAGGTCTCTGGGCTTTGTGTTAGAGGATATAGTTCTGCAGTTCAAGTCGATCTTCCGGTCACCTATACAAAGAACTGCATACCTGTCGACCGCTCTCACATTCCCACTTGTGAGACGGCTAAAAAATGGAGTCATCTGGCAAAAATAGTGGATGAAATACAACCACTGAAGGACTATGTAGTAGGTCTTTTTGATCACCTTCAATGGTGAAGCGTACTGATGTTTCAAAAAGCCTTTATTTTGTGTTCAGCCGTCAGCCTTTTCTTTGGGAAACACAAAATCTAACTTTCCTTGATGAAAAACCTTTTCTTAGTGAAACACCGTAAGAGCTACAGAACAGATAAATAACAAATAATACAATCAGCTCTTACAAACATAAACATGAATAGCCATTTATAAGAAACCCTTTTGTGATGTCACACAATGATGTCACAGATGTGACAGTGATAACAACACATTAAAACACTTCTTCACAGTTAAATAGATTAACCCACATATTAATGCATATACACATTAAACAAATAAAACATAGTACCTTGTTCCCGTTCCAGCTAGGTGCTTAATTATCCTTTACTTTCCTTAAGAACCTTGTACGAATTTCAGAGCATTTTAGCGACATGACTTTCCTTTTCAATGTGTGCATCACACTAACTACTGGGGGCGGAGTTAAAGGACAATACTGTATGGGGCGGGGTTAAAGGACTATACCATATTGGGGCGGAGTTAAAGGACTATATCGTATGGGGGCGGAAGAGACCAAACAAAATGGAGCTCAAAAGGATTACCTTATTTACTCTTTTCTTATAGTTAGTTACACCGGTCCCAAGCTCGGATAAATGGGGAAGTTGCGTTAGGAAGGGCATCCAGCGTAAAATATGTGCCAAATCGAATATGCGGGTCACGATTAAGAATTTCATACCGGATCGGTCGAGGCCCGGGTTAACAACGACCGCTACAGGCATCGTTTGCCAACAGGGTACCAGTGGAAATTGGGCTACTGTTAGTCGAAGGAGGAGAAGCAGAGGAGGAAGATGTCTACAGAGATGGCAGGAAAAGGAGAAGTGTAGGAGAGTGGAGGTTCGGGTTGGTACTTTAAATGTTGGTTCTATGACTGGTATAGGGAGAGAGGTAGCTGATATGATGGAGAGGAGAAAGGTAGATATGTTGTGTGTTCAGGAGACCAAGTGGAAAGGGAGTAAGGCCAGGAACATTGGAGTTGGGTTTAAACTGTTCTATTATGGCGTGGATGGAAAGAGAAATGGTGTAGTGGTGTTTTTGAAGGAAGAGTACAGTAAGAGTGTAGTGGAGGTGAAGTAAGTTTCTGATAGGGTGATGAATGTGAAGCTGGAAGTTGAAGGGATGATGATAAATGTCATCAGTGCCTATGCTCCATAAGTCAGCTGTGAGATGGAGAAGAAGGAATGATTCTGGAGTGAACTAGATGAAGTGGTAGATGGTGTACCTAGAAATGAACGATTGGTGATTGGGGCAGACTTTAATGGACATGTAGGTGAAGGGAACAGAGGTGATGAGGAGGTGATGGGTAGGTATGGTTTTAAGGAGAGGAATGTGGAAGGGCAGATGGTGGTAGATTTTGCTAAAATAACGGAAATGGCAGGAGGAAGGAGGATCATAGGGTGACCTATAAGAGTGGAGGAAGGTGCACACAGGTGGATTATGTTCTATGTAGGAGATGCAACCTGAAGAAGATTGGAGACTGTAAGGTGTTGGCAGGGGACAGTGTAGCTAGACAGCATCGGATGGTGGTCTGTAGGATGGTTTTGGAGGCAAAGAAGAAGAGGAGGCAAGTAGTGACTGAAAGACGAATAAGATGGTGGAAAATGAAGGAGGAAGAGTGTAGTGTGAGGTTCAGGGAAGAGGTTAGACAGAGGCTCGGTGGCGGTGAAGAGGTGCTGGATGATTTGGAAACTACCGCAGGAGTGATAAGGGATGCTAGAAACGTACTTGGTGTGACATCTGGAAATAGAAAGGAAGACAAAGAGACGTGGTGGTGGAATGAGGAAGTGCAGGAGATCATAAGGGGAAAAAGGTTAACAAAACAGAAGTGGGATCGACAGAATGATGAGAAAAGTAGGCAGGAGTACAAGGAGATGCAGCAGCAGGTGAAGAGGGATGTGGCGAAAGCCAAGGAAAAGGCATACAAGGAGCTGTATGAGAGGTTGAACACTGAGGAAGGAGAAAAGGATTTGTACCGATTGGCCAGGCAAAGGGACCGAGCTGGGAAGGATGTGTTGCAAGTAAGAGCAATAAAGGATGGAAATGTGTTGACTAGTGAGGAAAGTGTGTTGAGAAGGTTGAGGGAGTATTTTAAACAGCTGATGAACGAGGAAAATGAGAGAGAGAGAGAGAGAGAGAGAGAGAGAGAGAGAGAGAGAGAGAGAGAGAGAGAGAGAGAGAGAGAGAGAGAGAGAGAGAGAGAGAGAGAGAGAGAGAGAGAGAGAGAGAGAGAGAGAGAGGTTGGATGATGTGGAATTAGTGAAGCAGGAAGTGGATAGGATTCGTAGAGAGGAAGTGAGAGCAGCATTTAAGAGGATTAAGATCTTTGAGCAACAGTATGGTTTCATGCCGAGAAAGAGCACCACAGACACATTATTTGCTATGAGAATGTTGATGGAGAAGTATAACGAAGGACAGAAGGAATAGCATTGTGTATTTGTGGATTTAGAGAAAGCGTACGACAGGGTGCCAAGAGAGGAGTTGTGGTATTCTATGAGGAAGTCAGTTGTGTCAGAGAAGTATGTGAGGGTAGTGCAGGACATGTATGAGGACAGTGTGACAGCAGTGCAGTGTGCAGTAGGAACGACAGACTGGTAAAAGGTGAAGGCTGGACTGCATCAAGGATCGGCCCTGAGCCCTTTTCTGTTTGCAGTGGTGATGGACGAGGTCAGACAGGAGTCTCCCTGGACTATAATGTTTGCGCATTATATTGCGATTTGTGGTGAGAGTAGTGAGCAGGTCAAGAAGAGCCTGGAGAGGTGGAGGTACATGCTGGAAAGAAGGGGAATGAAAGTCAGTAGGAGTAAGACAGAGTACATGTGCGTAAATGAAAACGAGGGCAGTGGAGTGGTGCGGTTGCAGGGAGAAGAGGTGGAGAAGGTGGTGGAGTTCAGGTACCTGGGAACAACAGTGCATAGTAATGGAGAGTGTGTTAATAGTTATTGTAAAAACCTGAATATTCATATTCAATAAGCACAAATAAATAAATAAAAATGTTAAAAAGTGCAATCCGTGAACTAAAAACTTTTACATGACAAACCATGGGTTGACAAAAGTATGATTTTTTACATAACAAAATATGATGGTCAATTAAGAAAATATGAATTTTTATATTCAGAAGCATATGTTCATGGAAAACCTTTAAAAAAAATTGCCATTAAGAAACAAAAAACTAAAAAGTGACCATACATATTGAAAGGCATTATTCATGAAAAACTGTAAAAAGAAATGGTAAAAATTCAATGAAAAACTTTTCATTTTCATAAGCAACATTTAACTAAAAACCGTTGAAAGTGCAAAAATTCAAGACACAATGGTTTGAAAAAAATGACTTTTTTTAAATAATTATTTTAATTAAAATATTACATTTTATATTCATAACCATAATTTCATTAAAGAAATTGTTAACTTTTCCATAAAATTATGAATTATAGTAAAAATATGAATTTTTATATTCATAGCATCATTTAACTAAAATTCGTTAAAAGTGCAAAAAAATCTGCGCAAAACATGATGACAAACAATGGTTTGAAAAAATGTAAATTTTTATAAAAAATTTGTTGCGAGAAAAGCGAGATACTTTCCAGCAATATCCGAAGGTAAAACACGCATCAAGGTAAGTTTTAGGATACTTGCTTGCTTGCGGGGATTGTCCCATTTGCCAGCCAATAGGGCTGCATTTGTGTTCGTTTCCTGGTTATGCATTAATTGTTTAATTAATGATAACAATTTCAACCCAGCCATTATGGATGCACAAGCCAGTGCACTCTTTGTCCCAAGCCCGAGTAAATGGGGAGGGTTGCGTTAGGAAGGGCATCCAGTGTAAAACATGTGCCAAATCAAATATGCGGATCACAAATGAGAATTTCATACCGGATCGGTCGAGGCCCGGGTTACCAACGACCGCCACAGGTATCGTTAGCCGACAGGGTACCGGTGGAAATTGGGCTACTGTTGGTCGAAGGAGGAGGAAGACGTCTACAAAGGCGACAGGGAAAGGAGCAGTGTAGGAAAGTGAAGGTTCGGGTTGGTACTTTAAATGTTGGTACTATGACTGGTAAAGGGAGAGAGATAGCTGATATGATGGAGAGGAGAAAGGTAGATATGTTGTATGTTCCGGAGACCAAGTGGAAAGGGAGTAAGGTCAGGAAAATTGGAGGAAAAGGCATATGAGGAGCTGTATGAGAGGTTGAAAACTAAGGAAGGAGAAAAGGATTTATACCGATTGGCCAGGCAGAAGGACCGAGCTGGAAAGGATGTACTGCAAGTTAGAGCAATAAAGGATGAAGAGGGAAATGTGTTGACTAGTGAGGAGAGTGTGTTGAGAAGGTGGAGGGAGTATTTTGAGCAGCTGATGAATGAGGAAAATCAGAGAGAGAGAAGGTTGGATGATGTGGAGTTGGTGAAGCAGGATGTAGATAGGATTAGTAAGGAGGAAGTAAGAGAAGCGATTAAGAGGATGAAGAGTGGAAAGTCGGTTGGACCAGATGACATACCTGTAGAAGCGTGGAGATGTTTAGGAGAGATGGCAGTGGAGTTTTTAACCAGATTGTTTAACAGGATTTTGGAAGGTGAAAAGATGCCTGAGGAATGGAGAAGAAGTGTGCTGGTACCGATCTTTAAGCATAAAGGAGATGTGCAGATCTGCAGTAACTACAGGGGAATTAAGTTGATCAGTCACACCATGATGTTATGGGAAAGAGTAGTGGAAGCCAGGCTGAGAGAAGAGGTGACCATCTGTGGGCAACAGTATGGTTTCATGCCGAGGAAAAGCACCACAGATGCCTTATTTGCTTTGAGAATGTTGATTTAGAAGTATAGAGAAGGACAAAAGGAGTTGCATTGTGTGTTTGTGGATTTAGAGAAAGCATACGACAGAGTGCCAAGAGAGGAGTTGTGGTATTGTATGAGGAAGTCAGGTGTGTCAGAGAAGTATGTGAGGGTGGTGTAGGACAGTGTGACGGCAGTGAAGTGTGCAGTAGATACGACAGACTGGTTCAGGGTAAAAGTTGGACTGCATCAAGGATCGGCCCTGAGCCCTGTTTCCTGTTTGCAGTGGTGATGGACAGGTTGACGGACGAGGTCAGACAGGAGTCTCCATGGTCTATGATGTTTGCGGATGATATTGTGATTTGTGGTGAGAGTAGGGAGCAGGTCGAGAAGAGCCTGGAGAGGTGGAGGTATGCGCTGGAGAGTAGGGGAATGAAAGTCAGTAGGAGTAAGACAGAGTACATGTGTGTGAATGAGAGGGAGGGCAGTGGAGTGATGCGGTTGCAGGGAGAAGAGGTGGAGAAGGTGGAGGAGTTCATGTACCTGGGGTCAACAGTGCAAAGTAATGGAGAGTGTGTTAGAGAAGTAAAGAAAAGAGTGAAGGCAGCGTGGAGTGGGTGGAGAAGAGTGGCAGGAGTGATTTGTGATAGTAGGGTATCTGCAAGAATGAAAGGTAAAGTTTATAGGTCTGTGGTGAGACCTGCGATGTTGTATGGATTAGAGACAGTGGCATTGAGTAAAAGACAGGAGGTGGAGCTGGAGGTAGCAGAGCTGAAGATGTTAAGGTTTTCGTTGGGAGTGACGACGATGGACAAGATTAGAAATGAGTTTATTAGAGGGACAGCGCATGTAGGATGTTTTGATGATGGAGGCGAGATTGAGATGGTTTGAACATGTGCAGAGGAGGGACATGAATTATATTGGTAGAAGAATGCTGAGGATGGAGCCACCAGGTAGGAGGAAAAGAGAAAGGCCAAGGAGGAGGTTCATGGATGTGGTGAGAGAAGACATGCAGGTAGTTGGTGTGAAAGAGGCAGATGTAGAGGACAGGGTGGTATGGAGACGGATGATCTGCTGTGGGGACCCCTAATGGGAGCAGCCGAAAAAAGAAGAAGAAGAAGAATGATAACAATTTCCTTTGGTGGGATGAATCCGTCACGACAATGTGTTCTTAGACATTAAGATGCAAGATTAGAAGAGGTTTCTTTATGGTCTGGCTTAAATAGGTGATTTTGTCTGAAGTATCTGAAAGAATCCACGATAATTTTTATATGCCCGAAAAAAACAGATAAATAAATAAATTATACAATAATAAAAAATTTAAATTTTTATCATAGCTTCACAATCATTCCAAACTCGTCTTTGAACCTTTCAGGAAAAGATACGATGCATAAAATGGGAATGGTGGTTCTGTTTTATTTTAAACCAATGTTTCACTTTCTTTTCCTTCTGTCCTCATGCTCTCAACTATCCGAAATATTTCTTCCGTAGTACATGTAGTACAGACATCCTGCCTGATGAGCCAAATTTAGGTGAAGTTAACCCTAAATTATGGGACTCTCACAAATACGGGGCAGGTTTAATCCAGGTAAAGCCGTATGTATCATGCACTCATGAAAACACACCATCCAGTTTTTGGTAAACAATATCCATTGTTATAAGAGAAGAATGTTGGCATTTTTCCAGTTATTGACAATTTATTGTCACAAAGTGTTTTGATAGAGACACATTCACCTTATAACACACCGATTAATCCAGATTTGAATGCGGATAAAAAATGCTGGAGGCTAACTCAAGATTTACAAGAGATTAATTAAATAGTTATTCCGTTAGCTCCATTGGTGCCCGATATAGCTACCATTGTTAACTCTATATCAGCAACTCACAGATTTTTTACTGTGATTGAACTTTGTTCTGCCATTTTCAGTGTCCTTTTGGCCTCAGAAACGCAGCCGCTTTTTGCGTTTACCTATAGGGGACGTCAATTCACCTGGACCCGTCTTCCTCTGGGTTTTGTTGACTCGCTAGCCGTATTTTCCGCTGTAGTGCACAGAACTTTGGCTGATATACACCTTCCAGAAACAACCTGCATCCTTCAATACGCAAATGACATCCTCAACACTCAAGATATGACAGCACAACGTAGATCTGGTTATGAAATCACGCTCTTGGTGACAGAAAACTTAATCATTAAGCCTTCTTTTCAGCCGCATTCAGCTGTAGTAGCGCTGCGTGATCTGCTAGACTTTATTGACTTAGATGGTTTTAATGATGCACACGATTGCCTTAAACACATTGAACAAGAGACCTCTTGTAGGCCCGATCTTTTAGATACAGCCCTGGAAGAGGGGGATTGCCTATTTGTAGATAGATCATGTTCAAAACCCTCTGATGTGTATTTATGTGGATATGCAGTTGTAAGATTACCTGATGAAATAGTTGAAGCTTAATCATTACCATACACATCTGCACAAGCTGCAAAGTTGGTGGCACTTACAAGTGCATGTCAAATGTCTGAAGGTAATCCACCCTATATGCCACCTGTAGGAATTTTGAGATACCTTTTGGTTATATTTGACAGATTGAGTAAGTGGCCAGAATCATTTCCATGCGCGACAGAGAACGCTAAAACAGTTGTAAAAATATTAATGAAAGAGTTCATCTCTAAATTTTGGATTCCTAGTGTGATTGAAAGTGATAACAGCACACATTTTGCTCCTAAAGTGACACAACTTTTGGTTAAAAGCTTAGCAATTGATTGGCATTTTATTATTTCCTATCACCCACAGTCAGCTGGACTGGTGGAAAGAATGAACAGAACCATTAAGGAATGTGTTACTAAAGCCTGCATTGAAACAGGCCGAAATTGGACTGTTGTTCACCTGGCAGTATTTACAGAAATGAGAATGACCCCATCTTCAACTACTAAACTGTCACCTTTTGAAATTCGAATGGGCCAGGCTTTCCCGACTCCATGGGTCAGGGGACGCACTTGCATTTCTGTCTTAGGTAACCTGGAAGTGATTGTGGACGACTACGTTTCTGCACTGGTTGAAAAATGTAATTCTATTAGTGCTGAATATTCATATTCATTAACACAAATAAATAAATAAAAATGTTAAAAAGTGCAATCCGTGAACTAAAAACTTTTACATGACAAACCATGGGTTGACAAAAGTATGATTTTTTACATAACAAAATATGATGGTCAATTAAGAAAATATGAATTTTTATATTCAGAAGCATATGTTCATGGAAAACCTTTAAAAAAATTGCCATTAAGAAACAAAAAACTAAAAAGTGACCATACAAATCATATTTTGACAAATACGATGACATTTTCATTGAAAATGTGATAGTTATTGTAAAAATATGAATTTTCATATTTATAATCATCATTTAATGAAAAACCACAAAAAAACGTACAATATGCAGGCAAAAGACTCACAATTAAAACCATGGTCTGAGAAAAATAAAACTTTTTAAAAAATAAAAATATGAAATTAATTGGTAAAATTCATGAAAAAAATGTAAAAAGTGCAAATAACAAATCAAGTTTTTACAAGTTATTGTGAAAATATAAATGGTTATATATTTATAAGCATTATTTCGCAAAAAATCTGTAAATGTGCAATAAGTGAACGAAAAAGATATCATGATAAACCATGTTTTGACATGAATATGACTTTTCTCATATAAATATGAAATTGATTGGTAAAATATTAATTTTCATATTGAAAGGCATTATTCATGAAAAACTGTAAAAAGAAATGGTAAAAATTCAATGAAAAACTTTTCATTTTCATAAGCAACATTTAACTAAAAACCGTTGAAAGTGCAAAAATTCAAGACACAATGGTTTGAAAAAAATGACTTTTTTTAAATAATTATTTTAATTAAAATATTACATTTTATATTCATAACCATAATTTCATTAAAGAAATTGTTAACTTTTCCATAAAATTATGAATTATAGTAAAAATATGAATTTTTATATTCATAGCATCATTTAACTAAAATTCGTTAAAAGTGCAAAAAAATCTGCGCAAAACATGATGACAAACAATGGTTTGAAAAAATGTAAATTTTTATAAAAAATTTGTTGCGAGAAAAGCGAGATACTTTCCAGCAATATCCGAAGGTAAAACACGCATCAAGGTAAGTTTTAGGATACTTGCTTGCTTGCAGGGATTGTCCCATTTGCCAGCCAATAGGGCTGCATTTGTGTTCGTTTCCTGGTTATGCATTAATTGTTTAATTAATGATAACAATTTCAACCCAGCCATTATGGATGCACAAGCCAGTGCACTCTTAGTCCCAAGCCCGAGTAAATGGGGAGGGTTGCGTTAGGAAGGGCATCCACTGTAAAACATGTGCCAAATCAAATATGCGGATCACAAATGAGAATTTCATACCGGATCGGTCGAGGCCCGGGTTACCAACGACCGCCACAGGTATCGTTAGCCGACAGGGTACCAGTGGAAATTGGGCTACTGTTGGCCGAAGGAGGAGGAAGACGTCTACAGAGGCGACAGGGAAAGGAGCAGTGTAGGAAAGTGAAGGTTCGGGTTGGTACTTTAAATGTTGGTACTATGACTGGTAAAGGGAGAGAGATAGCTGATATGATGGAGAGGAGAAAGGTAGATATGTTGTATGTTCAGGAGACCAAGTGGAAAGGGAGTAAGGTCAGGAAAATTGGAGGAAAAGGCATATGAGGAGCTGTATGAGAGGTTGGAAACTAAGGAAGGAGAAAAGGATTTATACCGATTGGCCAGGCAGAGCGACCGAGCTGGGAAGGATGTACTGCAAGTTAGAGCAATAAAGGATGAAGAGGGAAATGTGTTGACTAGTGAGGAGAGTGTGTTGAGAAGGTGGAGGGAGTATTTTGAGCAGCTGATGAATGAGGAAAATCAGAGAGAGAGAAGGTTGGATGATGTGGAGTTGGTGAAGCAGGATGTAGATAGGATTAGTAAGGAGGAAGTAAGAGAAGCGATTAAGAGGATGAAGAGTGGAAAGTCGGTTGGACCAGATGACATACCTGTAGAAGCGTGGAGATGTTTAGGAGAGATGGCAGTGGAGTTTTTAACCAGATTGTTTAACAGGATTTTGGAAGGTGAAAAGATGCCTGAGGAATGGAGAAGAAGTGTGCTGGTACCGATCTTTAAGCATAAAGGAGATGTGCAGATCTGCAGTAACTACAGGGGAATTAAGTTGATCAGTCACACCATGATGTTATGGGAAAGAGTAGTGGAAGCCAGGCTGAGAGAAGAGGTGACCATCTGTGGGCAACAGTATGGTTTCATGCCGAGAAAAAGCACCACAGATGCCTTATTTGCTTTGAGAATGTTGATTTAGAAGTATAGAGAAGGACAAAAGGAGTTGCATTGTGTGTTTGTGGATTTAGAGAAAGCGTACGACAGAGTGCCAAGAGAGGAGTTGTGGTATTGTATGAGGAAGTCAGGTGTGTCAGAGAAGTATGTGAGGGTGGTGCAGGACAGTGTGACGGCAGTGAAGTGTGCAGTAGATACGACAGACTGGTTCAGGGTAAAGGTTGGACTGCATCAAGGATCGGCCCTGAGCCCTGTTTCCTGTTTGCAGTGGTGATGGACAGGTTGACGGACGAGGTCAGACAGGAGTCTCCATGGTCTATGATGTTTGCGGATGATATTGTGATTTGTGGTGAGAGTAGGGAGCAGGTCGAGAAGAGCCTGGAGAGGTGGAGGTATGCGCTGGAGAGTAGGGGAATGAAAGTCAGTAGGAGTAAGACAGAGTACATGTGTGTGAATGAGAGGGAGGGCATGCGGTTGCAGGGAGAAGAGGTGGAGAAGGTGGAGGAGTTCATGTACCTGGGGTCAACAGTGCAAAGTAATGGAGAGTGTGTTAGAGAAGTAAAGAAAAGAGTGAAGGCAGCGTGGAGTGGGTGGAGAAGAGTGGCAGGAGTGATTTGTGATAGTAGGGTATCTGCAAGAATGAAAGGTAAAGTTTATAGGTCTGTGGTGAGACCTGCGATGTTGTATGGATTAGAGACAGTGGCATTGAGTAAAAGACAGGAGGTGGAGCTGAAGGTAGCAGAGCTGAAGATGTTAAGGTTTTTGTTGGGAGTGACGACGATGGACAAGATTAGAAATGAGTTTATTAGAGGGACAGCGCATGTAGGATGTTTTGATGATGGAGGCGAGATTGAGATGGTTTGAACATGTGCAGAGGAGGGACATGAATTATATTGGTAGAAGAATGCTGAGGATGGAGCCACCAGGTAGGAGGAAAAGAGAAAGGCCAAGGAGGAGGTTCATGGATGTGGTGAGGGAAGACATGCAGGTAGTTGGTGTGAAAGAGGCAGATGTAGAGGACAGGGTGGTATGGAGACGGATGATCTGCTGTGGGGACCCCTAATGGGAGCAGCCAAAAGAAGAAGAAGAAGAAGAATGATAACAATTTCCTTTGGTGGGATGAATCCGTCACGACAATGTGTTCTTAGACATTAAGATGCAAGATTAGAAGACGTTTCTTTATGGTCTGGCTTAAATAGGTGATTTTGTCTGAAGTATCTGAAAGAATCCACGATAATTTTTATATGCCCGAAAAAAATAGATAAATAAATAAATTATACAATAATAAAAAATTAAAATTTTTATCATAGCTTCACAATCATTCCAAACTCGTCTTTGAACCTTTCAGGAAAAGATACGATGCATAAAATGGGAATGGTGGTTCTGTTTTATTTTAAACCAATGTTTCACTTTCTTTTCCTTCTGTCCTCATGCTCTCAACTATCCGAAATATTTCTTCCGTAGTACATGTAGTACAGACATCCTGCCTGATGAGCCAAATTTGGGTGAAGTTAACCCTAAATTATGGGCCTCTCACAAAGACGGGGCAGGTTTAATCCAGGTAAAGCCGTATGTATCATGCACTCATAAAAACACACCATCCATTCATTCATTCATTCATTCAGAAGAAGGGGGAGTGGTGGCTCCAGCGGTTAAGGCGCTGGGTTGCCGATCGGAAGGTCTGGGGTTCAAGCCCCGGTATCGCCAAGCTGCCACTCTTGGGCCCTTGAGCAAGGCCCTTAACCCTCTATTCTCCGGGGGTGCCTTACGAAGGAAATATCAAGGTCCGTGACGTGGGGCCGCCTTCCCGTGGGCTCACCACCTGCAGGAGGGCCCGTAAGGGACGGTGCTGTGAGGATTGGGCAGCAGTCGAAGGCGGGGGCCTGCTTAGACTGCTGCCCCCACGACCCGAAATACGGATAAGCGGGAGAAAATGAATGAATGAATGAATAAGAGAAGAATGTTGGCATTTTTCCAGTTATTGACAATTTATTGTCACAAAGTGTTTTGATAGAGACACATTCACCTTATAACACACCGATTAATCCAGATTTGAATGCGGATAAAAAATGCTGGAGGCTAACTCAAGATTTACAAGAGATTAATTAAATAGTTATTCCGTTAGCTCCATTGGTGCCCGATATAGCTACCATTGTTAACTCTATATCAGCAACTCACAGATTTTTTACTGTGATTGAACTTTGTTCTGCCATTTTCAGTGTCCTTTTGGCCTCAGAAACGCAGCCGCTTTTTGCGTTTACCTATAGGGGACGTCAATTCACCTGGACCCGTCTTCCTCTGGGTTTTGTTGACTCGCTAGCCATATTTTCCGCTGTAGTGCACAGAACTTTGGCTGATATACACCTTCCAGAAACAACCTGCATCCTTCAATACGCAAATGACATCCTCAACACACAAGATATGACAGCACAACGTAGATCTGGTTCTGAAATCACGCTCTTGGTGACAGAAAACTTAATCATTAAGCCTTCTTTTCAGCCGCATTCAGCTGTAGTAGCGCTGCGTGATCTGCTAGACTTTATTGACTTAGATGGTTTTAATGATGCACACGATTGCCTTAAACACATTGAACAAGAGACCTCTTGTAGGCCCGATCTTTTAGATACAGCCCTGGAAGAGGGGGATTGCCTATTTGTAGATAGATCATGTTCAAAACCCTCTGATGTGTATTTATGTGGATATGCAGTTGTAAAATTACCTGATGAAATAGTTGAAGCTTAATCATTACCATACACATCTGCACAAGCTGCAAAGTTGGTGGCACTTACAAGTGCATGTCAAATGTCTGAAGGTAATCCACCCTATATGCCACCTGTAGGAAATTTGAGATACCTGTTGGTTATATTTGACAGATTGAGTAAGTGGCCAGAATTATTTCCATTCGCGACAGAGAACGCTAAAACAGTTGTAAAAATATTAATGAAAGAGTTCATCTCTAAATTTTGGATTCCTAGTGTGATTGAAAGTGATAACAGCACACATTTTGCTCCTAAAGTGACACAACTTTTGGTTAAAAGCTTAGCAATTGATTGGCATTTTAATATTTCCTATCACCCACAGTCAGCTGGACTGGTGGAAAGAATGAACAGAACCATTAAGGAATGTGTTACTAAAGCCTGCATTGAAACAGGCCGAAATTGGACTGTTGTTCACCTGGCAGTATTTACAGAAATGAGAATGACCCCATCTTCAACTACTAAACTGTCACCTTTTGAAATTTGAATGGGCCAGGCTTTCCCGACTCCATGGGTCAGGGGACGCACTTGCATTTCTGTCTTAGGTAACCTGGAAGTGATTGTGGACGACTACGTTTCTGCACTGGTTGAAAAATGTAATTCTATTAGTGCTGAATATTCATATTCATTAACACAAATAAATAAATAAAAATGTTAAAAAGTGCAATCCGTGAACTAAAAACTTTTACATGACAAACCATGGGTTGACAAAAGTATGATTTTTTACATAACAAAATATGATGGTCAATTAAGAAAATATGAATTTTTATATTCAGAAGCATATGTTCATGGAAAACCTTTAAAAAAAATTGCCATTAAGAAACAAAAAACTAAAAAGTGACCATACAAATCATATTTTGACAAATACAATGACATTTTCATTGAAAATGGGATAGTTATTGTAAAAATATGAATTTTCATATTTATAATCATCATTTAATGAAAAACCACAAAAAAAAGTACAATATGCAGGCAAAAGACTCACAATTAAAACCATGGTCTGAGAAAAATAAAACTTTTAAAAAAATAAAAATATGAAATTAATTGGTAAAATTCATGAAAAAAATGTAAAAAGTGCAAATAACAAATCAAGTTTTTACAAGTTATTGTGAAAATATAAATGGTCATATTCATAAGCATTATTTTGCAAAAAATCTGTAAATGTGCAATAAGTGAACGAAAAAGATATCATGATAAACCATGTTTTGACATTAATATGACTTTTCTCATATAAATATGAAATTGATTGGTAAAATATTAATTTTCATATTGAAAGGCATTATTCATGAAAAACTGTAAAAAGAAATGGTAAAAATTCAATGAAAAACTTTTCATTTTCATAAGCAACATTTAACTGAAAACCGTTGAAAGAGCAAAAATTCAAGACACAATGGTTTGAAAAAAATTACTTTTTTTTAATAATTATATTTAATTTAAATATTACATTTTATATTCATAACCATAATTTCATTAAAGAAATTGTTAACTTTTCCATAAAATTATGAATTATAGTAAAAATATGAATTTTTATATTCATAGCATCATTTAACTAAAATTCGTTAAAAGTGCAAAAAAATCTGCGCAAAACATGATGACAAACAATGGTTTGAAAAAATTTAAATTTTTATAAAAAATTTGTTGCGAGAAAAGCGAGATACTTTCCAGCAATATCCGAAGGTAAAACACGCATCAAGGTAAGTTTTAGGATACTTGCTTGCTTGCGGGGATTGTCCCATTTGCCAGCCAATAGGGCTGCATTTGTGTTCGTTTCCTGGTTATGCATTAATTGTTTAATTAATGATAACAATTTCAACCCAGCCATTATGGATGCACAAGCCAGTGCACTCTTAGTCCCAAGCCCGAGTAAATGGGGAGGGTTGCGTGAGGAAGGGCATCCAGTGTAAAACATGTGCCAAATCAAATATGCGGATCACAAATGAGAATTTCATACCGGATCGGTCGAGGCCCGGGTTACCAACGACCGCCACAGGTATCGTTAGCCGACAGGGTACCAGTGGAAATTGGGCTACTGTTGGCCGAAGGAGGAGGAAGACGTCTACAGAGGCGACAGGGAAAGGAGCAGTGTAGGAAAGTGAAGGTTCGGGTTGGTACTTTAAATGTTGGTACTATGACTAGTAAAGGGAGAGAGATAGCTGATATGATGGAGAGGAGAAAGGTAGATATGTTGTATGTTCAGGAGACCAAGTGGAAAGGGAGTAAGGTCAGGAAAATTGGAGGAAAAGGCATATGAGGAGCTGTATGAGAGGTTGGAAACTAAGGAAGGAGAAAAGGATTTATACCGATTGGCCAGGCAGAGCGACCGAGCTGGGAAGGATGTACTGCAAGTTAGAGCAATAAAGGATGAAGAGGGAAATGTGTTGACTAGTGAGGAGAGTGTGTTGAGAAGGTGGAGGGAGTATTTTGAGCAGCTGATGAATGAGGAAAATCAGAGAGAGAGAAGGTTGGATGATGTGGAGTTGGTGAAGCAGGATGTAGATAGGATTAGTAAGGAGGAAGTAAGAGAAGCGATTAAGAGGATGAAGAGTGGAAAGTCGGTTGGACCAGATGACATACCTGTAGAAGCGTGGAGATGTTTAGGAGAGATGGCAGTGGAGTTTTTAACCAGATTGTTTAACAGGATTTTGGAAGGTGAAAAGATGCCTGAGGAATGGAGAAGAAGTGTGCTGGTACCGATCTTTAAGCATAAAGGAGATGTGCAGATCTGCAGTAACTACAGGGGAATTAAGTTGATCAGTCACACCATGATGTTATGGGAAAGAGTAGTGGAAGCCAGGCTGAGAGAAGAGGTGACCATCTGTGGGCAACAGTATGGTTTCATGCCGAGAAAAAGCACCACAGATGCCTTATTTGCTTTGAGAATGTTGATTTAGAAGTATAGAGAAGGACAAAAGGAGTTGCATTGTGTGTTTGTGGATTTAGAGAAAGCGTACGACAGAGTGCCAAGAGAGGAGTTGTGGTATTGTATGAGGAAGTCAGGTGTGTCAGAGAAGTATGTGAGGGTGGTGCAGGACAGTGTGACGGCAGTGAAGTGTGCAGTAGATACGACAGACTGGTTCAGGGTAAAGGTTGGACTGCATCAAGGATCGGCCCTGAGCCCTGTTTCCTGTTTGCAGTGGTGATGGACAGGTTGACGGACGAGGTCAGACAGGAGTCTCCATGGTCTATGATGTTTGCGGATGATATTGTGATTTGTGGTGAGAGTAGGGAGCAGGTCGAGAAGAGCCTGGAGAGGTGGAGGTATGCGCTGGAGAGTAGGGGAATGAAAGTCAGTAGGAGTAAGACAGAGTACATGTGTGTGAATGAGAGGGAGGGCATGCGGTTGCAGGGAGAAGAGGTGGAGAAGGTGGAGGAGTTCATGTACCTGGGGTCAACAGTGCAAAGTAATGGAGAGTGTGTTAGAGAAGTAAAGAAAAGAGTGAAGGCAGCGTGGAGTGGGTGGAGAAGAGTGGCAGGAGTGATTTGTGATAGTAGGGTATCTGCAAGAATGAAAGGTAAAGTTTATAGGTCTGTGGTGAGACCTGCGATGTTGTATGGATTAGAGACAGTGGCATTGAGTAAAAGACAGGAGGTGGAGCTGAAGGTAGCAGAGCTGAAGATGTTAAGGTTTTTGTTGGGAGTGACGACGATGGACAAGATTAGAAATGAGTTTATTAGAGGGACAGCGCATGTAGGATGTTTTGATGATGGAGGCGAGATTGAGATGGTTTGAACATGTGCAGAGGAGGGACATGAATTATATTGGTAGAAGAATGCTGAGGATGGAGCCACCAGGTAGGAGGAAAAGAGAAAGGCCAAGGAGGAGGTTCATGGATGTGGTGAGGGAAGACATGCAGGTAGTTGGTGTGAAAGAGGCAGATGTAGAGGACAGGGTGGTATGGAGACGGATGATCTGCTGTGGGGACCCCTAATGGGAGCAGCCAAAAGAAGAAGAAGAAGAAGAATGATAACAATTTCCTTTGGTGGGATGAATCCGTCACGACAATGTGTTCTTAGACATTAAGATGCAAGATTAGAAGACGTTTCTTTATGGTCTGGCTTAAATAGGTGATTTTGTCTGAAGTATCTGAAAGAATCCACGATAATTTTTATATGCCCGAAAAAAATAGATAAATAAATAAATTATACAATAATAAAAAATTAAAATTTTTATCATAGCTTCACAATCATTCCAAACTCGTCTTTGAACCTTTCAGGAAAAGATACGATGCATAAAATGGGAATGGTGGTTCTGTTTTATTTTAAACCAATGTTTCACTTTCTTTTCCTTCTGTCCTCATGCTCTCAACTATCCGAAATATTTCTTCCGTAGTACATGTAGTACAGACATCCTGCCTGATGAGCCAAATTTGGGTGAAGTTAACCCTAAATTATGGGCCTCTCACAAAGACGGGGCAGGTTTAATCCAGGTAAAGCCGTATGTATCATGCACTCATAAAAACACACCATCCATTCATTCATTCATTCATTCAGAAGAAGGGGGAGTGGTGGCTCCAGCGGTTAAGGCGCTGGGTTGCCGATCGGAAGGTCTGGGGTTCAAGCCCCGGTATCGCCAAGCTGCCACTCTTGGGCCCTTGAGCAAGGCCCTTAACCCTCTATTCTCCGGGGGTGCCTTACGAAGGAAATATCAAGGTCCGTGACGTGGGGCCGCCTTCCCGTGGGCTCACCACCTGCAGGAGGGCCCGTAAGGGACGGTGCTGTGAGGATTGGGCAGCAGTCGAAGGCGGGGGCCTGCTTAGACTGCTGCCCCCACGACCCGAAATACGGATAAGCGGGAGAAAATGAATGAATGAATGAATAAGAGAAGAATGTTGGCATTTTTCCAGTTATTGACAATTTATTGTCACAAAGTGTTTTGATAGAGACACATTCACCTTATAACACACCGATTAATCCAGATTTGAATGCGGATAAAAAATGCTGGAGGCTAACTCAAGATTTACAAGAGATTAATTAAATAGTTATTCCGTTAGCTCCATTGGTGCCCGATATAGCTACCATTGTTAACTCTATATCAGCAACTCACAGATTTTTTACTGTGATTGAACTTTGTTCTGCCATTTTCAGTGTCCTTTTGGCCTCAGAAACGCAGCCGCTTTTTGCGTTTACCTATAGGGGACGTCAATTCACCTGGACCCGTCTTCCTCTGGGTTTTGTTGACTCGCTAGCCATATTTTCCGCTGTAGTGCACAGAACTTTGGCTGATATACACCTTCCAGAAACAACCTGCATCCTTCAATACGCAAATGACATCCTCAACACACAAGATATGACAGCACAACGTAGATCTGGTTCTGAAATCACGCTCTTGGTGACAGAAAACTTAATCATTAAGCCTTCTTTTCAGCCGCATTCAGCTGTAGTAGCGCTGCGTGATCTGCTAGACTTTATTGACTTAGATGGTTTTAATGATGCACACGATTGCCTTAAACACATTGAACAAGAGACCTCTTGTAGGCCCGATCTTTTAGATACAGCCCTGGAAGAGGGGGATTGCCTATTTGTAGATAGATCATGTTCAAAACCCTCTGATGTGTATTTATGTGGATATGCAGTTGTAAGATTACCTGATGAAATAGTTGAAGCTTAATCATTACCATACACATCTGCACAAGCTGCAAAGTTGGTGGCACTTACAAGTGCATGTCAAATGTCTGAAGGTAATCCACCCTATATGCCACCTGTAGGAAATTTGAGATACCTGTTGGTTATATTTGACAGATTGAGTAAGTGGCCAGAATTATTTCCATTCGCGACAGAGAACGCTAAAACAGTTGTAAAAATATTAATGAAAGAGTTCATCTCTAAATTTTGGATTCCTAGTGTGATTGAAAGTGATAACAGCACACATTTTGCTCCTAAAGTGACACAACTTTTGGTTAAAAGCTTAGCAATTGATTGGCATTTTAATATTTCCTATCACCCACAGTCAGCTGGACTGGTGGAAAGAATGAACAGAACCATTAAGGAATGTGTTACTAAAGCCTGCATTGAAACAGGCCGAAATTGGACTGTTGTTCACCTGGCAGTATTTACAGAAATGAGAATGACCCCATCTTCAACTACTAAACTGTCACCTTTTGAAATTTGAATGGGCCAGGCTTTCCCGACTCCATGGGTCAGGGGACGCACTTGCATTTCTGTCTTAGGTAACCTGGAAGTGATTGTGGACGACTACGTTTCTGCACTGGTTGAAAAATGTAATTCTATTAGTGCTGAATATTCATATTCATTAACACAAATAAATAAATAAAAATGTTAAAAAGTGCAATCCGTGAACTAAAAACTTTTACATGACAAACCATGGGTTGACAAAAGTATGATTTTTTACATAACAAAATATGATGGTCAATTAAGAAAATATGAATTTTTATATTCAGAAGCATATGTTCATGGAAAACCTTTAAAAAAAATTGCCATTAAGAAACAAAAAACTAAAAAGTGACCATACAAATCATATTTTGACAAATACAATGACATTTTCATTGAAAATGGGATAGTTATTGTAAAAATATGAATTTTCATATTTATAATCATCATTTAATGAAAAACCACAAAAAAAAGTACAATATGCAGGCAAAAGACTCACAATTAAAACCATGGTCTGAGAAAAATAAAACTTTTAAAAAAATAAAAATATGAAATTAATTGGTAAAATTCATGAAAAAAATGTAAAAAGTGCAAATAACAAATCAAGTTTTTACAAGTTATTGTGAAAATATAAATGGTCATATTCATAAGCATTATTTTGCAAAAAATCTGTAAATGTGCAATAAGTGAACGAAAAAGATATCATGATAAACCATGTTTTGACATTAATATGACTTTTCTCATATAAATATGAAATTGATTGGTAAAATATTAATTTTCATATTGAAAGGCATTATTCATGAAAAACTGTAAAAAGAAATGGTAAAAATTCAATGAAAAACTTTTCATTTTCATAAGCAACATTTAACTGAAAACCGTTGAAAGAGCAAAAATTCAAGACACAATGGTTTGAAAAAAATTACTTTTTTTTAATAATTATATTTAATTTAAATATTACATTTTATATTCATAACCATAATTTCATTAAAGAAATTGTTAACTTTTCCATAAAATTATGAATTATAGTAAAAATATGAATTTTTATATTCATAGCATCATTTAACTAAAATTCGTTAAAAGTGCAAAAAAATCTGCGCAAAACATGATGACAAACAATGGTTTGAAAAAATTTAAATTTTTATAAAAAATTTGTTGCGAGAAAAGCGAGATACTTTCCAGCAATATCCGAAGGTAAAACACGCATCAAGGTAAGTTTTAGGATACTTGCTTGCTTGCGGGGATTGTCCCATTTGCCAGCCAATAGGGCTGCATTTGTGTTCGTTTCCTGGTTATGCATTAATTGTTTAATTAATGATAACAATTTCAACCCAGCCATTATGGATGCACAAGCCAGTGCACTCTTAGTCCCAAGCCCGAGTAAATGGGGAGGGTTGCGTGAGGAAGGGCATCCAGTGTAAAACATGTGCCAAATCAAATATGCGGATCACAAATGAGAATTTCATACCGGATCGGTCGAGGCCCGGGTTACCAACGACCGCCACAGGTATCGTTAGCCGACAGGGTACCGGTGGAAATTGGGCTACTGTTGGCCGAAGGAGGAGGAAGACGTCTACAGAGGCGACAGGGAAAGGAGCAGTGTAGGAAAGTGAAGGTTCGGGTTGGTACTTTAAATGTTGGTACTATGACTGGTAAAGGGAGAGAGATAGCTGATATGATGGAGAGTAGAAAGGTAGATATGTTGTATGTTCAGGAGACCAAGTGGAAAGGGAGTAAGGTCAGGAAAATTGGAGGAAAAGGCATATGAGGAGCTGTATGAGAGGTTGGAAACTAAGGAAGGAGAAAAGGATTTATACCGATTGGCCAGGCAGAGGGACCGAGCTGGGAAGGATGTACTGCAAGTTAGAGCAATAAAGGATGAAGAGGGAAATGTGTTGACTAGTGAGGAGAGTGTGTTGAGAAGGTGGAGGGAGTATTTTGAGCAGCTGATGAATGAGGAAAATCAGAGAGAGAGAAGGTTGGATGATGTGGAGTTGGTGAAGCAGGATGTAGATAGGATTAGTAAGGAGGAAGTAAGAGAAGCGATTAAGAGGATGAAGAGTGGAAAGTCGGTTGGACCAGATGACATACCTGTAGAAGCGTGGAGATGTTTAGGAGAGATGGCAGTGGAGTTTTTAACCAGATTGTTTAACAGGATTTTGGAAGGTGAAAAGATGCCTGAGGAATGGAGAAGAAGTGTGCTGGTACCGATCTTTAAGCATAAAGGAGATGTGCAGATCTGCAGTAACTACAGGGGAATTAAGTTGATCAGTCACACCATGATGTTATGGGAAAGAGTAGTGGAAGCCAGGCTGAGAGAAGAGGTGACCATCTGTGGGCAACAGTATGGTTTCATGCCGAGGAAAAGCACCACAGATGCCTTATTTGCTTTGAGAATGTTGATTTAGAAGTATAGAGAAGGACAAAAGGAGTTGCATTGTGTGTTTGTGGATTTAGAGAAAGCATACGACAGAGTGCCAAGAGAGGAGTTGTGGTATTGTATGAGGAAGTCAGGTGTGTCAGAGAAGTATGTGAGGGTGGTGTAGGACAGTGTGACGGCAGTGAAGTGTGCAGTAGATACGACAGACTGGTTCAGGGTAAAAGTTGGACTGCATCAAGGATCGGCCCTGAGCCCTGTTTCCTGTTTGCAGTGGTGATGGACAGGTTGACGGACGAGGTCAGACAGGAGTCTCCATGGTCTATGATGTTTGCGGATGATATTGTGATTTGTGGTGAGAGTAGGGAGCAGGTCGAGAAGAGCCTGGAGAGGTGGAGGTATGCGCTGGAGAGTAGGGGAATGAAAGTCAGTAGGAGTAAGACAGAGTACATGTGTGTGAATGAGAGGGAGGGCAGTGGAGTGATGCGGTTGCAGGGAGAAGAGGTGGAGAAGGTGGAGGAGTTCATGTACCTGGGGTCAACAGTGCAAAGTAATGGAGAGTGTGTTAGAGAAGTAAAGAAAAGAGTGAAGGCAGCGTGGAGTGGGTGGAGAAGAGTGGCAGGAGTGATTTGTGATAGTAGGGTATCTGCAAGAATGAAAGGTAAAGTTTATAGGTCTGTGGTGAGACCTGCGATGTTGTATGGATTAGAGACAGTGGCATTGAGTAAAAGACAGGAGGTGGAGCTGGAGGTAGCAGAGCTGAAGATGTTAAGGTTTTCGTTGGGAGTGACGACGATGGACAAGATTAGAAATGAGTTTATTAGAGGGACAGCGCATGTAGGATGTTTTGATGATGGAGGCGAGATTGAGATGGTTTGAACATGTGCAGAGGAGGGACATGAATTATATTGGTAGAAGAATGCTGAGGATGGAGCCACCAGGTAGGAGGAAAAGAGAAAGGCCAAGGAGGAGGTTCATGGATGTGGTGAGAGAAGACATGCAGGTAGTTGGTGTGAAAGAGGCAGATGTAGAGGACAGGGTGGTATGGAGACGGATGATCTGCTGTGGGGACCCCTAATGGGAGCAGCCGAAAAAAGAAGAAGAAGAAGAATGATAACAATTTCCTTTGGTGGGATGAATCCGTCACGACAATGTGTTCTTAGACATTAAGATGCAAGATTAGAAGAGGTTTCTTTATGGTCTGGCTTAAATAGGTGATTTTGTCTGAAGTATCTGAAAGAATCCACGATAATTTTTATATGCCCGAAAAAAACAGATAAATAAATAAATTATACAATAATAAAAAATTTAAATTTTTATCATAGCTTCACAATCATTCCAAACTCGTCTTTGAACCTTTCAGGAAAAGATACGATGCATAAAATGGGAATGGTGGTTCTGTTTTATTTTAAACCAATGTTTCACTTTCTTTTCCTTCTGTCCTCATGCTCTCAACTATCCGAAATATTTCTTCCGTAGTACATGTAGTACAGACATCCTGCCTGATGAGCCAAATTTAGGTGAAGTTAACCCTAAATTATGGGACTCTCACAAATACGGGGCAGGTTTAATCCAGGTAAAGCCGTATGTATCATGCACTCATGAAAACACACCATCCAGTTTTTGGTAAACAATATCCATTGTTATAAGAGAAGAATGTTGGCATTTTTCCAGTTATTGACAATTTATTGTCACAAAGTGTTTTGATAGAGACACATTCACCTTATAACACACCGATTAATCCAGATTTGAATGCGGATAAAAAATGCTGGAGGCTAACTCAAGATTTACAAGAGATTAATTAAATAGTTATTCCGTTAGCTCCATTGGTGCCCGATATAGCTACCATTGTTAACTCTATATCAGCAACTCACAGATTTTTTACTGTGATTGAACTTTGTTCTGCCATTTTCAGTGTCCTTTTGGCCTCAGAAACGCAGCCGCTTTTTGCGTTTACCTATAGGGGACGTCAATTCACCTGGACCCGTCTTCCTCTGGGTTTTGTTGACTCGCTAGCCGTATTTTCCGCTGTAGTGCACAGAACTTTGGCTGATATACACCTTCCAGAAACAACCTGCATCCTTCAATACGCAAATGACATCCTCAACACTCAAGATATGACAGCACAACGTAGATCTGGTTATGAAATCACGCTCTTGGTGACAGAAAACTTAATCATTAAGCCTTCTTTTCAGCCGCATTCAGCTGTAGTAGCGCTGCGTGATCTGCTAGACTTTATTGACTTAGATGGTTTTAATGATGCACACGATTGCCTTAAACACATTGAACAAGAGACCTCTTGTAGGCCCGATCTTTTAGATACAGCCCTGGAAGAGGGGGATTGCCTATTTGTAGATAGATCATGTTCAAAACCCTCTGATGTGTATTTATGTGGATATGCAGTTGTAAGATTACCTGATGAAATAGTTGAAGCTTAATCATTACCATACACATCTGCACAAGCTGCAAAGTTGGTGGCACTTACAAGTGCATGTCAAATGTCTGAAGGTAATCCACCCTATATGCCACCTGTAGGAATTTTGAGATACCTTTTGGTTATATTTGACAGATTGAGTAAGTGGCCAGAATCATTTCCATGCGCGACAGAGAACGCTAAAACAGTTGTAAAAATATTAATGAAAGAGTTCATCTCTAAATTTTGGATTCCTAGTGTGATTGAAAGTGATAACAGCACACATTTTGCTCCTAAAGTGACACAACTTTTGGTTAAAAGCTTAGCAATTGATTGGCATTTTATTATTTCCTATCACCCACAGTCAGCTGGACTGGTGGAAAGAATGAACAGAACCATTAAGGAATGTGTTACTAAAGCCTGCATTGAAACAGGCCGAAATTGGACTGTTGTTCACCTGGCAGTATTTACAGAAATGAGAATGACCCCATCTTCAACTACTAAACTGTCACCTTTTGAAATTCGAATGGGCCAGGCTTTCCCGACTCCATGGGTCAGGGGACGCACTTGCATTTCTGTCTTAGGTAACCTGGAAGTGATTGTGGACGACTACGTTTCTGCACTGGTTGAAAAATGTAATTCTATTAGTGCTGAATATTCATATTCATTAACACAAATAAATAAATAAAAATGTTAAAAAGTGCAATCCGTGAACTAAAAACTTTTACATGACAAACCATGGGTTGACAAAAGTATGATTTTTTACATAACAAAATATGATGGTCAATTAAGAAAATATGAATTTTTATATTCAGAAGCATATGTTCATGGAAAACCTTTAAAAAAATTGCCATTAAGAAACAAAAAACTAAAAAGTGACCATACAAATCATATTTTGACAAATACGATGACATTTTCATTGAAAATGTGATAGTTATTGTAAAAATATGAATTTTCATATTTATAATCATCATTTAATGAAAAACCACAAAAAAACGTACAATATGCAGGCAAAAGACTCACAATTAAAACCATGGTCTGAGAAAAATAAAACTTTTTAAAAAATAAAAATATGAAATTAATTGGTAAAATTCATGAAAAAAATGTAAAAAGTGCAAATAACAAATCAAGTTTTTACAAGTTATTGTGAAAATATAAATGGTTATATATTTATAAGCATTATTTCGCAAAAAATCTGTAAATGTGCAATAAGTGAACGAAAAAGATATCATGATAAACCATGTTTTGACATGAATATGACTTTTCTCATATAAATATGAAATTGATTGGTAAAATATTAATTTTCATATTGAAAGGCATTATTCATGAAAAACTGTAAAAAGAAATGGTAAAAATTCAATGAAAAACTTTTCATTTTCATAAGCAACATTTAACTAAAAACCGTTGAAAGTGCAAAAATTCAAGACACAATGGTTTGAAAAAAATGACTTTTTTTAAATAATTATTTTAATTAAAATATTACATTTTATATTCATAACCATAATTTCATTAAAGAAATTGTTAACTTTTCCATAAAATTATGAATTATAGTAAAAATATGAATTTTTATATTCATAGCATCATTTAACTAAAATTCGTTAAAAGTGCAAAAAAATCTGCGCAAAACATGATGACAAACAATGGTTTGAAAAAATGTAAATTTTTATAAAAAATTTGTTGCGAGAAAAGCGAGATACTTTCCAGCAATATCCGAAGGTAAAACACGCATCAAGGTAAGTTTTAGGATACTTGCTTGCTTGCAGGGATTGTCCCATTTGCCAGCCAATAGGGCTGCATTTGTGTTCGTTTCCTGGTTATGCATTAATTGTTTAATTAATGATAACAATTTCAACCCAGCCATTATGGATGCACAAGCCAGTGCACTCTTAGTCCCAAGCCCGAGTAAATGGGGAGGGTTGCGTTAGGAAGGGCATCCACTGTAAAACATGTGCCAAATCAAATATGCGGATCACAAATGAGAATTTCATACCGGATCGGTCGAGGCCCGGGTTACCAACGACCGCCACAGGTATCGTTAGCCGACAGGGTACCAGTGGAAATTGGGCTACTGTTGGCCGAAGGAGGAGGAAGACGTCTACAGAGGCGACAGGGAAAGGAGCAGTGTAGGAAAGTGAAGGTTCGGGTTGGTACTTTAAATGTTGGTACTATGACTGGTAAAGGGAGAGAGATAGCTGATATGATGGAGAGGAGAAAGGTAGATATGTTGTATGTTCAGGAGACCAAGTGGAAAGGGAGTAAGGTCAGGAAAATTGGAGGAAAAGGCATATGAGGAGCTGTATGAGAGGTTGGAAACTAAGGAAGGAGAAAAGGATTTATACCGATTGGCCAGGCAGAGCGACCGAGCTGGGAAGGATGTACTGCAAGTTAGAGCAATAAAGGATGAAGAGGGAAATGTGTTGACTAGTGAGGAGAGTGTGTTGAGAAGGTGGAGGGAGTATTTTGAGCAGCTGATGAATGAGGAAAATCAGAGAGAGAGAAGGTTGGATGATGTGGAGTTGGTGAAGCAGGATGTAGATAGGATTAGTAAGGAGGAAGTAAGAGAAGCGATTAAGAGGATGAAGAGTGGAAAGTCGGTTGGACCAGATGACATACCTGTAGAAGCGTGGAGATGTTTAGGAGAGATGGCAGTGGAGTTTTTAACCAGATTGTTTAACAGGATTTTGGAAGGTGAAAAGATGCCTGAGGAATGGAGAAGAAGTGTGCTGGTACCGATCTTTAAGCATAAAGGAGATGTGCAGATCTGCAGTAACTACAGGGGAATTAAGTTGATCAGTCACACCATGATGTTATGGGAAAGAGTAGTGGAAGCCAGGCTGAGAGAAGAGGTGACCATCTGTGGGCAACAGTATGGTTTCATGCCGAGAAAAAGCACCACAGATGCCTTATTTGCTTTGAGAATGTTGATTTAGAAGTATAGAGAAGGACAAAAGGAGTTGCATTGTGTGTTTGTGGATTTAGAGAAAGCGTACGACAGAGTGCCAAGAGAGGAGTTGTGGTATTGTATGAGGAAGTCAGGTGTGTCAGAGAAGTATGTGAGGGTGGTGCAGGACAGTGTGACGGCAGTGAAGTGTGCAGTAGATACGACAGACTGGTTCAGGGTAAAGGTTGGACTGCATCAAGGATCGGCCCTGAGCCCTGTTTCCTGTTTGCAGTGGTGATGGACAGGTTGACGGACGAGGTCAGACAGGAGTCTCCATGGTCTATGATGTTTGCGGATGATATTGTGATTTGTGGTGAGAGTAGGGAGCAGGTCGAGAAGAGCCTGGAGAGGTGGAGGTATGCGCTGGAGAGTAGGGGAATGAAAGTCAGTAGGAGTAAGACAGAGTACATGTGTGTGAATGAGAGGGAGGGCATGCGGTTGCAGGGAGAAGAGGTGGAGAAGGTGGAGGAGTTCATGTACCTGGGGTCAACAGTGCAAAGTAATGGAGAGTGTGTTAGAGAAGTAAAGAAAAGAGTGAAGGCAGCGTGGAGTGGGTGGAGAAGAGTGGCAGGAGTGATTTGTGATAGTAGGGTATCTGCAAGAATGAAAGGTAAAGTTTATAGGTCTGTGGTGAGACCTGCGATGTTGTATGGATTAGAGACAGTGGCATTGAGTAAAAGACAGGAGGTGGAGCTGAAGGTAGCAGAGCTGAAGATGTTAAGGTTTTTGTTGGGAGTGACGACGATGGACAAGATTAGAAATGAGTTTATTAGAGGGACAGCGCATGTAGGATGTTTTGATGATGGAGGCGAGATTGAGATGGTTTGAACATGTGCAGAGGAGGGACATGAATTATATTGGTAGAAGAATGCTGAGGATGGAGCCACCAGGTAGGAGGAAAAGAGAAAGGCCAAGGAGGAGGTTCATGGATGTGGTGAGGGAAGACATGCAGGTAGTTGGTGTGAAAGAGGCAGATGTAGAGGACAGGGTGGTATGGAGACGGATGATCTGCTGTGGGGACCCCTAATGGGAGCAGCCAAAAGAAGAAGAAGAAGAAGAATGATAACAATTTCCTTTGGTGGGATGAATCCGTCACGACAATGTGTTCTTAGACATTAAGATGCAAGATTAGAAGACGTTTCTTTATGGTCTGGCTTAAATAGGTGATTTTGTCTGAAGTATCTGAAAGAATCCACGATAATTTTTATATGCCCGAAAAAAATAGATAAATAAATAAATTATACAATAATAAAAAATTAAAATTTTTATCATAGCTTCACAATCATTCCAAACTCGTCTTTGAACCTTTCAGGAAAAGATACGATGCATAAAATGGGAATGGTGGTTCTGTTTTATTTTAAACCAATGTTTCACTTTCTTTTCCTTCTGTCCTCATGCTCTCAACTATCCGAAATATTTCTTCCGTAGTACATGTAGTACAGACATCCTGCCTGATGAGCCAAATTTGGGTGAAGTTAACCCTAAATTATGGGCCTCTCACAAAGACGGGGCAGGTTTAATCCAGGTAAAGCCGTATGTATCATGCACTCATAAAAACACACCATCCATTCATTCATTCATTCATTCAGAAGAAGGGGGAGTGGTGGCTCCAGCGGTTAAGGCGCTGGGTTGCCGATCGGAAGGTCTGGGGTTCAAGCCCCGGTATCGCCAAGCTGCCACTCTTGGGCCCTTGAGCAAGGCCCTTAACCCTCTATTCTCCGGGGGTGCCTTACGAAGGAAATATCAAGGTCCGTGACGTGGGGCCGCCTTCCCGTGGGCTCACCACCTGCAGGAGGGCCCGTAAGGGACGGTGCTGTGAGGATTGGGCAGCAGTCGAAGGCGGGGGCCTGCTTAGACTGCTGCCCCCACGACCCGAAATACGGATAAGCGGGAGAAAATGAATGAATGAATGAATAAGAGAAGAATGTTGGCATTTTTCCAGTTATTGACAATTTATTGTCACAAAGTGTTTTGATAGAGACACATTCACCTTATAACACACCGATTAATCCAGATTTGAATGCGGATAAAAAATGCTGGAGGCTAACTCAAGATTTACAAGAGATTAATTAAATAGTTATTCCGTTAGCTCCATTGGTGCCCGATATAGCTACCATTGTTAACTCTATATCAGCAACTCACAGATTTTTTACTGTGATTGAACTTTGTTCTGCCATTTTCAGTGTCCTTTTGGCCTCAGAAACGCAGCCGCTTTTTGCGTTTACCTATAGGGGACGTCAATTCACCTGGACCCGTCTTCCTCTGGGTTTTGTTGACTCGCTAGCCATATTTTCCGCTGTAGTGCACAGAACTTTGGCTGATATACACCTTCCAGAAACAACCTGCATCCTTCAATACGCAAATGACATCCTCAACACACAAGATATGACAGCACAACGTAGATCTGGTTCTGAAATCACGCTCTTGGTGACAGAAAACTTAATCATTAAGCCTTCTTTTCAGCCGCATTCAGCTGTAGTAGCGCTGCGTGATCTGCTAGACTTTATTGACTTAGATGGTTTTAATGATGCACACGATTGCCTTAAACACATTGAACAAGAGACCTCTTGTAGGCCCGATCTTTTAGATACAGCCCTGGAAGAGGGGGATTGCCTATTTGTAGATAGATCATGTTCAAAACCCTCTGATGTGTATTTATGTGGATATGCAGTTGTAAAATTACCTGATGAAATAGTTGAAGCTTAATCATTACCATACACATCTGCACAAGCTGCAAAGTTGGTGGCACTTACAAGTGCATGTCAAATGTCTGAAGGTAATCCACCCTATATGCCACCTGTAGGAAATTTGAGATACCTGTTGGTTATATTTGACAGATTGAGTAAGTGGCCAGAATTATTTCCATTCGCGACAGAGAACGCTAAAACAGTTGTAAAAATATTAATGAAAGAGTTCATCTCTAAATTTTGGATTCCTAGTGTGATTGAAAGTGATAACAGCACACATTTTGCTCCTAAAGTGACACAACTTTTGGTTAAAAGCTTAGCAATTGATTGGCATTTTAATATTTCCTATCACCCACAGTCAGCTGGACTGGTGGAAAGAATGAACAGAACCATTAAGGAATGTGTTACTAAAGCCTGCATTGAAACAGGCCGAAATTGGACTGTTGTTCACCTGGCAGTATTTACAGAAATGAGAATGACCCCATCTTCAACTACTAAACTGTCACCTTTTGAAATTTGAATGGGCCAGGCTTTCCCGACTCCATGGGTCAGGGGACGCACTTGCATTTCTGTCTTAGGTAACCTGGAAGTGATTGTGGACGACTACGTTTCTGCACTGGTTGAAAAATGTAATTCTATTAGTGCTGAATATTCATATTCATTAACACAAATAAATAAATAAAAATGTTAAAAAGTGCAATCCGTGAACTAAAAACTTTTACATGACAAACCATGGGTTGACAAAAGTATGATTTTTTACATAACAAAATATGATGGTCAATTAAGAAAATATGAATTTTTATATTCAGAAGCATATGTTCATGGAAAACCTTTAAAAAAAATTGCCATTAAGAAACAAAAAACTAAAAAGTGACCATACAAATCATATTTTGACAAATACAATGACATTTTCATTGAAAATGGGATAGTTATTGTAAAAATATGAATTTTCATATTTATAATCATCATTTAATGAAAAACCACAAAAAAAAGTACAATATGCAGGCAAAAGACTCACAATTAAAACCATGGTCTGAGAAAAATAAAACTTTTAAAAAAATAAAAATATGAAATTAATTGGTAAAATTCATGAAAAAAATGTAAAAAGTGCAAATAACAAATCAAGTTTTTACAAGTTATTGTGAAAATATAAATGGTCATATTCATAAGCATTATTTTGCAAAAAATCTGTAAATGTGCAATAAGTGAACGAAAAAGATATCATGATAAACCATGTTTTGACATTAATATGACTTTTCTCATATAAATATGAAATTGATTGGTAAAATATTAATTTTCATATTGAAAGGCATTATTCATGAAAAACTGTAAAAAGAAATGGTAAAAATTCAATGAAAAACTTTTCATTTTCATAAGCAACATTTAACTGAAAACCGTTGAAAGAGCAAAAATTCAAGACACAATGGTTTGAAAAAAATTACTTTTTTTTAATAATTATATTTAATTTAAATATTACATTTTATATTCATAACCATAATTTCATTAAAGAAATTGTTAACTTTTCCATAAAATTATGAATTATAGTAAAAATATGAATTTTTATATTCATAGCATCATTTAACTAAAATTCGTTAAAAGTGCAAAAAAATCTGCGCAAAACATGATGACAAACAATGGTTTGAAAAAATTTAAATTTTTATAAAAAATTTGTTGCGAGAAAAGCGAGATACTTTCCAGCAATATCCGAAGGTAAAACACGCATCAAGGTAAGTTTTAGGATACTTGCTTGCTTGCGGGGATTGTCCCATTTGCCAGCCAATAGGGCTGCATTTGTGTTCGTTTCCTGGTTATGCATTAATTGTTTAATTAATGATAACAATTTCAACCCAGCCATTATGGATGCACAAGCCAGTGCACTCTTAGTCCCAAGCCCGAGTAAATGGGGAGGGTTGCGTGAGGAAGGGCATCCAGTGTAAAACATGTGCCAAATCAAATATGCGGATCACAAATGAGAATTTCATACCGGATCGGTCGAGGCCCGGGTTACCAACGACCGCCACAGGTATCGTTAGCCGACAGGGTACCAGTGGAAATTGGGCTACTGTTGGCCGAAGGAGGAGGAAGACGTCTACAGAGGCGACAGGGAAAGGAGCAGTGTAGGAAAGTGAAGGTTCGGGTTGGTACTTTAAATGTTGGTACTATGACTGGTAAAGGGAGAGAGATAGCTGATATGATGGAGAGGAGAAAGGTAGATATGTTGTATGTTCAGGAGACCAAGTGGAAAGGGAGTAAGGTCAGGAAAATTGGAGGAAAAGGCATATGAGGAGCTGTATGAGAGGTTGGAAACTAAGGAAGGAGAAAAGGATTTATACCGATTGGCCAGGCAGAGCGACCGAGCTGGGAAGGATGTACTGCAAGTTAGAGCAATAAAGGATGAAGAGGGAAATGTGTTGACTAGTGAGGAGAGTGTGTTGAGAAGGTGGAGGGAGTATTTTGAGCAGCTGATGAATGAGGAAAATCAGAGAGAGAGAAGGTTGGATGATGTGGAGTTGGTGAAGCAGGATGTAGATAGGATTAGTAAGGAGGAAGTAAGAGAAGCGATTAAGAGGATGAAGAGTGGAAAGTCGGTTGGACCAGATGACATACCTGTAGAAGCGTGGAGATGTTTAGGAGAGATGGCAGTGGAGTTTTTAACCAGATTGTTTAACAGGATTTTGGAAGGTGAAAAGATGCCTGAGGAATGGAGAAGAAGTGTGCTGGTACCGATCTTTAAGCATAAAGGAGATGTGCAGATCTGCAGTAACTACAGGGGAATTAAGTTGATCAGTCACACCATGATGTTATGGGAAAGAGTAGTGGAAGCCAGGCTGAGAGAAGAGGTGACCATCTGTGGGCAACAGTATGGTTTCATGCCGAGAAAAAGCACCACAGATGCCTTATTTGCTTTGAGAATGTTGATTTAGAAGTATAGAGAAGGACAAAAGGAGTTGCATTGTGTGTTTGTGGATTTAGAGAAAGCGTACGACAGAGTGCCAAGAGAGGAGTTGTGGTATTGTATGAGGAAGTCAGGTGTGTCAGAGAAGTATGTGAGGGTGGTGCAGGACAGTGTGACGGCAGTGAAGTGTGCAGTAGATACGACAGACTGGTTCAGGGTAAAGGTTGGACTGCATCAAGGATCGGCCCTGAGCCCTGTTTCCTGTTTGCAGTGGTGATGGACAGGTTGACGGACGAGGTCAGACAGGAGTCTCCATGGTCTATGATGTTTGCGGATGATATTGTGATTTGTGGTGAGAGTAGGGAGCAGGTCGAGAAGAGCCTGGAGAGGTGGAGGTATGCGCTGGAGAGTAGGGGAATGAAAGTCAGTAGGAGTAAGACAGAGTACATGTGTGTGAATGAGAGGGAGGGCATGCGGTTGCAGGGAGAAGAGGTGGAGAAGGTGGAGGAGTTCATGTACCTGGGGTCAACAGTGCAAAGTAATGGAGAGTGTGTTAGAGAAGTAAAGAAAAGAGTGAAGGCAGCGTGGAGTGGGTGGAGAAGAGTGGCAGGAGTGATTTGTGATAGTAGGGTATCTGCAAGAATGAAAGGTAAAGTTTATAGGTCTGTGGTGAGACCTGCGATGTTGTATGGATTAGAGACAGTGGCATTGAGTAAAAGACAGGAGGTGGAGCTGAAGGTAGCAGAGCTGAAGATGTTAAGGTTTTTGTTGGGAGTGACGACGATGGACAAGATTAGAAATGAGTTTATTAGAGGGACAGCGCATGTAGGATGTTTTGATGATGGAGGCGAGATTGAGATGGTTTGAACATGTGCAGAGGAGGGACATGAATTATATTGGTAGAAGAATGCTGAGGATGGAGCCACCAGGTAGGAGGAAAAGAGAAAGGCCAAGGAGGAGGTTCATGGATGTGGTGAGGGAAGACATGCAGGTAGTTGGTGTGAAAGAGGCAGATGTAGAGGACAGGGTGGTATGGAGACGGATGATCTGCTGTGGGGACCCCTAATGGGAGCAGCCAAAAGAAGAAGAAGAAGAAGAATGATAACAATTTCCTTTGGTGGGATGAATCCGTCACGACAATGTGTTCTTAGACATTAAGATGCAAGATTAGAAGACGTTTCTTTATGGTCTGGCTTAAATAGGTGATTTTGTCTGAAGTATCTGAAAGAATCCACGATAATTTTTATATGCCCGAAAAAAATAGATAAATAAATAAATTATACAATAATAAAAAATTAAAATTTTTATCATAGCTTCACAATCATTCCAAACTCGTCTTTGAACCTTTCAGGAAAAGATACGATGCATAAAATGGGAATGGTGGTTCTGTTTTATTTTAAACCAATGTTTCACTTTCTTTTCCTTCTGTCCTCATGCTCTCAACTATCCGAAATATTTCTTCCGTAGTACATGTAGTACAGACATCCTGCCTGATGAGCCAAATTTGGGTGAAGTTAACCCTAAATTATGGGCCTCTCACAAAGACGGGGCAGGTTTAATCCAGGTAAAGCCGTATGTATCATGCACTCATAAAAACACACCATCCATTCATTCATTCATTCATTCAGAAGAAGGGGGAGTGGTGGCTCCAGCGGTTAAGGCGCTGGGTTGCCGATCGGAAGGTCTGGGGTTCAAGCCCCGGTATCGCCAAGCTGCCACTCTTGGGCCCTTGAGCAAGGCCCTTAACCCTCTATTCTCCGGGGGTGCCTTACGAAGGAAATATCAAGGTCCGTGACGTGGGGCCGCCTTCCCGTGGGCTCACCACCTGCAGGAGGGCCCGTAAGGGACGGTGCTGTGAGGATTGGGCAGCAGTCGAAGGCGGGGGCCTGCTTAGACTGCTGCCCCCACGACCCGAAATACGGATAAGCGGGAGAAAATGAATGAATGAATGAATAAGAGAAGAATGTTGGCATTTTTCCAGTTATTGACAATTTATTGTCACAAAGTGTTTTGATAGAGACACATTCACCTTATAACACACCGATTAATCCAGATTTGAATGCGGATAAAAAATGCTGGAGGCTAACTCAAGATTTACAAGAGATTAATTAAATAGTTATTCCGTTAGCTCCATTGGTGCCCGATATAGCTACCATTGTTAACTCTATATCAGCAACTCACAGATTTTTTACTGTGATTGAACTTTGTTCTGCCATTTTCAGTGTCCTTTTGGCCTCAGAAACGCAGCCGCTTTTTGCGTTTACCTATAGGGGACGTCAATTCACCTGGACCCGTCTTCCTCTGGGTTTTGTTGACTCGCTAGCCATATTTTCCGCTGTAGTGCACAGAACTTTGGCTGATATACACCTTCCAGAAACAACCTGCATCCTTCAATACGCAAATGACATCCTCAACACACAAGATATGACAGCACAACGTAGATCTGGTTCTGAAATCACGCTCTTGGTGACAGAAAACTTAATCATTAAGCCTTCTTTTCAGCCGCATTCAGCTGTAGTAGCGCTGCGTGATCTGCTAGACTTTATTGACTTAGATGGTTTTAATGATGCACACGATTGCCTTAAACACATTGAACAAGAGACCTCTTGTAGGCCCGATCTTTTAGATACAGCCCTGGAAGAGGGGGATTGCCTATTTGTAGATAGATCATGTTCAAAACCCTCTGATGTGTATTTATGTGGATATGCAGTTGTAAGATTACCTGATGAAATAGTTGAAGCTTAATCATTACCATACACATCTGCACAAGCTGCAAAGTTGGTGGCACTTACAAGTGCATGTCAAATGTCTGAAGGTAATCCACCCTATATGCCACCTGTAGGAAATTTGAGATACCTGTTGGTTATATTTGACAGATTGAGTAAGTGGCCAGAATTATTTCCATTCGCGACAGAGAACGCTAAAACAGTTGTAAAAATATTAATGAAAGAGTTCATCTCTAAATTTTGGATTCCTAGTGTGATTGAAAGTGATAACAGCACACATTTTGCTCCTAAAGTGACACAACTTTTGGTTAAAAGCTTAGCAATTGATTGGCATTTTAATATTTCCTATCACCCACAGTCAGCTGGACTGGTGGAAAGAATGAACAGAACCATTAAGGAATGTGTTACTAAAGCCTGCATTGAAACAGGCCGAAATTGGACTGTTGTTCACCTGGCAGTATTTACAGAAATGAGAATGACCCCATCTTCAACTACTAAACTGTCACCTTTTGAAATTTGAATGGGCCAGGCTTTCCCGACTCCATGGGTCAGGGGACGCACTTGCATTTCTGTCTTAGGTAACCTGGAAGTGATTGTGGACGACTACGTTTCTGCACTGGTTGAAAAATGTAATTCTATTAGTGCTGAATATTCATATTCATTAACACAAATAAATAAATAAAAATGTTAAAAAGTGCAATCCGTGAACTAAAAACTTTTACATGACAAACCATGGGTTGACAAAAGTATGATTTTTTACATAACAAAATATGATGGTCAATTAAGAAAATATGAATTTTTATATTCAGAAGCATATGTTCATGGAAAACCTTTAAAAAAAATTGCCATTAAGAAACAAAAAACTAAAAAGTGACCATACAAATCATATTTTGACAAATACAATGACATTTTCATTGAAAATGGGATAGTTATTGTAAAAATATGAATTTTCATATTTATAATCATCATTTAATGAAAAACCACAAAAAAAAGTACAATATGCAGGCAAAAGACTCACAATTAAAACCATGGTCTGAGAAAAATAAAACTTTTAAAAAAATAAAAATATGAAATTAATTGGTAAAATTCATGAAAAAAATGTAAAAAGTGCAAATAACAAATCAAGTTTTTACAAGTTATTGTGAAAATATAAATGGTCATATTCATAAGCATTATTTTGCAAAAAATCTGTAAATGTGCAATAAGTGAACGAAAAAGATATCATGATAAACCATGTTTTGACATTAATATGACTTTTCTCATATAAATATGAAATTGATTGGTAAAATATTAATTTTCATATTGAAAGGCATTATTCATGAAAAACTGTAAAAAGAAATGGTAAAAATTCAATGAAAAACTTTTCATTTTCATAAGCAACATTTAACTGAAAACCGTTGAAAGAGCAAAAATTCAAGACACAATGGTTTGAAAAAAATTACTTTTTTTTAATAATTATATTTAATTTAAATATTACATTTTATATTCATAACCATAATTTCATTAAAGAAATTGTTAACTTTTCCATAAAATTATGAATTATAGTAAAAATATGAATTTTTATATTCATAGCATCATTTAACTAAAATTCGTTAAAAGTGCAAAAAAATCTGCGCAAAACATGATGACAAACAATGGTTTGAAAAAATTTAAATTTTTATAAAAAATTTGTTGCGAGAAAAGCGAGATACTTTCCAGCAATATCCGAAGGTAAAACACGCATCAAGGTAAGTTTTAGGATACTTGCTTGCTTGCGGGGATTGTCCCATTTGCCAGCCAATAGGGCTGCATTTGTGTTCGTTTCCTGGTTATGCATTAATTGTTTAATTAATGATAACAATTTCAACCCAGCCATTATGGATGCACAAGCCAGTGCACTCTTAGTCCCAAGCCCGAGTAAATGGGGAGGGTTGCGTGAGGAAGGGCATCCAGTGTAAAACATGTGCCAAATCAAATATGCGGATCACAAATGAGAATTTCATACCGGATCGGTCGAGGCCCGGGTTACCAACGACCGCCACAGGTATCGTTAGCCGACAGGGTACCGGTGGAAATTGGGCTACTGTTGGCCGAAGGAGGAGGAAGACGTCTACAGAGGCGACAGGGAAAGGAGCAGTGTAGGAAAGTGAAGGTTCGGGTTGGTACTTTAAATGTTGGTACTATGACTGGTAAAGGGAGAGAGATAGCTGATATGATGGAGAGTAGAAAGGTAGATATGTTGTATGTTCAGGAGACCAAGTGGAAAGGGAGTAAGGTCAGGAAAATTGGAGGAAAAGGCATATGAGGAGCTGTATGAGAGGTTGGAAACTAAGGAAGGAGAAAAGGATTTATACCGATTGGCCAGGCAGAGGGACCGAGCTGGGAAGGATGTACTGCAAGTTAGAGCAATAAAGGATGAAGAGGGAAATGTGTTGACTAGTGAGGAGAGTGTGTTGAGAAGGTGGAGGGAGTATTTTGAGCAGCTGATGAATGAGGAAAATCAGAGAGAGAGAAGGTTGGATGATGTGGAGTTGGTGAAGCAGGATGTAGATAGGATTAGTAAGGAGGAAGTAAGAGAAGCGATTAAGAGGATGAAGAGTGGAAAGTCGGTTGGACCAGATGACATACCTGTAGAAGCGTGGAGATGTTTAGGAGAGATGGCAGTGGAGTTTTTAACCAGATTGTTTAACAGGATTTTGGAAGGTGAAAAGATGCCTGAGGAATGGAGAAGAAGTGTGCTGGTACCGATCTTTAAGCATAAAGGAGATGTGCAGATCTGCAGTAACTACAGGGGAATTAAGTTGATCAGTCACACCATGATGTTATGGGAAAGAGTAGTGGAAGCCAGGCTGAGAGAAGAGGTGACCATCTGTGGGCAACAGTATGGTTTCATGCCGAGGAAAAGCACCACAGATGCCTTATTTGCTTTGAGAATGTTGATTTAGAAGTATAGAGAAGGACAAAAGGAGTTGCATTGTGTGTTTGTGGATTTAGAGAAAGCATACGACAGAGTGCCAAGAGAGGAGTTGTGGTATTGTATGAGGAAGTCAGGTGTGTCAGAGAAGTATGTGAGGGTGGTGTAGGACAGTGTGACGGCAGTGAAGTGTGCAGTAGATACGACAGACTGGTTCAGGGTAAAAGTTGGACTGCATCAAGGATCGGCCCTGAGCCCTGTTTCCTGTTTGCAGTGGTGATGGACAGGTTGACGGACGAGGTCAGACAGGAGTCTCCATGGTCTATGATGTTTGCGGATGATATTGTGATTTGTGGTGAGAGTAGGGAGCAGGTCGAGAAGAGCCTGGAGAGGTGGAGGTATGCGCTGGAGAGTAGGGGAATGAAAGTCAGTAGGAGTAAGACAGAGTACATGTGTGTGAATGAGAGGGAGGGCAGTGGAGTGATGCGGTTGCAGGGAGAAGAGGTGGAGAAGGTGGAGGAGTTCATGTACCTGGGGTCAACAGTGCAAAGTAATGGAGAGTGTGTTAGAGAAGTAAAGAAAAGAGTGAAGGCAGCGTGGAGTGGGTGGAGAAGAGTGGCAGGAGTGATTTGTGATAGTAGGGTATCTGCAAGAATGAAAGGTAAAGTTTATAGGTCTGTGGTGAGACCTGCGATGTTGTATGGATTAGAGACAGTGGCATTGAGTAAAAGACAGGAGGTGGAGCTGGAGGTAGCAGAGCTGAAGATGTTAAGGTTTTCGTTGGGAGTGACGACGATGGACAAGATTAGAAATGAGTTTATTAGAGGGACAGCGCATGTAGGATGTTTTGATGATGGAGGCGAGATTGAGATGGTTTGAACATGTGCAGAGGAGGGACATGAATTATATTGGTAGAAGAATGCTGAGGATGGAGCCACCAGGTAGGAGGAAAAGAGAAAGGCCAAGGAGGAGGTTCATGGATGTGGTGAGAGAAGACATGCAGGTAGTTGGTGTGAAAGAGGCAGATGTAGAGGACAGGGTGGTATGGAGACGGATGATCTGCTGTGGGGACCCCTAATGGGAGCAGCCGAAAAAAGAAGAAGAAGAAGAATGATAACAATTTCCTTTGGTGGGATGAATCCGTCACGACAATGTGTTCTTAGACATTAAGATGCAAGATTAGAAGACGTTTCTTTATGGTCTGGCTTAAATAGGTGATTTTGTCTGAAGTATCTGAAAGAATCCACGATAATTTTTATATGCCCGAAAAAAACAGATAAATAAATAAATTATACAATAATAAAAAATTTAAATTTTTATCATAGCTTCACAATCATTCCAAACTCGTCTTTGAACCTTTCAGGAAAAGATACGATGCATAAAATGGGAATGGTGGTTCTGTTTTATTTTAAACCAATGTTTCACTTTCTTTTCCTTCTGTCCTCATGCTCTCAACTATCCGAAATATTTCTTCCGTAGTACATGTAGTACAGACATCCTGCCTGATGAGCCAAATTTAGGTGAAGTTAACCCTAAATTATGGGACTCTCACAAATACGGGGCAGGTTTAATCCAGGTAAAGCCGTATGTATCATGCACTCATGAAAACACACCATCCAGTTTTTGGTAAACAATATCCATTGTTATAAGAGAAGAATGTTGGCATTTTTCCAGTTATTGACAATTTATTGTCACAAAGTGTTTTGATAGAGACACATTCACCTTATAACACACCGATTAATCCAGATTTGAATGCGGATAAAAAATGCTGGAGGCTAACTCAAGATTTACAAGAGATTAATTAAATAGTTATTCCGTTAGCTCCATTGGTGCCCGATATAGCTACCATTGTTAACTCTATATCAGCAACTCACAGATTTTTTACTGTGATTGAACTTTGTTCTGCCATTTTCAGTGTCCTTTTGGCCTCAGAAACGCAGCCGCTTTTTGCGTTTACCTATAGGGGACGTCAATTCACCTGGACCCGTCTTCCTCTGGGTTTTGTTGACTCGCTAGCCGTATTTTCCGCTGTAGTGCACAGAACTTTGGCTGATATACACCTTCCAGAAACAACCTGCATCCTTCAATACGCAAATGACATCCTCAACACACAAGATATGACAGCACAACGTAGATCTGGTTATGAAATCACGCTCTTGGTGACAGAAAACTTAATCATTAAGCCTTCTTTTCAGCCGCATTCAGCTGTAGTAGCGCTGCGTGATCTGCTAGACTTTATTGACTTAGATGGTTTTAATGATGCACACGATTGCCTTAAACACATTGAACAAGAGACCTCTTGTAGGCCCGATCTTTTAGATACAGCCCTGGAAGAGGGGGATTGCCTATTTGTAGATAGATCATGTTCAAAACCCTCTGATGTGTATTTATGTGGATATGCAGTTGTAAGATTACCTGATGAAATAGTTGAAGCTTAATCATTACCATACACATCTGCACAAGCTGCAAAGTTGGTGGCACTTACAAGTGCATGTCAAATGTCTGAAGGTAATCCACCCTATATGCCACCTGTAGGAATTTTGAGATACCTTTTGGTTATATTTGACAGATTGAGTAAGTGGCCAGAATCATTTCCATGCGCGACAGAGAACGCTAAAACAGTTGTAAAAATATTAATGAAAGAGTTCATCTCTAAATTTTGGATTCCTAGTGTGATTGAAAGTGATAACAGCACACATTTTGCTCCTAAAGTGACACAACTTTTGGTTAAAAGCTTAGCAATTGATTGGCATTTTATTATTTCCTATCACCCACAGTCAGCTGGACTGGTGGAAAGAATGAACAGAACCATTAAGGAATGTGTTACTAAAGCCTGCATTGAAACAGGCCGAAATTGGACTGTTGTTCACCTGGCAGTATTTACAGAAATGAGAATGACCCCATCTTCAACTACTAAACTGTCACCTTTTGAAATTCGAATGGGCCAGGCTTTCCCGACTCCATGGGTCAGGGGACGCACTTGCATTTCTGTCTTAGGTAACCTGGAAGTGATTGTGGACGACTACGTTTCTGCACTGGTTGAAAAATGTAATTCTATTAGTGCTGAATATTCATATTCATTAACACAAATAAATAAATAAAAATGTTAAAAAGTGCAATCCGTGAACTAAAAACTTTTACATGACAAACCATGGGTTGACAAAAGTATGATTTTTTACATAACAAAATATGATGGTCAATTAAGAAAATATGAATTTTTATATTCAGAAGCATATGTTCATGGAAAACCTTTAAAAAAATTGCCATTAAGAAACAAAAAACTAAAAAGTGACCATACAAATCATATTTTGACAAATACGATGACATTTTCATTGAAAATGTGATAGTTATTGTAAAAATATGAATTTTCATATTTATAATCATCATTTAATGAAAAACCACAAAAAAAAGTACAATATGCAGGCAAAAGACTCACAATTAAAACCATGGTCTGAGAAAAATAAAACTTTTTAAAAAATAAAAATATGAAATTAATTGGTAAAATTCATGAAAAAAATGTAAAAAGTGCAAATAACAAATCAAGTTTTTACAAGTTATTGTGAAAATATAAATGGTTATATATTTATAAGCATTATTTCGCTAAAAATCTGTAAATGTGCAATAAGTGAACGAAAAAGATATCATGATAAACCATGTTTTGACATGAATATGACTTTTCTCATATAAATATGAAATTGATTGGTAAAATATTAATTTTCATATTGAAAGGCATTATTCATGAAAAACTGTAAAAAGAAATGGTAAAAATTCAATGAAAAACTTGTCATTTTCATAAGCAACATTTAACTAAAAACCGTTGAAAGTGCAAAAATTCAAGACACAATGGTTTGAAAAAAATGACTTTTTTTAAATAATTATTTTAATTAAAATATTACATTTTATATTCATAACCATAATTTCATTAAAGAAATTGTTAACTTTTCCATAAAATTATGAATTATAGTAAAAATATGAATTTTTATATTCATAGCATCATTTAACTAAAATTCGTTAAAAGTGCAAAAAAATCTGCGCAAAACATGATGACAAACAATGATTTGAAAAAATGTAAATTTTTATAAAAAATTTGTTGCGAGAAAAGCGAGATACTTTCCAGCAATATCCGAAGGTAAAACACGCATCAAGGTAAGTTTTAGGATACTTGCTTGCTTGCAGGGATTGTCCCATTTGCCAGCCAATAGGGCTGCATTTGTGTTCGTTTCCTGGTTATGCATTAATTGTTTAATTAATGATAACAATTTCAACCCAGCCATTATGGATGCACAAGCCAGTGCACTCTTAGTCCCAAGCCCGAGTAAATGGGGAGGGTTGCGTTAGGAAGGGCATCCACTGTAAAACATGTGCCAAATCAAATATGCGGATCACAAATGAGAATTTCATACCGGATCGGTCGAGGCCCGGGTTACCAACGACCGCCACAGGTATCGTTAGCCGACAGGGTACCAGTGGAAATTGGGCTACTGTTGGCCGAAGGAGGAGGAAGACGTCTACAGAGGCGACAGGGAAAGGAGCAGTGTAGGAAAGTGAAGGTTCGGGTTGGTACTTTAAATGTTGGTACTATGACTGGTAAAGGGAGAGAGATAGCTGATATGATGGAGAGGAGAAAGGTAGATATGTTGTATGTTCAGGAGACCAAGTGGAAAGGGAGTAAGGTCAGGAAAATTGGAGGAAAAGGCATATGAGGAGCTGTATGAGAGGTTGGAAACTAAGGAAGGAGAAAAGGATTTATACTGATTGGCCAGGCAGAGCGACCGAGCTGGGAAGGATGTACTGCAAGTTAGAGCAATAAAGGATGAAGAGGGAAATGTGTTGACTAGTGAGGAGAGTGTGTTGAGAAGGTGGAGGGAGTATTTTGAGCAGCTGATGAATGAGGAAAATCAGAGAGAGAGAAGGTTGGATGATGTGGAGTTGGTGAAGCAGGATGTAGATAGGATTAGTAAGGAGGAAGTAAGAGAAGCGATTAAGAGGATGAAGAGTGGAAAGTCGGTTGGACCAGATGACATACCTGTAGAAGCGTGGAGATGTTTAGGAGAGATGGCAGTGGAGTTTTTAACCAGATTGTTTAACAGGATTTTGGAAGGTGAAAAGATGCCTGAGGAATGGAGAAGAAGTGTGCTGGTACCGATCTTTAAGCATAAAGGAGATGTGCAGATCTGCAGTAACTACAGGGGAATTAAGTTGATCAGTCACACCATGATGTTATGGGAAAGAGTAGTGGAAGCCAGGCTGAGAGAAGAGGTGACCATCTGTGGGCAACAGTATGGTTTCATGCCGAGAAAAAGCACCACAGATGCCTTATTTGCTTTGAGAATGTTGATTTAGAAGTATAGAGAAGGACAAAAGGAGTTGCATTGTGTGTTTGTGGATTTAGAGAAAGCGTACGACAGAGTGCCAAGAGAGGAGTTGTGGTATTGTATGAGGAAGTCAGGTGTGTCAGAGAAGTATGTGAGGGTGGTGCAGGACAGTGTGACGGCAGTGAAGTGTGCAGTAGATACGACAGACTGGTTCAGGGTAAAGGTTGGACTGCATCAAGGATCGGCCCTGAGCCCTGTTTCCTGTTTGCAGTGGTGATGGACAGGTTGACGGACGAGGTCAGACAGGAGTCTCCATGGTCTATGATGTTTGCGGATGATATTGTGATTTGTGGTGAGAGTAGGGAGCAGGTCGAGAAGAGCCTGGAGAGGTGGAGGTATGCGCTGGAGAGTAGGGGAATGAAAGTCAGTAGGAGTAAGACAGAGTACATGTGTGTGAATGAGAGGGAGGGCATGCGGTTGCAGGGAGAAGAGGTGGAGAAGGTGGAGGAGTTCATGTACCTGGGGTCAACAGTGCAAAGTAATGGAGAGTGTGTTAGAGAAGTAAAGAAAAGAGTGAAGGCAGCGTGGAGTGGGTGGAGAAGAGTGGCAGGAGTGATTTGTGATAGTAGGGTATCTGCAAGAATGAAAGGTAAAGTTTATAGGTCTGTGGTGAGACCTGCGATGTTGTATGGATTAGAGACAGTGGCATTGAGTAAAAGACAGGAGGTGGAGCTGAAGGTAGCAGAGCTGAAGATGTTAAGGTTTTTGTTGGGAGTGACGACGATGGACAAGATTAGAAATGAGTTTATTAGAGGGACAGCGCATGTAGGATGTTTTGATGATGGAGGCGAGATTGAGATGGTTTGAACATGTGCAGAGGAGGGACATGAATTATATTGGTAGAAGAATGCTGAGGATGGAGCCACCAGGTAGGAGGAAAAGAGAAAGGCCAAGGAGGAGGTTCATGGATGTGGTGAGGGAAGACATGCAGGTAGTTGGTGTGAAAGAGGCAGATGTAGAGGACAGGGTGGTATGGAGACGGATGATCTGCTGTGGGGACCCCTAATGGGAGCAGCCAAAAGAAGAAGAAGAAGAAGAATGATAACAATTTCCTTTGGTGGGATGAATCCGTCACGACAATGTGTTCTTAGACATTAAGATGCAAGATTAGAAGACGTTTCTTTATGGTCTGGCTTAAATAGGTGATTTTGTCTGAAGTATCTGAAAGAATCCACGATAATTTTTATATGCCCGAAAAAAATAGATAAATAAATAAATTATACAATAATAAAAAATTAAAATTTTTATCATAGCTTCACAATCATTCCAAACTCGTCTTTGAACCTTTCAGGAAAAGATACGATGCATAAAATGGGAATGGTGGTTCTGTTTTATTTTAAACCAATGTTTCACTTTCTTTTCCTTCTGTCCTCATGCTCTCAACTATCCGAAATATTTCTTCCGTAGTACATGTAGTACAGACATCCTGCCTGATGAGCCAAATTTGGGTGAAGTTAACCCTAAATTATGGGCCTCTCACAAAGACGGGGCAGGTTTAATCCAGGTAAAGCCGTATGTATCATGCACTCATAAAAACACACCATCCATTCATTCATTCATTCATTCAGAAGAAGGGGGAGTGGTGGCTCCAGCGGTTAAGGCGCTGGGTTGCCGATCGGAAGGTCTGGGGTTCAAGCCCCGGTATCGCCAAGCTGCCACTCTTGGGCCCTTGAGCAAGGCCCTTAACCCTCTATTCTCCGGGGGTGCCTTACGAAGGAAATATCAAGGTCCGTGACGTGGGGCCGCCTTCCCGTGGGCTCACCACCTGCAGGAGGGCCCGTAAGGGACGGTGCTGTGAGGATTGGGCAGCAGTCGAAGGCGGGGGCCTGCTTAGACTGCTGCCCCCACGACCCGAAATACGGATAAGCGGGAGAAAATGAATGAATGAATGAATAAGAGAAGAATGTTGGCATTTTTCCAGTTATTGACAATTTATTGTCACAAAGTGTTTTGATAGAGACACATTCACCTTATAACACACCGATTAATCCAGATTTGAATGCGGATAAAAAATGCTGGAGGCTAACTCAAGATTTACAAGAGATTAATTAAATAGTTATTCCGTTAGCTCCATTGGTGCCCGATATAGCTACCATTGTTAACTCTATATCAGCAACTCACAGATTTTTTACTGTGATTGAACTTTGTTCTGCCATTTTCAGTGTCCTTTTGGCCTCAGAAACGCAGCCGCTTTTTGCGTTTACCTATAGGGGACGTCAATTCACCTGGACCCGTCTTCCTCTGGGTTTTGTTGACTCGCTAGCCATATTTTCCGCTGTAGTGCACAGAACTTTGGCTGATATACACCTTCCAGAAACAACCTGCATCCTTCAATACGCAAATGACATCCTCAACACACAAGATATGACAGCACAACGTAGATCTGGTTCTGAAATCACGCTCTTGGTGACAGAAAACTTAATCATTAAGCCTTCTTTTCAGCCGCATTCAGCTGTAGTAGCGCTGCGTGATCTGCTAGACTTTATTGACTTAGATGGTTTTAATGATGCACACGATTGCCTTAAACACATTGAACAAGAGACCTCTTGTAGGCCCGATCTTTTAGATACAGCCCTGGAAGAGGGGGATTGCCTATTTGTAGATAGATCATGTTCAAAACCCTCTGATGTGTATTTATGTGGATATGCAGTTGTAAGATTACCTGATGAAATAGTTGAAGCTTAATCATTACCATACACATCTGCACAAGCTGCAAAGTTGGTGGCACTTACAAGTGCATGTCAAATGTCTGAAGGTAATCCACCCTATATGCCACCTGTAGGAAATTTGAGATACCTGTTGGTTATATTTGACAGATTGAGTAAGTGGCCAGAATTATTTCCATTCGCGACAGAGAACGCTAAAACAGTTGTAAAAATATTAATGAAAGAGTTCATCTCTAAATTTTGGATTCCTAGTGTGATTGAAAGTGATAACAGCACACATTTTGCTCCTAAAGTGACACAACTTTTGGTTAAAAGCTTAGCAATTGATTGGCATTTTAATATTTCCTATCACCCACAGTCAGCTGGACTGGTGGAAAGAATGAACAGAACCATTAAGGAATGTGTTACTAAAGCCTGCATTGAAACAGGCCGAAATTGGACTGTTGTTCACCTGGCAGTATTTACAGAAATGAGAATGACCCCATCTTCAACTACTAAACTGTCACCTTTTGAAATTTGAATGGGCCAGGCTTTCCCGACTCCATGGGTCAGGGGACGCACTTGCATTTCTGTCTTAGGTAACCTGGAAGTGATTGTGGACGACTACGTTTCTGCACTGGTTGAAAAATGTAATTCTATTAGTGCTGAATATTCATATTCATTAACACAAATAAATAAATAAAAATGTTAAAAAGTGCAATCCGTGAACTAAAAACTTTTACATGACAAACCATGGGTTGACAAAAGTATGATTTTTTACATAACAAAATATGATGGTCAATTAAGAAAATATGAATTTTTATATTCAGAAGCATATGTTCATGGAAAACCTTTAAAAAAAATTGCCATTAAGAAACAAAAAACTAAAAAGTGACCATACAAATCATATTTTGACAAATACAATGACATTTTCATTGAAAATGGGATAGTTATTGTAAAAATATGAATTTTCATATTTATAATCATCATTTAATGAAAAACCACAAAAAAAAGTACAATATGCAGGCAAAAGACTCACAATTAAAACCATGGTCTGAGAAAAATAAAACTTTTAAAAAAATAAAAATATGAAATTAATTGGTAAAATTCATGAAAAAAATGTAAAAAGTGCAAATAACAAATCAAGTTTTTACAAGTTATTGTGAAAATATAAATGGTCATATTCATAAGCATTATTTTGCAAAAAATCTGTAAATGTGCAATAAGTGAACGAAAAAGATATCATGATAAACCATGTTTTGACATTAATATGACTTTTCTCATATAAATATGAAATTGATTGGTAAAATATTAATTTTCATATTGAAAGGCATTATTCATGAAAAACTGTAAAAAGAAATGGTAAAAATTCAATGAAAAACTTTTCATTTTCATAAGCAACATTTAACTGAAAACCGTTGAAAGAGCAAAAATTCAAGACACAATGGTTTGAAAAAAATTACTTTTTTTTAATAATTATATTTAATTTAAATATTACATTTTATATTCATAACCATAATTTCATTAAAGAAATTGTTAACTTTTCCATAAAATTATGAATTATAGTAAAAATATGAATTTTTATATTCATAGCATCATTTAACTAAAATTCGTTAAAAGTGCAAAAAAATCTGCGCAAAACATGATGACAAACAATGGTTTGAAAAAATTTAAATTTTTATAAAAAATTTGTTGCGAGAAAAGCGAGATACTTTCCAGCAATATCCGAAGGTAAAACACGCATCAAGGTAAGTTTTAGGATACTTGCTTGCTTGCGGGGATTGTCCCATTTGCCAGCCAATAGGGCTGCATTTGTGTTCGTTTCCTGGTTATGCATTAATTGTTTAATTAATGATAACAATTTCAACCCAGCCATTATGGATGCACAAGCCAGTGCACTCTTAGTCCCAAGCCCGAGTAAATGGGGAGGGTTGCGTGAGGAAGGGCATCCAGTGTAAAACATGTGCCAAATCAAATATGCGGATCACAAATGAGAATTTCATACCGGATCGGTCGAGGCCCGGGTTACCAACGACCGCCACAGGTATCGTTAGCCGACAGGGTACCGGTGGAAATTGGGCTACTGTTGGCCGAAGGAGGAGGAAGACGTCTACAGAGGCAACAGGGAAAGGAGCAGTGTAGGAAAGTGAAGGTTCGGGTTGGTACTTTAAATGTTGGTACTATGACTGGTAAAGGGAGAGAGATAGCTGATATGATGGAGAGTAGAAAGGTAGATATGTTGTATGTTCAGGAGACCAAGTGGAAAGGGAGTAAGGTCAGGAAAATTGGAGGAAAAGGCATATGAGGAGCTGTATGAGAGGTTGGAAACTAAGGAAGGAGAAAAGGATTTATACCGATTGGCCAGGCAGAGGGACCGAGCTGGGAAGGATGTACTGCAAGTTAGAGCAATAAAGGATGAAGAGGGAAATGTGTTGACTAGTGAGGAGAGTGTGTTGAGAAGGTGGAGGGAGTATTTTGAGCAGCTGATGAATGAGGAAAATCAGAGAGAGAGAAGGTTGGATGATGTGGAGTTGGTGAAGCAGGATGTAGATAGGATTAGTAAGGAGGAAGTAAGAGAAGCGATTAAGAGGATGAAGAGTGGAAAGTCGGTTGGACCAGATGACATACCTGTAGAAGCGTGGAGATGTTTAGGAGAGATGGCAGTGGAGTTTTTAACCAGATTGTTTAACAGGATTTTGGAAGGTGAAAAGATGCCTGAGGAATGGAGAAGAAGTGTGCTGGTACCGATCATGTAAAATGATCACGGAGAAATGCTTGCTGTTTGTGTACATACGCTTGGTTCGAAAAACCGCTTTCTCTTCGTCCAGGAAGTCTGAGACTTGCGGAATCGCATTTTTAGTCAGTTAGAAGCTCATTCTTGACAAGACATGAAAGGATTTGCCAAATATGTGGTGTTGTATCGTTTTTAACCAATTATGACGTTCTAACCTATTTTCATTCTCTTTTTGCAGTTTTCAACAGTTTTAATGAAATATGAATATGAATATGAATATGAAAAATTTATATTTTTGAAATAACAATTATTTCTATAAAAAATGTCATATTTTGTTTAGAAAATGTTCTGTAATATAATATTTTATCATTAAAATGTAAAATAATCATGCGCAAGTGCATGATGTTTGTGCAAATACGCTTGGTTCGAAAAACCGCTTTCTCTAAGTCTTAGAAGCCTGAGACTTGCGAAATCGCATTTACAGCCAGTGAGAAGCTCATTCTTGACAGTACATTAAAGGCTTTGCAAAATACGTGGTGTTGTATCGTTTTTCATTAATTACGACGTTCTAACCCATTTTCATTTGTTTTTTGCAGTTTTTATGGAATTATGATTATGAATATAAAAATTATAAATTTTTAAATAACTAATATTTATATGAAAAATTTCATATTTTGGTCAGAAAATGTTTTGTATTATCATATCTCATCATAAACATGTAAAATAATTATAGGGAAATGCATGCTGTTTGTGCATAAACCCTTGGTTCGAAAAACCGCTTTCTCTCCGAACTAGAAACCTGAGACATGCGGAATCGGATTTACGAGAATAAGAAGCTCATTCTTTACAGCAAATGAAATGCTTTGCCAAATATGTGTTGTATCGATTTTTTATTCATTCTGAGTTTCTAAGACTTTTTTTTATTTTCGTTTTTTGCAGTTTTTAACAGTATTTATGAAACTATGATAATGAAATATAATACTTTTTAAAAACCAATATTTATATGAAAAATGTCCTATTTTTAACAAAAAATGTTTTGTAATATCATATCCTATCCTAAACATGTAAAATAATCACGGGGAAATGCTTGCTGTTTGTGTACATACGCTTGGTTCGAAAAACCGCTTTCTCTTCGTCCTAGAAGCCTGACACTTGCGGAATCGCATTTTCAGCCAGTTAGAAGCTCATTCTTGACAAGACATGAAAGGATTTGCCAAATATGTGTTGTTATATTGTTTTTCATTAATTATGATTTCTAACCCATTTTCATTCGTTTTTTGAGGTTTTCATGAAATTATCAATATGAATATGAAAATTAATACTTTTTAAATAACTATAATATTTAAATGAATAATGTCAAATTTTGGTCAGAAAATGTTTTGTAATATCATATCTCATCATAAACATGTAAAATAATTATAGGGAAATGCATGCTGTTTTTGCAATACGCTTGGTTCGAAAAACCGCTTTCTCTTCGTCCTAGAAGCCTGAGACTTGCTGAATCGCATTTTCAGCCAGTTAGAAGCTCATTCTTGACAAGACATGAAAGGATTTGCCAAATATGTGTTGTTGTATCGATTTTCATTTATTATGACTTTCTAACCAACTTTTTTCGTTTTTTGCAGTTTTCAATTGTATTTATGAAACTATTATAATAAAAATTAATAATTTTTAAATAACAATATTTATTATGAAAAATGCCATATTGGTAACAAAAAATGTTTTGTAATATATCTCATCCTAAACATGTAAAATAATCATGGGGAAATGCATGCTTGTTTGTGCAATACGCGTTCTTCGAAAAACCGCTTTCTCTTCGTCCTAGAAGCCTGAGACTTGCGGAATCGCATTTTCAGCCAGTTAGAAGCTCATTCTTGACAAGACATGAAAGGATTTGCCAAATAGTTGTTGTATCGATTTTTATTTATTATGACTTTCTAACCAACTTTTTTCGGTTTTTGCAGTTTTTAACTGTATTTATGAAACTATTATCATAAAAATTAATAATTTTTAAATAACAATATTTATTAGGAAAAATGTCATATTGGTAACAAAAAATGTTTTGTAATATATCTCATTCTAAACATGTAAAATAATCATGGGGAAATGCATGCTTGTTTGTGCATATACGCTTGATTCGAAAAACCGCTTCCTCTTCGTCCTAGAAGCCTGAGGCTTGCGGAATCGCATTTTTAGCCAGTTAGAAGCTTATTCTTAACAGCACATAAAAGGCTTTGCCAAATATGTGGTGTTGTATCGTTTTTAACCAATTATGACGTTCTAACCTATTTTCATTCTCTTTTTGCAGTTTTCAACAGTTTTAATGAAATTATGAATATGAATATGAAAAATTTATATTTTTGAAATAACTAAATTATTTCTATAAAAAATGTCATATTTTGTTTAGAAAATGTTCTGTAATATAATATTTTATCAATCAAATGTAAAATAATCATGCGCAAGTGCATGATGTTTGTGCAAATACGCTTGGTTCGAAAAACCGCTTTCTCTACGTCCTAGAAGCCTGAGACTTGCGGAATCGCATTTACAGCCAGTGAGAAGCTCATTCTTGACAGTACATAAAAGGCTTTGCAAAATACGTGGTGTTGTATCGTTTTTCATTAATTACGACTTTCTAACCTATTTTCATTCGTTTTTTGCAGTTTTTATGGAATTATGATTATAAATATAAAAATTATTAATTTTTAACTCACTATAATATTTATATGAAAAATTTCATTTTTTGGTCAGAAAATGTTTTGTAATATCATATCTCATCAAAAACATGTAAAATAATTATAGGGAAATGCATGCTGTTTGTGCATATACCCTTGGTTCGAAAAACTGCTTTCTCTTCGTACTAGAAACCTGAGACATGCGGAATCGCATTTTCAGCCAGTTAGAAGCTCATTTTTTTACAGCACATGAAGGCTTTTATATTGTTTTTCATTAATTATGATTTCTATCCCATTTTCATTCGTTTTTTGAGGTTTTTACGAAATTATGAATATGAATATGAAAATTAATACTTTTTTAAATAACTATAATATTTAAATGAAAAATGTCATATTTTGGTCAGAAAATGTTTTGTAATATCATATCAAAAACATGTACATTTATCATGGGCAAGTGCATTATGTTTGTGCAAATACGCTTGGTTCGAAAAACCGCTTTCTATTCGTTCTAGAAGCCTGAGACTTGCGGAATCGCATTTACAGCCAGTGAGAAGCTCATTCTTGACAGTACATAAAAGGTTTTGCAAAATATATGGTGTTGCATCGTTTTTAATCAATTATGACAATCAACTATTACCAACTATTATCAACTATTTTCATTCGTTTTTTGCAGTTTTTATGGAATTATGATTCTGAAAAGAAAATGATATATTTTGATAAAAACAATCCATTTAAAAAAAATTAAAAATTATTTTCAAACCATAAATTTTGCACTTTTAATGGTTTTTAGTTAAATGATGCTAATGAATTTTAAAAGTCATATTTTTCACAATACATTTTAAAAACTTGATTTATCATATCATATCATATCATATTCTTTATTAAATTATTTCACTTTTTTTTAACAGTTTTTCATTAAATTATTATATATATAATATATATATAATATATATATATATATATATATATATATATATATATATATATATATATATATATATATATATATATATAATATATATCATAACTCCCGTTTTTTTATACATTTATTTCATATTCATATGAAAAAAATGTCATTTTTGCCAAAGATGTTTATCATGAATTCTTTTCCGTTCACTTACTGCACTTTTTCAACTGTTTTTCATGAAAATATGCTTATGTATATGAAAATTTAAATTTTACAAATTAATTGCATATTTATATAAAATGTCATAATTTTGTCAAACCATGGTTTGTCATGTGAAAGTTTTTAGTTCATGTATTGCACTTTTGAATGGTTTTTAATAAAATTATGCTTATAAATATAAAAATTCATATTTTTTGAAAAAGTAAATTTTTTTATGAACTTATGGTTTTGAATATAAAGTAATATTTTAATTAAAAAAAATTTTTTATAAAAGAAAGTCAGATTTGTTTCAATCTATTGTTTGTCATAACAGTTGTTGCGATGAACATTTGCACTTTTGTTAGATTTTTATCATGCCCAAACGAAACTTAATTCTTACCTAAAGCTCTTTCCTGTTTGGATAAGAAGACATACTAGCCGGAGATGTGTGAGCCCAGATAAAGACTCCCTGTATACCTTACGTACTTACATCGTAAATATTCTATCGACACTGAACAGACAAAGGACACTTCATCATTACCACTTCATGCCTTTATGGCCTGTCTTACCTTCGTCATCAAACATAACAACATACAAAGTACAATTCCAACAATCAATACAAGAATCAATCCTTAAACAAAGTAGTGTTTAACACTCGTAAATAAATTCCTAAAATTCTAAAAAATTTGGAGTGTAATTACAACTATGCCCATATTGTTATAGAATTTAGACCTAGAGCAGGTATCAGGGTAAGCCAAACATAACAGTCGCGTGAGTCAGATCTTTACCCCAGAGGTGGCCCCGTTTCTATTTAAAGAAAGGATCTTTTTATGGGCTCTCACTTATTTCAGTCCTGAATACTCACTTAGGTAGGCTACGTAGGCCAACAGACCAATTAGTGCACAGTGTTTTGATCCTGCTTGCGTGTATCCACTGTGGGTAATAATCAGACAGATAATTACAGCTAGAACAGTTTCTGTGGGCAGAGGAAGAGTTAGTGAGACATCAGCACTAATAGAATTCAAATTTTTTCAACCAGGGCAGAAACGTAGTCATCCACAATCACGCCCATTAGAATTTCAAAAGGTGACAGTTTAATAGTTGAAGATATGGTCATTCTCATTTTTGTGAGTACTGCCAGGAGAACAACAGTCAAATTTTGGCCTGTTTCAATGCAGGCTTCACCAACACTATTAAAGCTAGTTTAGGCAGAGCAATTTTTACATCTACATCTCTAATGATACCAGCAGAATCACATTGTTACATTTTTTACTTTATGTCCTTTTCAGTAGGCTGACTCTGAAGAATTATTTAGGTCAATATCTGGTATATTGGAGATATGTGTCATCATTGGGATCTCAGGATTTGTATGTTCTCTGTCCAAATCTACTGGTTGTTTTGCTGCTTCCTTAGCTACTTTATCCGCTAACAAATTTCCTCTGAATCACCTTCACGTCCTTTACCACTTTGGCCACTTTGGTAGGGAGTTAAGCAGCATTTAAGAGGTCGCCGATGACAGCTTGTGCAGATGTGTATGGTAATGATTTAGCTTCAACTATTTCATCAGGTAATCTTACAACCGTATATCCACAAAAATACACTTCAGAGGGTTTTGAACATGATCTGTCTACATATAGGAAATCCCCCTCTTCCAGGGCCGTATCTAAAAGATCAGGCCTACAAGAGGTCTCTTGTTTAATGTGTTTAAGGGAACCGTGTGCGTCGTCAAAACCATCTATGGCAATAAAGTATAGCAGATCACGCAGCGCTACTACAGCTGAATGCGGCTGAGAAGAAGGCTTAATGGTTAAGTTTTCTGTCCCCAAGAGCGTGATTTTGTATCCAGGTCTACGTCGTGCTGTGTTGAGGTTATGTAAAATAGCTGTTACCTGATGTGATGTGTACAGTATCAAAGGATGTGACAGCACCATTTTCTCAGCATCCCAGTCAGGTGTATCAGAGCCGCAGCAGCCACTGCACTGTAAGCATAAGGTCAACCCTTGTGCTATGTTGTCTAAAGACTTTAAAAGATACACAACAGGGCGATAGCTGTCACCATAGTCCTTTCTCTTTTATAGTTGTCATTATGCAGGGCTCTAGGAGGCTTTCCTTTACAGTGGTTACAGAAAAGACGATGACGGCAGTCTCTCACGCTGTGGCCGGGTTTCAGGCAACCATATCAGAGTTTCTTCTCCTTTATATAGTTGCGTCACTCAACTAACACCATCTCAGTGAACTTGTAGCATGCGTGTAGTTGGTGTCTATTATCTTGACATGAAACCTTAACTTTCCCCTGTTCTGACTTGTGTTTTTCATTTTTAGTGACTATTTGAGTGGTAAACACACTTGCTTTGGTTTTCTTCACATCTCTGAGGTTTCTCTTCTCAGTGATAGAATCTGACAAATGAAGGGCATGAAAGGACGTAATTGGATTACAAGCAATCTCGGCTTCATCTGACGTGAATCGAGCAAACTCTTTGAAACTTGGAAATTCTTGATTCTCATTTAGGCTTTGCGTGACTTGTCGGTTCCAGCGTAAAGCTGCCCAGTCTGGTAGTTTGTGAACGAGCTTCCTATTTTCTTCCCAGTCGTTTAATATGTGGAGACCCTTGACATGAGGCATGGCATCTTAACAAGCATTCAGAAAATCTGAGAAGCGTCTCAGTCCTTCAGCATCCTTCGATGGAATTCTCGGCCAGTAGGTGAGCTTTAAAGACTGCCGTGCTGGGCCACCAACGTACTTTTTTAGGTAGTATAGTTTTTCGGCTGGCGTGATTGCCCTTTGGTCTATGAGTGAAGTGAATGCTGCCTTCCATTCAATGAATTGTATGGGATCGCCATTGAAGACAAATGGCTCAGGAACAGGAAGCCTATTTAAGGCTATGTTGTCTTGAAAGAGCTAAATGAGAGAGGGAATGTCTGTATGATGGGGCGTTGCAACTTGAGAAAGGGGCACTGTAGTTACAGGTGTATTCTTTGCTTCCATGTTCCTTTCCTTCTTGAGATAAATAGCATCCTTGTGATCCGTCTCCCTTTCGTAGATCTTCAACTTGGCTTGAGCGGCCCTTATCTCTTTCGCTGCCTGTAATCGCTCCAACTTACGCCTTTGTGCCTTTAGAGCTTTGCGTTGTTGTTCCTCTAGCTCTCTTATAGATTCCTTTTGCTTTTCTTCTTCCAGCAGCATCTGATAATATATTTCCTTTACTGCTAGTTCAGCTGCTGCATCCACGCGTTTTACTATCATGGATGAAGTTATGGAGTAGTGATCGGACTGGCTGTGACTTGTCCAAGAAGCTGCAGATCCATAGACAGACTTTGCATAGTCGGGGCGGAGCAGTTCGTGAAGGCGGTGTCTTTCCTGCGGCTCATCAAACCCGCTTTTCTCATTTATAGCTCTGCTGTATGCAATGTTGATGATTTCTGCGGTCACAGCTTCACACGTATCAACTCTTCTTCTTATGTCGGTGGAGGGTGAGGTGAGATTTCGAATTTCATAATAAATGTTCATCATGTCTTCTTTACTTTTCTTAAGCTTGTCAATGAGAGGCCAGAGCTGACTCTCTGACATATAAGTCTTTAGCTGATCTCTTGCCTTCCTTGCGTGGAGCTTCCACTGTTTGTACATGGCAAACAGCTTTTTCTCTTTTCTCTTGGCCTCTTCATATTGATGCATCTTCTCTGTAGGATGGCGTGTGCGTTCAGAGCGTCTTGGACCTTCAAGAGCATTATCATCCTTATTAAATTTGCCTTGGAGATCAGTTAGACATTGTTGTTTAACTTCATTTGTTTCCTTCAGACACGATCGCTCTGATTGGTCTACCATTATGTGGGTTTCACCCTGTAAATCTTCATGCTGGTAACCAGCCATCTGCTCCTCCACCTCTATCTCATTTCCTGACTGTGACATTATCACTTTAAATTTTTAACTCTAATGGCGAAAGAAGACCCCCTTAACAGATATGGAAAAGCCCTGAATATGAACTGTATAAACATAAAATATCAGAACATAAATTTAAGCAGCTGTCACATATGCATGTACATATAGACACTAGAATTATTGTAAATGTCAGTGTAAATACCGCAATGAACAAGGTATCAACAATAATAAATTCAAATGAGGGAAATGTGAATGTTAAATCCTCAATAAACACTGTTAACTAGGTGGATAAATGCAAAATCCAAAAAACAAAAGTCTATGTCCTTAATTAGACAAAGTCCATGTGGATGCCTGCAGGCATGGGCACAAATATAATCACAGTTTATCTTGAGCCGGTGAGAATTGAATGTTCAATCCGAGAAGCCGTTCATCCGTTGCTCGCCGTATTGTCGTACTATAGTAGATTAATACTCACGATCTTGCATCAATGTCCGTATGTGTGGCTGTACTTGACCATTGCACCGAATCTGTGAGACCGCTGTCCAAAATATAGGTCAGGCGCGAGGAAGCAGCTTGATGAGTCCACGCTGATGCCTTGTGACGGTGATGTAGCAGAAGATGCGCTTTGATGACCCTCCGTGGCCCGTTGTAGACAACAGTTATTGAAATCGATGCAGGGTCGAACTCTTACTGTAGCAAACCCACAGCCAGGTCTCTGGGCTTTGTGTTAGAGGATATAGTTCTGCAGTTCAAGTCGATCTTCCGGTCACCTATACAAAGAACTGCATACCTGTCGACCGCTCTCACATTCCCACTTGTGAGACGGCTAAAAAATTGAGTCATCTGGCAAAAATAGTGGATGAAATACAACCACTGAAGGACTATGTAGTAGGTCTTTTTGATCACCTTCAATGGTGAAGCGTACTGATGTTTCAAAAAGCCTTTATTTTGTGTTCAGCCGTCAGCCTTTTCTTTGGGAAACACAAAATCTAACTTTCCTTGATGAAAAACCTTTTCTTAGTGAAACACCGTAAGAGCTACAGAACAGATAAATAACAAATAATACAATCAGCTCTTACAAACATAAACATGAATAGCCATTTATAAGAAACCCTTTTGTGATGTCACACAATGATGTCACAGATGTGACAGTGATAACAACACATTAAAACACTTCTTCACAGTTAAATAGATTAACCCACATATTAATGCATATACACATTAAACAAATAAAACATAGTACCTTGTTCCCGTTCCAGCTAGGTGCTTAATTATCCTTTACTTTCCTTAAGAACCTTGTACGAATTTCAGAGCATTTTAGCGACATGACTTTCCTTTTCAATGTGTGCATCACACTAACTACTGGGGGCGGAGTTAAAGGACAATACTGTATGGGGCGGGGTTAAAGGACTATACCATATTGGGGCGGAGTTAAAGGACTATATCGTATGGGGGGGGAAGAGACCAAACAAAATGGAGCTCAAAAGGATTACCTTATTTACTCTTTTCTTAGAGTTAGTTACACCGGTCCCAAGCTCGGATAATTGGGGAAGTTGCGTTAGGAAGGGCATCCAGCGTAAAATATGTGCCAAATCGAATATGCGGGTCACGATTAAGAATTTCATACCGGATCGGTCGAGGCCCGGGTTAACAACGACCGCTACAGGCATCGTTTGCCAACAGGGTACCAGTGGAAATTGGGCTACTGTTAGTCGAAGGAGGAGAAGCAGAGGAGGAAGATGTCTACAGAGATGGCAGGAAAAGGAGAAGTGTAGGAGAGTGGAGGTTCGGGTTGGTACTTTAAATGTTGGTTCTATGACTGGTATAGGGAGAGAGGTAGCTGATATGATGGAGAGGAGAAAGGTAGATATGTTGTGTGTTCAGGAGACCAAGTGGAAAGGGAGTAAGGCCAGGAACATTGGAGTTGGGTTTAAACTGTTCTATTATGGCGTGGATGGAAAGAGAAATGGTGTAGTGGTGTTTTTGAAGGAAGAGTACAGTAAGAGTGTAGTGGAGGTGAAGTAAGTTTCTGATAGGGTGATGAATGTGAAGCTGGAAGTTGAAGGGATGATGATAAATGTCATCAGTGCCTATGCTCCATAAGTCAGCTGTGAGATGGAGAAGAAGGAATGATTCTGGAGTGAACTAGATGAAGTGGTAGATGGTGTACCTAGAAATGAACGATTGGTGATTGGGGCAGACTTTAATGGACATGTAGGTGAAGGGAACAGAGGTGATGAGGAGGTGATGGGTAGGTATGGTTTTAAGGAGAGGAATGTGGAAGGGCAGATGGTGGTAGATTTTGCTAAAATAACGGAAATGGCAGGAAGGAGGATCATAGGGTGACCTATAAGAGTGGAGGAAGGTGCACACAGGTGGATTATGTTCTATGTAGGAGATGCAACCTGAAGAAGATTGGAGACTGTAAGGTGTTGGCAGGGGACAGTGTAGCTAGACAGCATCGGATGGTGGTCTGTAGGATGGTTTTGGAGGCAAAGAAGAAGAGGAGGCAAGTAGGGACTGAAAGACGAATAAGATGGTGGAAAATGAAGGAGGAAGAGTGTAGTGTGAGGTTCAGGGAAGAGGTTAGACAGAGGCTCGGTGGCGGTGAAGAGGTGCTGGATGATTTGGAAACTACCGCAGGAGTGATAAGGGATGCTAGAAACGTACTTGGTGTGACATCTGGAAATAGAAAGGAAGACAAAGAGACGTGGTGGTGGAATGAGGAAGTGCAGGAGATCATAAGGGGAAAAAGGTTAACAAAACAGAAGTGGGATCGACAGAATGATGAGAAAAGTAGGCAGGAGTACAAGGAGATGCAGCAGCAGGTGAAGAGGGATGTGGCGAAAGCCAAGGAAAAGGCATACAAGGAGCTGTATGAGAGGTTGAACACTGAGGAAGGAGAAAAGGATTTGTACCGATTGGCCAGGCAGAGGGACCGAGCTGGGAAGGATGTGTTGCAAGTAAGAGCAATAAAGGATGGAAATGTGTTGACTAGTGAGGAAAGTGTGTTGAGAAGGTTGAGGGAGTATTTTAAACAGCTGATGAACGAGGAAAATGAGAGAGAGAGAGAGAGAGAGAGAGAGAGAGAGAGAGAGAGAGAGAGAGAGAGAGAGAGAGAAAGAGAGAGAGAGAGAGAGAGAGAGAGAGAGAGAGAGAGGTTGGATGATGTGGAATTAGTGAAGCAGGAAGTGGATAGGATTCGTAGAGAGGAAGTGAGAGCAGCATTTAAGAGGATTAAGATCTTTGAGCAACAGTATGGTTTCATGCCGAGAAAGAGCACCACAGACACATTATTTGCTATGAGAATGTTGATGGAGAAGTATAACGAAGGACAGAAGGAATAGCATTGTGTATTTGTGGATTTAGAGAAAGCGTACGACAGGGTGCCAAGAGAGGAGTTGTGGTATTCTATGAGGAAGTCAGTTGTGTCAGAGAAGTATGTGAGGGTAGTGCAGGACATGTATGAGGACAGTGTGACAGCAGTGCAGTGTGCAGTAGGAACGACAGACTGGTAAAAGGTGAAGGTTGGACTGCATCAAGGATCGGCCCTGAGCCCTTTTCTGTTTGCAGTGGTGATAGACGAGGTCAGACAGGAGTCTCCCTGGACTATAATGTTTGCGCATTATATTGCGATTTGTGGTGAGAGTAGTGAGCAGGTCAAGAAGAGCCTGGAGAGGTGGAGGTACATGCTGGAAAGAAGGGGAATGAAAGTCAGTAGGAGTAAGACAGAGTACATGTGCGTAAATGAAAACGAGGGCAGTGGAGTGGTGCGGTTGCAGGGAGAAGAGGTGGAGAAGGTGGTGGAGTTCAGGTACCTGTGAACAACAGTGCATAGTAATGGAGAGTGTGTTAATAGTTATTGTAAAAACCTGAATATTCATATTCAATAAGCACAAATAAATAAAAAAAAATGTTAAAAAGTGCAATCCGTGAACTAAAAACTTTTACATGACAAACCATGGGTTGACAAAAGTATGATTTTTTACATAACAAAATATGATGGTCAATTAAGAAAATATGAATTTTTATATTCAGAAGCATATGTTCATGGAAAACCTTTAAAAAAAATTGCCATTAAGAAACAAAAAACTAAAAAGTGACCATACAAATTGAAAGGCATTATTCATGAAAAACTGTAAAAAGAAATGGTAAAAATTCAATGAAAAACTTTTCATTTTCATAAGCAACATTTAACTAAAAACCGTTGAAAGTGCAAAAATTCAAGACACAATGGTTTGAAAAAAATGACTTTTTTAAAATAATTTTTTAAATTAAAATATTACATTTTATATTCATAACCATAATTTCATTAAAGAAATTGTTAACTTTTCCATAAAATTATGAATTATAGTAAAAATATGAATTTTTATATTCATAGCATCATTTAACTAAAATTCGTTAAAAGTGCAAAAAAATCTGCGCAAAACATGATGACAAACAATGGTTTGAAAAAATGTAAATTTTTATAAAAAATTTGTTGCGAGAAAAGCGAGATACTTTCCAGCAATATCCGAAGGTAAAACACGCATCAAGGTAAGTTTTAGGATACTTGCTTGCTTGCGGGGATTGTCCCATTTGCCAGCCAATAGGGCTGCATTTGTGTTCGTTTCCTGGTTATGCATTAATTGTTTAATTAATGATAACAATTTCAACCCAGCCATTATGGATGCACAAGCCAGTGCACTCTTTGTCCCAAGCCCGAGTAAATGGGGAGGGTTGCGTTAGGAAGGGCATCCAGTGTAAAACATGTGCCAAATCAAATATGCGGATCACAAATGAGAATTTCATACCGGATCGGTCGAGGCCCGGGTTACCAACGACCGCCACAGGTATCGTTAGCCGACAGGGTACCGGTGGAAATTGGGCTACTGTTGGCCGAAGGAGAAGGAAGACGTCTACAAAGCAGACAGGGAAAGGAGCAGTGTAGGAAAGTGAAGGTTCGGGTTGGTACTTTAAATGTTGGTACTATGACTGGTAAAGGGAGAGAGATAGCTGATATGATGGAGAGGAGAAAGGTAGATATGTTGTATGTTCCGGAGACCAAGTGGAAAGGGAGTAAGGTCAGGAAAATTGGAGGAAAAGGCATATGAGGAGCTGTATGAGAGGTTGGAAACTAAGGAAGGAGAAAAGGATTTATACCGATTGGCCAGGCAGAAGGACCGAGCTGGAAAGGATGTACTGCAAGTTAGAGCAATAAAGGATGAAGAGGGAAATGTGTTGACTAGTGAGGAGAGTGTGTTGAGAAGGTGGAGGGAGTATTTTGAGCAGCTGATGAATGAGGAAAATCAGAGAGAGAGAAGGTTGGATGATGTGGAGTTGGTGAAGCAGGATGTAGATAGGATTAGTAAGGAGGAAGTAAGAGAAGCGATTAAGAGGATGAAGAGTGGAAAGTCGGTTGGACCAGATGACATACCTGTAGAAGCGTGGAGATGTTTAGGAGAGATGGCAGTGGAGTTTTTAACCAGATTGTTTAACAGGATTTTGGAAGGTGAAAAGATGCCTGAGGAATGGAGAAGAAGTGTGCTGGTACCGATCTTTAAGCATAAAGGAGATGTGCAGATCTGCAGTAACTACAGGGGAATTAAGTTGATCAGTCACACCATGATGTTATGGGAAAGAGTAGTGGAAGCCAGGCTGAGAGAAGAGGTGACCATCTGTGGGCAACAGTATGGTTTCATGCCGAGGAAAAGCACCACAGATGCCTTATTTGCTTTGAGAATGTTGATTTAGAAGTATAGAGAAGGACAAAAGGAGTTGCATTGTGTGTTTGTGGATTTAGAGAAAGCGTACGACAGAGTGCCAAGAGAGGAGTTGTGGTATTGTATGAGGAAGTCAGGTGTGTCAGAGAAGTATGTGAGGGTGGTGCAGGACAGTGTGACGGCAGTGAAGTGTGCAGTAGATACGACAGACTGGTTCAGGGTAAAGGTTGGACTGCATCAAGGATCGGCCCTGAGCCCTGTTTCCTGTTTGCAGTGGTGATGGACAGGTTGACGGACGAGGTCAGACAGGAGTCTCCATGGTCTATGATGTTTGCGGATGATATTGTGATTTGTGGTGAGAGTAGGGAGCAGGTCGAGAAGAGCCTGGAGAGGTGGAGGTATGCGCTGGAGAGTAGGGGAATGAAAGTCAGTAGGAGTAAGACAGAGTACATGTGTGTGAATGAGAGGGAGGGCAGTGGAGTGATGCGGTTGCAGGGAGAAGAGGTGGAGAAGGTGGAGGAGTTCATGTACCTGGGGTCAACAGTGCAAAGTAATGGAGAGTGTGTTAGAGAAGTAAAGAAAAGAGTGAAGGCAGGGTGGAGTGGGTGGAGAAGAGTGGCAGGAGTGATTTGTGATAGTAGGGTATCTGCAAGAATGAAAGGTAAAGTTTATAGGTCTGTGGTGAGACCTGCGATGTTGTATGGATTAGAGACAGTGGCATTGAGTAAAAGACAGGAGGTGGAGCTGGAGGTAGCAGAGCTGAAGATGTTAAGGTTTTCGTTGGGAGTGACGACGATGGACAAGATTAGAAATGAGTTTATTAGAGGGTTCAGGGCATGTAGGATGTTTTGATGATGGAGGCGAGATTAAGATGGTTTGAACATGTGCAGAGGAGGGACATGAATTATATTGGTAGAAGAATGCTGAGGATGGAGCCACCAGGTAGGAGGAAAAGAGAAAGGCCAAGGAGGAGGTTCATGGATGTGGTGAGGGAAGACATGCAGGTAGTTGGTGTGAAAGAGGCAGATGTAGAGGACAGGGTGGTATGGAGACGGATGATCTGCTGTGGGGACCCCTAATGGGAGCAGCCAAAAGAAGAAGAAGAAGAAGAATGATAACAATTTCCTTTGGTGGGATGAATCCGTCACGACAATGTGTTCTTAGACATTAAGATGCAAGATTAGAAGACGTTTCTTTATGGTCTGGCTTAAATAGGTGATTTTGTCTGAAGTATCTGAAAGAATCCACGATAATTTTTATATGCCCGAAAAAAAAATAGATAAATAAATAAATTATACAATAATAAAAAATAAAATTTTTTATCATAGCTTCACAATCATTCCAAACTCGTCTTTGAACCTTTCAGGAAAAGATACGATGCATAAAATGGGAATGGTGGTTCTGTTTTATTTTAAACCAATGTTTCACTTTCTTTTCCTTCTGTCCTCATGCTCTCAACTATCCGAAATATTTCTTCCGTAGTACATGTAGTACAGACATCCTGCCTGATGAGCCAAATTTAGGTGAAGTTAACCCTAAATTATGGGACTCTCACAAAGACGGGGCAGGTTTAATCCAGGTAAAGCCGTATGTATCATGCACTCATGAAAACACACCATCCAGTTTTTGGTAAACAATATCCATTGTTATAAGAGAAGAATGTTGGCATTTTTCCAGTTATTGACAATTTATTGTCACAAAGTGTTTTGATAGAGACACATTCACCTTATAACACACCGATTAATCCAGATTTGAATGCGGATAAAAAATGCTGGAGGCTAACTCAAGATTTTCAAGAGATTAATTAAATAGTTATTCCGTTAGCTCCATTGGTGCCCGATATAGCTACCATTGTTAACTCTATATCAGCAACTCACAGATTTTTTACTGTGATTGAACTTTGTTCTGCCATTTTCAGTGTCCTTTTGGCCTCAGAAACGCAGTCGCTTTTTGCGTTTACCTATAGGGGACGTCAATTCACCTGGACCCGTCTTCCTCGGGGTTTTGTTGACTCGCTAGCCGTATTTTCCGCTGTAGTGCACAGAACTTTGGCTGATATACACCTTCCAGAAACAACCTGCATCCTTCAATACGCAAATGACATCCTCAACACACAAGATATGACAGCACAACGTAGATCTGGTTATGAAATCACGCTCTTGGTGACAGAAAACTTAATCATTAAGCCTTCTTTTCAGCCGCATTCAGCTGTAGTAGCGCTGCGTGATCTGCTAGACTTTATTGACTTAGATGGTTTTAATGATGCACACGATTGCCTTAAACGCATTGAACAAGAGACCTCTTGTAGGCCCGATCTTTTAGATACAGCCCTGGAAGAGGGGGATTGCCTATTTGTAGATAGATCATGTTCAAAACCCTCTGATGTGTATTTATGTGGATATGCAGTTGTAAGATTACCTGATGAAATAGTTGAAGCTAAATCATTACCATACACATCTGCACAAGCTGCAAAGTTGGTGGCACTTACAAGTGCATGTCAAATGTCTGAAGGTAATCCACCCTATATGCCACCTGTAGGAAATTTGAGATACCTGTTGGTTATATTTGACAGATTGAGTAAGTGGCCAGAATCATTTCCATGCGCGACAGAGAACGCTAAAACAGTTGTAAAAATATTAATGAAAGAGTTCATCTCTAAATTTTAGATTCCTAGTGTGATTGAAAGTGATAACAGCACACATTTTGCTCCTAAAGTGACACAACTTTTGGTTAAAAGCTTAGCAATTGATTGGCATTTTAATATTTCCTATCACCCACAGTCAGCTGGACTGGTGGAAAGAATGAACAGAACCATTAAGGAATGTGTTACTAAAGCCTGCATTGAAACAGGCCGAAATTGGACTGTTGTTCACCTGGCAGTATTTACAGAAATGAGAATGACCCCATCTTCAACTACTAAACTGTCACCTTTTGAAATTCGAATGGGCCAGGCTTTCCCGACTCCATGGGTCGGGGGACGCACTTGCATTTCTGTCTTAGGTAACCTGGAAGTGATTGTGGACGACTACGTTTCTGCACTGGCTGAAAAATGTAATTCTATTAGTGCTGAATATTCATATTCATTAACACAAATAAATAAATAAAAATGTTAAAAAGTGCAATCCGTGAACTAAAAACTTTTACATGACAAACCATGGGTTCACAAAAGTATGATTTTTTACATAACAAAATATGATGGTCAATTAAGAAAATATGAATTTTTATATTCAGAAGCATATGTTCATGGAAAACCTTTAAAAAAAATTGCCATTAGGAAACAAAAAACTAAAAAGTGACCATACAAATCATATTTTGACAAATACAATGACATTTTCATTGAAAATGGGATAGTTATTGTAAAAATATGAATTTTCATATTTATAATCATCATTTAATGAAAAACCACAAAAAAAAGTACAATATGCAGGCAAAAGACTCACAATTAAAACCATGGTCTGAGAAAAATAAAACTTTTAAAAAAATAAAAATATGAAATTAATTGGTAAAATTCATGAAAAAAATGTAAAAAGTGCAAATAACAAATCAAGTTTTTACAAGTTATTGTGAAAATATAAATGGTCATATTCATAAGCATTATTTCGCTAAAAATCTGTAAATGTGCAATAAGTGAACGAAAAAGATATCATGATAAACCATGTTTTGACATGAATATGACTTTTCTCATATAAATATGAAATTGATTGGTAAAATATTAATTTTCATATTGAAAGGCATTATTCATGAAAAACTGTAAAAAGAAATGGTAAAAATTCAATGAAAAACTTTTCATTTTCATAAGCAACATTTAACTAAAAACCGTTGAAAGTGCAAAAATTCAAGACACAATGGTTTGAAAAAAATGACTTTTTTAAAATAATTTTTTAAATTAAAATATTACATTTTATATTCATAACCATAATTTCATTAAAGAAATTGTTAACTTTTCCATAAAATTATGAATTATAGTAAAAATATGAATTTTTATATTCATAGCATCATTTAACAAAAATTCGTTAAAAGTGCAAAAAAATCTGCGCAAAACATGATGACAAACAATGGTTTGAAAAAATGTAAATTTTTATAGAAAATTTGTTGCGAGAAAAGCGAGATACTTTCCAGCAATATCCGAAGGTAAAACACGCATCAAGGTAAGTTTTAGGATACTTGCTTGCTTGCGGGGATTGTCCCATTTGCCAGCCAATAGGGCTGCATTTGTGTTCGTTTCCTGGTTATGCATTAATTGTTTAATTAATGATAACAATTTCAACCCAGCCATTATGGATGCACAAGCCAGTGCACTCTTAGTCCCAAGCCCGAGTAAATGGGGAGGGTTGCGTTAGGAAGGGCATCCAGTGTAAAACATGTGCCAAATCAAATATGCGGATCACAAATGAGAATTTCATACCGGATCGGTCGAGGCCCGGGTTACCAACGACCGCCACAGGTATCGTTAGCCGACAGGGTACCGGTGGAAATTGGGCTACTGTTGGCCGAAGGAGGAGGAAGACGTCTACAGAGGCAACAGGGAAAGGAGCAGTGTAGGAAAGTGAAGGTTCGGGTTGGTACTTTAAATGTTGGTACTATGACTGGTAAAGGGAGAGAGATAGCTGATATGATGGAGAGGAGAAAGGTAGATATGTTGTATGTTCAGGAGACCAAGTGGAAAGGGAGTAAGGTCAGGAAAATTGGAGGAAAAGGCATATGAGGAGCTGTATGAGAGGTTGGAAACTAAGGAAGGAGAAAAGGATTTATACCGATTGGCCAGGCAGAGGGACCGAGCTGGGAAGGATGTACTGCAAGTTAGAGCAATAAAGGATGAAGAGGGAAATGTGTTGACTAGTGAGGAGAGTGTGTTGAGAAGGTGGAGGGAGTATTTTGAGCAGCTGATGAATGAGGAAAATCAGAGAGAGAGAAGGCTGGATGATGTGGAGTTGGTGAAGCAGGATGTAGATAGGATTAGTAAGGAGGAAGTAAGAGAAGCGATTAAGAGGATGAAGAGTGGAAAGTCGGTTGGACCAGATGACATACCTGTAGAAGCGTGGAGATGTTTGGGAGAGATGGCAGTGGAGTTTTTAACCAGATTGTTTAACAGGATTTTGGAAGGTGAAAAGATGCCTGAGGAATGGAGAAGAAGTGTGCTGGTACCGATCTTTAAGCATAAAGGAGATGTGCAGATCTGCAGTAACTACAGGGGAATTAAGTTGATCAGTCACACCATGATGTTATGGGAAAGAGTAGTGGAAGCCAGGCTGAGAGAAGAGGTGACCATCTGTGGGCAACAGTATGGTTTCATGCCGAGGAAAAGCACCACAGATGCCTTATTTGCTTTGAGAATGTTGATTTAGAAGTATAGAGAAGGACAAAAGGAGTTGCATTGTGTGTTTGTGGATTTAGAGAAAGCGTACGACAGAGTGCCAAGAGAGGAGTTGTGGTATTGTATGAGGAAGTCAGGTGTGTCAGAGAAGTATGTGAGGGTGGTGCAGGACAGTGTGACGGCAGTGAAGTGTGCAGTAGATACGACAGACTGGTTCAGGGTAAAGGTTGGACTGCATCAAGGATCGGCCCTGAGCCCTGTTTCCTGTTTGCAGTGGTGATGGACAGGTTGACGGACGAGGTCAGACAGGAGTCTCCATGGTCTATGATGTTTGCGGATGATATTGTGATTTGTGGTGAGAGTAGGGAGCAGGTCGAGAAGAGCCTGGAGAGGTGGAGGTATGCGCTGGAGAGTAGGGGAATGAAAGTCAGTAGGAGTAAGACAGAGTACATGTGTGTGAATGAGAGGGAGGGCAGTGGAGTGATGCGGTTGCAGGGAGAAGAGGTGGAGAAGGTGGAGGAGTTCATGTACCTGGGGTCAACAGTGCAAAGTAATGGAGAGTGTGTTAGAGAAGTAAAGAAAAGAGTGAAGGCAGGGTGGAGTGGGTGGAGAAGAGTGGCAGGAGTGATTTGTGATAGTAGGGTATCTGCAAGAATGAAAGGTAAAGTTTATAGGTCTGTGGTGAGACCTGCGATGTTGTATGGATTAGAGACAGTGGCATTGAGTAAAAGACAGGAGGTGGAGCTGGAGGTAGCAGAGCTGAAGATGTTAAGGTTTTCGTTGGGAGTGACGACGATGGACAAGATTAGAAATGAGTTTATTAGAGGGTTCAGGGCATGTAGGATGTTTTGATGATGGAGGCGAGATTAAGATGGTTTGAACATGTGCAGAGGAGGGACATGAATTATATTGGTAGAAGAATGCTGAGGATGGAGCCACCAGGTAGGAGGAAAAGAGAAAGGCCAAGGAGGAGGTTCATGGATGTGGTGAGGGAAGACATGCAGGTAGTTGGTGTGAAAGAGGCAGATGTAGAGGACAGGGTGGTATGGAGACGGATGATCTGCTGTGGGGACCCCTAATGGGAGCAGCCAAAAGAAGAAGAAGAAGAAGAATGATAACAATTTCCTTTGGTGGGATGAATCCGTCACGACAATGTGTTCTTAGACATTAAGATGCAAGATTAGAAGACGTTTCTTTATGGTCTGGCTTAAATAGGTGATTTTGTCTGAAGTATCTGAAAGAATCCACGATAATTTTTATATGCCCGAAAAAAAATAGATAAATAAATAAATTATACAATAATAAAAAATAAAAATGTTTATCATAGCTTCACAATCATTCCAAACTCGTCTTTGAACCTTTCAGGAAAAGATACGATGCATAAAATGGGAATGGTGGTTCTGTTTTATTTTAAACCAATGTTTCACTTTCTTTTCCTTCTGTCCTCATGCTCTCAACTATCCGAAATATTTCTTCCGTAGTACATGTAGTACAGACATCCTGCCTGATGAGCCAAATTTAGGTGAAGTTAACCCTAAATTATGGGCCTCTCACAAAGACGGGGCAGGTTTAATCCAGGTAAAGCCGTATGTATCATGCACTCATGAAAACACACCATCCAGTTTTTGGTAAACAATATCCATTGTTATAAGAGAAGAATGTTGGCATTTTTCCAGTTATTGACAATTTATTGTCACAAAGTGTTTTGATAGAGACACATTCACCTTATAACACACCGATTAATCCAGATTTGAATGCGGATAAAAAATGCTGGAGGCTAACTCAAGATTTTCAAGAGATTAATTAAATAGTTATTCCGTTAGCTCCATTGGTGCCCGATATAGCTACCATTGTTAACTCTATATCAGCAACTCACAGATTTTTTACTGTGATTGAACTTTGTTCTGCCATTTTCAGTGTCCTTTTGGCCTCAGAAACGCAGTCGCTTTTTGCGTTTACCTATAGGGGACGTCAATTCACCTGGACCCGTCTTCCTCGGGGTTTTGTTGACTCGCTAGCCGTATTTTCCGCTGTAGTGCACAGAACTTTGGCTGATATACACCTTCCAGAAACAACCTGCATCCTTCAATACGCAAATGACATCCTCAACACACAAGATATGACAGCACAACGTAGATCTGGTTATGAAATCACGCTCTTGGTGACAGAAAACTTAATCATTAAGCCTTCTTTTCAGCCGCATTCAGCTGTAGTAGCGCTGCGTGATCTGCTAGACTTTATTGACTTAGATGGTTTTAATGATGCACACGATTGCCTTAAACGCATTGAACAAGAGACCTCTTGTAGGCCCGATCTTTTAGATACAGCCCTGGAAGAGGGGGATTGCCTATTTGTAGATAGATCATGTTCAAAACCCTCTGATGTGTATTTATGTGGATATGCAGTTGTAAGATTACCTGATGAAATAGTTGAAGCTAAATCATTACCATACACATCTGCACAAGCTGCAAAGTTGGTGGCACTTACAAGTGCATGTCAAATGTCTGAAGGTAATCCACCCTATATGCCACCTGTAGGAAATATGAGATACCTGTTGGTTATATTTGACAGATTGAGTAAGTGGCCAGAATCCTTTCCATGCGCGACAGAGAACGCTAAAACAGTTGTAAAAATATTAATGAAAGAGTTCATCTCTAAATTTTGGATTCCTAGTGTGATTGAAAGTGATAACAGCACACATTTTGCTCCTAAAGTGACACAACTTTTGGTTAAAAGCTTAGCAATTGATTGGCATTTTAATATTTCCTATCACCCACAGTCAGCTGGACTGGTGGAAAGAATGAACAGAACCATTAAGGAATGTGTTACTAAAGCCTGCATTGAAACAGGCCGAAATTGGACTGTTGTTCACCTGGCAGTATTTACAGAAATGAGAATGACCCCATCTTCAACTACTAAACTGTCACCTTTTGAAATTCGAATGGGCCAGGCTTTCCCGACTCCATGGGTCGGGGGACGCACTTGCATTTCTGTCTTAGGTAACCTGGAAGTGATTGTGGACGACTACGTTTCTGCACTGGCTGAAAAATGTAATTCTATTAGTGCTGAATATTCATATTCATTAACACAAATAAATAAATAAAAATGTTAAAAAGTGCAATCCGTGAACTAAAAACTTTTACATGACAAACCATGGGTTCACAAAAGTATGATTTTTTACATAACAAAATATGATGGTCAATTAAGAAAATATGAATTTTTATATTCAGAAGCATATGTTCATGGAAAACCTTTAAAAAAAATTGCCATTAGGAAACAAAAAACTAAAAAGTGACCATACAAATCATATTTTGACAAATACAATGACATTTTCATTGAAAATGGGATAGTTATTGTAAAAATATGAATTTTCATATTTATAATCATCATTTAATGAAAAACCACAAAAAAAAGTACAATATGCAGGCAAAAGACTCACAATTAAAACCATGGTCTGAGAAAAATAAAACTTTTAAAAAAATAAAAATATGAAATTAATTGGTAAAATTCATGAAAAAAATGTAAAAAGTGCAAATAACAAATCAAGTTTTTACAAGTTATTGTGAAAATATAAATGGTCATATTCATAAGCATTATTTCGCTAAAAATCTGTAAATGTGCAATAAGTGAACGAAAAAGATATCATGATAAACCATGTTTTGACATGAATATGACTTTTCTCATATAAATATGAAATTGATTGGTAAAATATTAATTTTCATATTGAAAGGCATTATTCATGAAAAACTGTAAAAAGAAATGGTAAAAATTCAATGAAAAACTTTTCATTTTCATAAGCAACATTTAACTAAAAACCGTTGAAAGTGCAAAAATTCAAGACACAATGGTTTGAAAAAAATGACTTTTTTAAAATAATTTTTTAAATTAAAATATTACATTTTATATTCATAACCATAATTTCATTAAAGAAATTGTTAACTTTTCCATAAAATTATGAATTATAGTAAAAATATGAATTTTTATATTCATAGCATCATTTAACAAAAATTCGTTAAAAGTGCAAAAAAATCTGCGCAAAACATGATGACAAACAATGGTTTGAAAAAATGTAAATTTTTATAGAAAATTTGTTGCGAGAAAAGCGAGATACTTTCCAGCAATATCCGAAGGTAAAACACGCATCAAGGTAAGTTTTAGGATACTTGCTTGCTTGCGGGGATTGTCCCATTTGCCAGCCAATAGGGCTGCATTTGTGTTCGTTTCCTGGTTATGCATTAATTGTTTAATTAATGATAACAATTTCAACCCAGCCATTATGGATGCACAAGCCAGTGCACTCTTAGTCCCAAGCCCGAGTAAATGGGGAGGGTTGCGTTAGGAAGGGCATCCAGTGTAAAACATGTGCCAAATCAAATATGCGGATCACAAATGAGAATTTCATACCGGATCGGTCGAGGCCCGGGTTACCAACGACCGCCACAGGTATCGTTAGCCGACAGGGTACCGGTGGAAATTGGGCTACTGTTGGCCGAAGGAGGAGGAAGACGTCTACAGAGGCAACAGGGAAAGGAGCAGTGTAGGAAAGTGAAGGTTCGGGTTGGTACTTTAAATGTTGGTACTATGACTGGTAAAGGGAGAGAGATAGCTGATATGATGGAGAGGAGAAAGGTAGATATGTTGTATGTTCAGGAGACCAAGTGGAAAGGGAGTAAGGTCAGGAAAATTGGAGGAAAAGGCATATGAGGAGCTGTATGAGAGGTTGGAAACTAAGGAAGGAGAAAAGGATTTATACCGATTGGCCAGGCAGAGGGACCGAGCTGGGAAGGATGTACTGCAAGTTAGAGCAATAAAGGATGAAGAGGGAAATGTGTTGACTAGTGAGGAGAGTGTGTTGAGAAGGTGGAGGGAGTATTTTGAGCAGCTGATGAATGAGGAAAATCAGAGAGAGAGAAGGCTGGATGATGTGGAGTTGGTGAAGCAGGATGTAGATAGGATTAGTAAGGAGGAAGTAAGAGAAGCGATTAAGAGGATGAAGAGTGGAAAGTCGGTTGGACCAGATGACATACCTGTAGAAGCGTGGAGATGTTTGGGAGAGATGGCAGTGGAGTTTTTAACCAGATTGTTTAACAGGATTTTGGAAGGTGAAAAGATGCCTGAGGAATGGAGAAGAAGTGTGCTGGTACCGATCTTTAAGCATAAAGGAGATGTGCAGATCTGCAGTAACTACAGGGGAATTAAGTTGATCAGTCACACCATGATGTTATGGGAAAGAGTAGTGGAAGCCAGGCTGAGAGAAGAGGTGACCATCTGTGGGCAACAGTATGGTTTCATGCCGAGGAAAAGCACCACAGATGCCTTATTTGCTTTGAGAATGTTGATTTAGAAGTATAGAGAAGGACAAAAGGAGTTGCATTGTGTGTTTGTGGATTTAGAGAAAGCGTACGACAGAGTGCCAAGAGAGGAGTTGTGGTATTGTATGAGGAAGTCAGGTGTGTCAGAGAAGTATGTGAGGGTGGTGCAGGACAGTGTGACGGCAGTGAAGTGTGCAGTAGATACGACAGACTGGTTCAGGGTAAAGGTTGGACTGCATCAAGGATCGGCCCTGAGCCCTGTTTCCTGTTTGCAGTGGTGATGGACAGGTTGACGGACGAGGTCAGACAGGAGTCTCCATGGTCTATGATGTTTGCGGATGATATTGTGATTTGTGGTGAGAGTAGGGAGCAGGTCGAGAAGAGCCTGGAGAGGTGGAGGTATGCGCTGGAGAGTAGGGGAATGAAAGTCAGTAGGAGTAAGACAGAGTACATGTGTGTGAATGAGAGGGAGGGCAGTGGAGTGATGCGGTTGCAGGGAGAAGAGGTGGAGAAGGTGGAGGAGTTCATGTACCTGGGGTCAACAGTGCAAAGTAATGGAGAGTGTGTTAGAGAAGTAAAGAAAAGAGTGAAGGCAGGGTGGAGTGGGTGGAGAAGAGTGGCAGGAGTGATTTGTGATAGTAGGGTATCTGCAAGAATGAAAGGTAAAGTTTATAGGTCTGTGGTGAGACCTGCGATGTTGTATGGATTAGAGACAGTGGCATTGAGTAAAAGACAGGAGGTGGAGCTGGAGGTAGCAGAGCTGAAGATGTTAAGGTTTTCGTTGGGAGTGACGACGATGGACAAGATTAGAAATGAGTTTATTAGAGGGTTCAGGGCATGTAGGATGTTTTGATGATGGAGGCGAGATTAAGATGGTTTGAACATGTGCAGAGGAGGGACATGAATTATATTGGTAGAAGAATGCTGAGGATGGAGCCACCAGGTAGGAGGAAAAGAGAAAGGCCAAGGAGGAGGTTCATGGATGTGGTGAGGGAAGACATGCAGGTAGTTGGTGTGAAAGAGGCAGATGTAGAGGACAGGGTGGTATGGAGACGGATGATCTGCTGTGGGGACCCCTAATGGGAGCAGCCAAAAGAAGAAGAAGAAGAAGAATGATAACAATTTCCTTTGGTGGGATGAATCCGTCACGACAATGTGTTCTTAGACATTAAGATGCAAGATTAGAAGACGTTTCTTTATGGTCTGGCTTAAATAGGTGATTTTGTCTGAAGTATCTGAAAGAATCCACGATAATTTTTATATGCCCGAAAAAAAATAGATAAATAAATAAATTATACAATAATAAAAAATAAAAATGTTTATCATAGCTTCACAATCATTCCAAACTCGTCTTTGAACCTTTCAGGAAAAGATACGATGCATAAAATGGGAATGGTGGTTCTGTTTTATTTTAAACCAATGTTTCACTTTCTTTTCCTTCTGTCCTCATGCTCTCAACTATCCGAAATATTTCTTCCGTAGTACATGTAGTACAGACATCCTGCCTGATGAGCCAAATTTAGGTGAAGTTAACCCTAAATTATGGGCCTCTCACAAAGACGGGGCAGGTTTAATCCAGGTAAAGCCGTATGTATCATGCACTCATGAAAACACACCATCCAGTTTTTGGTAAACAATATCCATTGTTATAAGAGAAGAATGTTGGCATTTTTCCAGTTATTGACAATTTATTGTCACAAAGTGTTTTGATAGAGACACATTCACCTTATAACACACCGATTAATCCAGATTTGAATGCGGATAAAAAATGCTGGAGGCTAACTCAAGATTTTCAAGAGATTAATTAAATAGTTATTCCGTTAGCTCCATTGGTGCCCGATATAGCTACCATTGTTAACTCTATATCAGCAACTCACAGATTTTTTACTGTGATTGAACTTTGTTCTGCCATTTTCAGTGTCCTTTTGGCCTCAGAAACGCAGTCGCTTTTTGCGTTTACCTATAGGGGACGTCAATTCACCTGGACCCGTCTTCCTCGGGGTTTTGTTGACTCGCTAGCCGTATTTTCCGCTGTAGTGCACAGAACTTTGGCTGATATACACCTTCCAGAAACAACCTGCATCCTTCAATACGCAAATGACATCCTCAACACACAAGATATGACAGCACAACGTAGATCTGGTTATGAAATCACGCTCTTGGTGACAGAAAACTTAATCATTAAGCCTTCTTTTCAGCCGCATTCAGCTGTAGTAGCGCTGCGTGATCTGCTAGACTTTATTGACTTAGATGGTTTTAATGATGCACACGATTGCCTTAAACGCATTGAACAAGAGACCTCTTGTAGGCCCGATCTTTTAGATACAGCCCTGGAAGAGGGGGATTGCCTATTTGTAGATAGATCATGTTCAAAACCCTCTGATGTGTATTTATGTGGATATGCAGTTGTAAGATTACCTGATGAAATAGTTGAAGCTAAATCATTACCATACACATCTGCACAAGCTGCAAAGTTGGTGGCACTTACAAGTGCATGTCAAATGTCTGAAGGTAATCCACCCTATATGCCACCTGTAGGAAATATGAGATACCTGTTGGTTATATTTGACAGATTGAGTAAGTGGCCAGAATCCTTTCCATGCGCGACAGAGAACGCTAAAACAGTTGTAAAAATATTAATGAAAGAGTTCATCTCTAAATTTTGGATTCCTAGTGTGATTGAAAGTGATAACAGCACACATTTTGCTCCTAAAGTGACACAACTTTTGGTTAAAAGCTTAGCAATTGATTGGCATTTTAATATTTCCTATCACCCACAGTCAGCTGGACTGGTGGAAAGAATGAACAGAACCATTAAGGAATGTGTTACTAAAGCCTGCATTGAAACAGGCCGAAATTGGACTGTTGTTCACCTGGCAGTATTTACAGAAATGAGAATGACCCCATCTTCAACTACTAAACTGTCACCTTTTGAAATTCGAATGGGCCAGGCTTTCCCGACTCCATGGGTCGGGGGACGCACTTGCATTTCTGTCTTAGGTAACCTGGAAGTGATTGTGGACGACTACGTTTCTGCACTGGCTGAAAAATGTAATTCTATTAGTGCTGAATATTCATATTCATTAACACAAATAAATAAATAAAAATGTTAAAAAGTGCAATCCGTGAACTAAAAACTTTTACATGACAAACCATGGGTTCACAAAAGTATGATTTTTTACATAACAAAATATGATGGTCAATTAAGAAAATATGAATTTTTATATTCAGAAGCATATGTTCATGGAAAACCTTTAAAAAAAATTGCCATTAGGAAACAAAAAACTAAAAAGTGACCATACAAATCATATTTTGACAAATACAATGACATTTTCATTGAAAATGGGATAGTTATTGTAAAAATATGAATTTTCATATTTATAATCATCATTTAATGAAAAACCACAAAAAAAAGTACAATATGCAGGCAAAAGACTCACAATTAAAACCATGGTCTGAGAAAAATAAAACTTTTAAAAAAATAAAAATATGAAATTAATTGGTAAAATTCATGAAAAAAATGTAAAAAGTGCAAATAACAAATCAAGTTTTTACAAGTTATTGTGAAAATATAAATGGTCATATTCATAAGCATTATTTCGCTAAAAATCTGTAAATGTGCAATAAGTGAACGAAAAAGATATCATGATAAACCATGTTTTGACATGAATATGACTTTTCTCATATAAATATGAAATTGATTGGTAAAATATTAATTTTCATATTGAAAGGCATTATTCATGAAAAACTGTAAAAAGAAATGGTAAAAATTCAATGAAAAACTTTTCATTTTCATAAGCAACATTTAACTAAAAACCGTTGAAAGTGCAAAAATTCAAGACACAATGGTTTGAAAAAAATGACTTTTTTTAAATAATTTTTTTAATTAAAATATTACATTTTATATTCATAACCATAATTTCATTAAAGAAATTGTTAACTTTTCCATAAAATTATGAATTATAGTAAAAATATGAATTTTTATATTCATAGCATCATTTAACAAAAATTCGTTAAAAGTGCAAAAAAATCTGCGCAAAACATGATGACAAACAATGGTTTGAAAAAATGTAAATTTTTATAGAAAATTTGTTGCGAGAAAAGCGAGATACTTTCCAGCAATATCCGAAGGTAAAACACGCATCAAGGTAAGTTTTAGGATACTTGCTTGCTTGCGGGGATTGTCCCATTTGCCAGCCAATAGGGCTGCATTTGTGTTCGTTTCCTGGTTATGCATTAATTGTTTAATTAATGATAACAATTTCAACCCAGCCATTATGGATGCACAAGCCAGTGCACTCTTAGTCCCAAGCCCGAGTAAATGGGGAGGGTTGCGTTAGGAAGGGCATCCAGTGTAAAACATGTGCCAAATCAAATATGCGGATCACAAATGAGAATTTCATACCGGATCGGTCGAGGCCCGGGTTACCAACGACCGCCACAGGTATCGTTAGCCGACAGGGTACCGGTGGAAATTGGGCTACTGTTGGCCGAAGGAGGAGGAAGACGTCTACAGAGGCGACAGGGAAAGGAGCAGTGTAGGAAAGTGAAGGTTCGGGTTGGTACTTTAAATGTTGGTACTATGACTGGTAAAGGGAGAGAGATAGCTGATATGATGGAGAGGAGAAAGGTAGATATGTTGTATGTTCAGGAGACCAAGTGGAAAGGGAGTAAGGTCAGGAAAATTGGAGGAAAAGGCATATGAGGAGCTGTATGAGAGGTTGGAAACTAAGGAAGGAGAAAAGGATTTATACCGATTGGCCAGGCAGAGGGACCGAGCTGGGAAGGATGTACTGCAAGTTAGAGCAATAAAGGATGAAGAGGGAAATGTGTTGACTAGTGAGGAGAGTGTGTTGAGAAGGTGGAGGGAGTATTTTGAGCAGCTGATGAATGAGGAAAATCAGAGAGAGAGAAGGCTGGATGATGTGGAGTTGGTGAAGCAGGATGTAGATAGGATTAGTAAGGAGGAAGTAAGAGAAGCGATTAAGAGGATGAAGAGTGGAAAGTCGGTTGGACCAGATGACATACCTGTAGAAGCGTGGAGATGTTTGGGAGAGATGGCAGTGGAGTTTTTAACCAGATTGTTTAACAGGATTTTGGAAGGTGAAAAGATGCCTGAGGAATGGAGAAGAAGTGTGCTGGTACCGATCTTTAAGCATAAAGGAGATGTGCAGATCTGCAGTAACTACAGGGGAATTAAGTTGATCAGTCACACCATGATGTTATGGGAAAGAGTAGTGGAAGCCAGGCTGAGAGAAGAGGTGACCATCTGTGGGCAACAGTATGGTTTCATGCCGAGGAAAAGCACCACAGATGCCTTATTTGCTTTGAGAATGTTGATTTAGAAGTATAGAGAAGGACAAAAGGAGTTGCATTGTGTGTTTGTGGATTTAGAGAAAGCGTACGACAGAGTGCCAAGAGAGGAGTTGTGGTATTGTATGAGGAAGTCAGGTGTGTCAGAGAAGTATGTGAGGGTGGTGCAGGACAGTGTGACGGCAGTGAAGTGTGCAGTAGATACGACAGACTGGTTCAGGGTAAAGGTTGGACTGCATCAAGGATCGGCCCTGAGCCCTGTTTCCTGTTTGCAGTGGTGATGGACAGGTTGACGGACGAGGTCAGACAGGAGTCTCCATGGTCTATGATGTTTGCGGATGATATTGTGATTTGTGGTGAGAGTAGGGAGCAGGTCGAGAAGAGCCTGGAGAGGTGGAGGTATGCGCTGGAGAGTAGGGGAATGAAAGTCAGTAGGAGTAAGACAGAGTACATGTGTGTGAATGAGAGGGAGGGCAGTGGAGTGATGCGGTTGCAGGGAGAAGAGGTGGAGAAGGTGGAGGAGTTCATGTACCTGGGGTCAACAGTGCAAAGTAATGGAGAGTGTGTTAGAGAAGTAAAGAAAAGAGTGAAGGCAGGGTGGAGTGGGTGGAGAAGAGTGGCAGGAGTGATTTGTGATAGTAGGGTATCTGCAAGAATGAAAGGTAAAGTTTATAGGTCTGTGGTGAGACCTGCGATGTTGTATGGATTAGAGACAGTGGCATTGAGTAAAAGACAGGAGGTGGAGCTGGAGGTAGCAGAGCTGAAGATGTTAAGGTTTTCGTTGGGAGTGACGACGATGGACAAGATTAGAAATGAGTTTATTAGAGGGTTCAGGGCATGTAGGATGTTTTGATGATGGAGGCGAGATTAAGATGGTTTGAACATGTGCAGAGGAGGGACATGAATTATATTGGTAGAAGAATGCTGAGGATGGAGCCACCAGGTAGGAGGAAAAGAGAAAGGCCAAGGAGGAGGTTCATGGATGTGGTGAGGGAAGACATGCAGGTAGTTGGTGTGAAAGAGGCAGATGTAGAGGACAGGGTGGTATGGAGACGGATGATCTGCTGTGGGGACCCCTAATGGGAGCAGCCAAAAGAAGAAGAAGAAGAAGAAGAAGAATGATAACAATTTCCTTTGGTGGGATGAATCCGTCACGACAATGTGTTCTTAGACATTAAGATGCAAGATTAGAAGACGTTTCTTTATGGTCTGGCTTAAATAGGTGATTTTGTCTGAAGTATCTGAAAGAATCCACGATAATTTTTATATGCCCGAAAAAAAATAGATAAATAAATAAATTATACAATAATAAAAAATAAAAATTTTTATCATAGCTTCACAATCATTCCAAACTCGTCTTTGAACCTTTCAGGAAAAGATACGATGCATAAAATGGGAATGGTGGTTCTGTTTTATTTTAAACCAATGTTTCACTTTCTTTTCCTTCTGTCCTCATGCTCTCAACTATCCGAAATATTTCTTCCGTAGTACATGTAGTACAGACATCCTGCCTGATGAGCCAAATTTAGGTGAAGTTAACCCTAAATTATGGGCCTCTCACAAAGACGGGGCAGGTTTAATCCAGGTAAAGCCGTATGTATCATGCACTCATGAAAACACACCATCCAGTTTTTGGTAAACAATATCCATTGTTATAAGAGAAGAATGTTGGCATTTTTCCAGTTATTGACAATTTATTGTCACAAAGTGTTTTGATAGAGACACATTCACCTTATAACACACCGATTAATCCAGATTTGAATGCGGATAAAAAATGCTGGAGGCTAACTCAAGATTTTCAAGAGATTAATTAAATAGTTATTCCGTTAGCTCCATTGGTGCCCGATATAGCTACCATTGTTAACTCTATATCAGCAACTCACAGATTTTTTACTGTGATTGAACTTTGTTCTGCCATTTTCAGTGTCCTTTTGGCCTCAGAAACGCAGTCGCTTTTTGCGTTTACCTATAGGGGACGTCAATTCACCTGGACCCGTCTTCCTCGGGGTTTTGTTGACTCGCTAGCCGTATTTTCCGCTGTAGTGCACAGAACTTTGGCTGATATACACCTTCCAGAAACAACCTGCATCCTTCAATACGCAAATGACATCCTCAACACACAAGATATGACAGCACAACGTAGATCTGGTTATGAAATCACGCTCTTGGTGACAGAAAACTTAATCATTAAGCCTTCTTTTCAGCCGCATTCAGCTGTAGTAGCGCTGCGTGATCTGCTAGACTTTATTGACTTAGATGGTTTTAATGATGCACACGATTGCCTTAAACGCATTGAACAAGAGACCTCTTGTAGGCCCGATCTTTTAGATACAGCCCTGGAAGAGGGGGATTGCCTATTTGTAGATAGATCATGTTCAAAACCCTCTGATGTGTATTTATGTGGATATGCAGTTGTAAGATTACCTGATGAAATAGTTGAAGCTAAATCATTACCATACACATCTGCACAAGCTGCAAAGTTGGTGGCACTTACAAGTGCATGTCAAATGTCTGAAGGTAATCCACCCTATATGCCACCTGTAGGAAATATGAGATACCTGTTGGTTATATTTGACAGATTGAGTAAGTGGCCAGAATCCTTTCCATGCGCGACAGAGAACGCTAAAACAGTTGTAAAAATATTAATGAAAGAGTTCATCTCTAAATTTTGGATTCCTAGTGTGATTGAAAGTGATAACAGCACACATTTTGCTCCTAAAGTGACACAACTTTTGGTTAAAAGCTTAGCAATTGATTGGCATTTTAATATTTCCTATCACCCACAGTCAGCTGGACTGGTGGAAAGAATGAACAGAACCATTAAGGAATGTGTTACTAAAGCCTGCATTGAAACAGGCCGAAATTGGACTGTTGTTCACCTGGCAGTATTTACAGAAATGAGAATGACCCCATCTTCAACTACTAAACTGTCACCTTTTGAAATTCGAATGGGCCAGGCTTTCCCGACTCCATGGGTCGGGGGACGCACTTGCATTTCTGTCTTAGGTAACCTGGAAGTGATTGTGGACGACTACGTTTCTGCACTGGCTGAAAAATGTAATTCTATTAGTGCTGAATATTCATATTCATTAACACAAATAAATAAATAAAAATGTTAAAAAGTGCAATCCGTGAACTAAAAACTTTTACATGACAAACCATGGGTTCACAAAAGTATGATTTTTTACATAACAAAATATGATGGTCAATTAAGAAAATATGAATTTTTATATTCAGAAGCATATGTTCATGGAAAACCTTTAAAAAAAATTGCCATTAGGAAACAAAAAACTAAAAAGTGACCATACAAATCATATTTTGACAAATACAATGACATTTTCATTGAAAATGGGATAGTTATTGTAAAAATATGAATTTTCATATTTATAATCATCATTTAATGAAAAACCACAAAAAAAAGTACAATATGCAGGCAAAAGACTCACAATTAAAACCATGGTCTGAGAAAAATAAAACTTTTAAAAAAATAAAAATATGAAATTAATTGGTAAAATTCATGAAAAAAATGTAAAAAGTGCAAATAACAAATCAAGTTTTTACAAGTTATTGTGAAAATATAAATGGTCATATTCATAAGCATTATTTCGCTAAAAATCTGTAAATGTGCAATAAGTGAACGAAAAAGATATCATGATAAACCATGTTTTGACATGAATATGACTTTTCTCATATAAATATGAAATTGATTGGTAAAATATTAATTTTCATATTGAAAGGCATTATTCATGAAAAACTGTAAAAAGAAATGGTAAAAATTCAATGAAAAACTTTTCATTTTCATAAGCAACATTTAACTAAAAACCGTTGAAAGTGCAAAAATTCAAGACACAATGGTTTGAAAAAAATGACTTTTTTTAAATAATTTTTTTAATTAAAATATTACATTTTATATTCATAACCATAATTTCATTAAAGAAATTGTTAACTTTTCCATAAAATTATGAATTATAGTAAAAATATGAATTTTTATATTCATAGCATCATTTAACAAAAATTCGTTAAAAGTGCAAAAAAATCTGCGCAAAACATGATGACAAACAATGGTTTGAAAAAATGTAAATTTTTATAGAAAATTTGTTGCGAGAAAAGCGAGATACTTTCCAGCAATATCCGAAGGTAAAACACGCATCAAGGTAAGTTTTAGGATACTTGCTTGCTTGCGGGGATTGTCCCATTTGCCAGCCAATAGGGCTGCATTTGTGTTCGTTTCCTGGTTATGCATTAATTGTTTAATTAATGATAACAATTTCAACCCAGCCATTATGGATGCACAAGCCAGTGCACTCTTAGTCCCAAGCCCGAGTAAATGGGGAGGGTTGCGTTAGGAAGGGCATCCAGTGTAAAACATGTGCCAAATCAAATATGCGGATCACAAATGAGAATTTCATACCGGATCGGTCGAGGCCCGGGTTACCAACGACCGCCACAGGTATCGTTAGCCGACAGGGTACCGGTGGAAATTGGGCTACTGTTGGCCGAAGGAGGAGGAAGACGTCTACAGAGGCGACAGGGAAAGGAGCAGTGTAGGAAAGTGAAGGTTCGGGTTGGTACTTTAAATGTTGGTACTATGACTGGTAAAGGGAGAGAGATAGCTGATATGATGGAGAGGAGAAAGGTTGATATGTTGTATGTTCAGGAGACCAAGTGGAAAGGGAGTAAGGTCAGGAAAATTGGAGGAAAAGGCATATGAGGAGCTGTATGAGAGGTTGGAAACTAAGGAAGGAGAAAAGGATTTATACCGATTGGCCAGGCAGAGGGACCGAGCTGGGAAGGATGTACTGCAAGTTAGAGCAATAAAGGATGAAGAGGGAAATGTGTTGACTAGTGAGGAGAGTGTGTTGAGAAGGTGGAGGGAGTATTTTGAGCAGCTGATGAATGAGGAAAATCAGAGAGAGAGAAGGCTGGATGATGTGGAGTTGGTGAAGCAGGATGTAGATAGGATTAGTAAGGAGGAAGTAAGAGAAGCGATTAAGAGGATGAAGAGTGGAAAGTCGGTTGGACCAGATGACATACCTGTAGAAGCGTGGAGATGTTTGGGAGAGATGGCAGTGGAGTTTTTAACCAGATTGTTTAACAGGATTTTGGAAGGTGAAAAGATGCCTGAGGAATGGAGAAGAAGTGTGCTGGTACCGATCTTTAAGCATAAAGGAGATGTGCAGATCTGCAGTAACTACAGGGGAATTAAGTTGATCAGTCACACCATGATGTTATGGGAAAGAGTAGTGGAAGCCAGGCTGAGAGAAGAGGTGACCATCTGTGGGCAACAGTATGGTTTCATGCCGAGGAAAAGCACCACAGATGCCTTATTTGCTTTGAGAATGTTGATTTAGAAGTATAGAGAAGGACAAAAGGAGTTGCATTGTGTGTTTGTGGATTTAGAGAAAGCGTACGACAGAGTGCCAAGAGAGGAGTTGTGGTATTGTATGAGGAAGTCAGGTGTGTCAGAGAAGTATGTGAGGGTGGTGCAGGACAGTGTGACGGCAGTGAAGTGTGCAGTAGATACGACAGACTGGTTCAGGGTAAAGGTTGGACTGCATCAAGGATCGGCCCTGAGCCCTGTTTCCTGTTTGCAGTGGTGATGGACAGGTTGACGGACGAGGTCAGACAGGAGTCTCCATGGTCTATGATGTTTGCGGATGATATTGTGATTTGTGGTGAGAGTAGGGAGCAGGTCGAGAAGAGCCTGGAGAGGTGGAGGTATGCGCTGGAGAGTAGGGGAATGAAAGTCAGTAGGAGTAAGACAGAGTACATGTGTGTGAATGAGAGGGAGGGCAGTGGAGTGATGCGGTTGCAGGGAGAAGAGGTGGAGAAGGTGGAGGAGTTCATGTACCTGGGGTCAACAGTGCAAAGTAATGGAGAGTGTGTTAGAGAAGTAAAGAAAAGAGTGAAGGCAGGGTGGAGTGGGTGGAGAAGAATGGCAGGAGTGATTTGTGATAGTAGGGTATCTGCAAGAATGAAAGGTAAAGTTTATAGGTCTGTGGTGAGACCTGCGATGTTGTATGGATTAGAGACAGTGGCATTGAGTAAAAGACAGGAGGTGGAGCTGGAGGTAGCAGAGCTGAAGATGTTAAGGTTTTCGTTGGGAGTGACGACGATGGACAAGATTAGAAATGAGTTTATTAGAGGGTTCAGGGCATGTAGGATGTTTTGATGATGGAGGCGAGATTAAGATGGTTTGAACATGTGCAGAGGAGGGACATGAATTATATTGGTAGAAGAATGCTGAGGATGGAGCCACCAGGTAGGAGGAAAAGAGAAAGGCCAAGGAGGAGGTTCATGGATGTGGTGAGGGAAGACATGCAGGTAGTTGGTGTGAAAGAGGCAGATGTAGAGGACAGGGTGGTATGGAGACGGATGATCTGCTGTGGGGACCCCTAATGGGAGCAGCCAAAAGAAGAAGAAGAAGAAGAATGATAACAATTTCCTTTGGTGGGATGAATCCGTCACGACAATGTGTTCTTAGACATTAAGATGCAAGATTAGAAGACGTTTCTTTATGGTCTGGCTTAAATAGGTGATTTTGTCTGAAGTATCTGAAAGAATCCACGATAATTTTTATATGCCCGAAAAAAATAGATAAATAAATAAATTATACAATAATAAAAAATAAAATTTTTTATCATAGCTTCACAATCATTCCAAACTCGTCTTTGAACCTTTCAGGAAAAGATACGATGCATAAAATGGGAATGGTGGTTCTGTTTTATTTTAAACCAATGTTTCACTTTCTTTTCCTTCTGTCCTCATGCTCTCAACTATCCGAAATATTTCTTCCGTAGTACATGTAGTACAGACATCCTGCCTGATGAGCCAAATTTAGGTGAAGTTAACCCTAAATTATGGGCCTCTCACAAAGACGGGGCAGGTTTTATCCAGGTAAAGCCGTATGTATCATGCACTCATGAAAACACACCATCCAGTTTTTGGTAAACAATATCCATTGTTATAAGAGAAGAATGTTGGCATTTTTCCAGTTATTGACAATTTATTGTCACAAAGTGTTTTGATAGAGACACATTCACCTTATAACACACCGATTAATCCAGATTTGAATGCGGATAAAAAATGCTGGAGGCTAACTCAAGATTTTCAAGAGATTAATTAAATAGTTATTCCGTTAGCTCCATTGGTGCCCGATATAGCTACCATTGTTAACTCTATATCAGCAACTCACAGATTTTTTACTGTGATTGAACTTTGTTCTGCCATTTTCAGTGTCCTTTTGGCCTCAGAAACGCAGTCGCTTTTTGCGTTTACCTATAGGGGACGTCAATTCACCTGGACCCGTCTTCCTCGGGGTTTTGTTGACTCGCTAGCCGTATTTTCCGCTGTAGTGCACAGAACTTTGGCTGATATACACCTTCCAGAAACAACCTGCATCCTTCAATACGCAAATGACATCCTCAACACACAAGATATGACAGCACAACGTAGATCTGGTTATGAAATCACGCTCTTGGTGACAGAAAACTTAGCGCTGCGTGATCTGCTAGACTTTATTGACTTAGATGGTTTTAATGATGCACACGATTGCCTTAAACGCATTGAACAAGAGACCTCTTGTAGGCCCGATCTTTTAGATACAGCCCTGGAAGAGGGGGATTGCCTATTTGTAGATAGATCATGTTCAAAACCCTCTGATGTGTATTTATGTGGATATGCAGTTGTAAGATTACCTGATGAAATAGTTGAAGCTAAATCATTACCATACACATCTGCACAAGCTGCAAAGTTGGTGGCACTTACAAGTGCATGTCAAATGTCTGAAGGTAATCCACCCTATATGCCACCTGTAGGAAATTTGAGATACCTGTTGGTTATATTTGACAGATTGAGTAAGTGGCCAGAATCATTTCCATGCGCGACAGAGAACGCTAAAACAGTTGTAAAAATATTAATGAAAGAGTTCATCTCTAAATTTTGGATTCCTAGTGTGATTGAAAGTGATAACAGCACACATTTTGCTCCTAAAGTGACACAACTTTTGGTTAAAAGCTTAGCAATTGATTGGCATTTTAATATTTCCTATCACCCACAGTCAGCTGGACTGGTGGAAAGAATGAACAGAACCATTAAGGAATGTGTTACTAAAGCCTGCATTGAAACAGGCCGAAATTGGACTGTTGTTCACCTGGCAGTATTTACAGAAATGAGAATGACCCCATCTTCAACTACTAAACTGTCACCTTTTGAAATTCGAATGGGCCAGGCTTTCCCGACTCCATGGGTCGGGGGACGCACTTGCATTTCTGTCTTAGGTAACCTGGAAGTGATTGTGGACGACTACGTTTCTGCACTGGCTGAAAAATGTAATTCTATTAGTGCTGAATATTCATATTCATTAACACAAATAAATAAATAAAAATGTTAAAAAGTGCAATCCGTGAACTAAAAACTTTTACATGACAAACCATGGGTTCACAAAAGTATGATTTTTTACATAACAAAATATGATGGTCAATTAAGAAAATATGAATTTTTATATTCAGAAGCATATGTTCATGGAAAACCTTTAAAAAAAATTGCCATTAGGAAACAAAAAACTAAAAAGTGACCATACAAATCATATTTTGACAAATACAATGACATTTTCATTGAAAATGGGATAGTTATTGTAAAAATATGAATTTTCATATTTATAATCATCATTTAATGAAAAACCACAAAAAAAAGTACAATATGCAGGCAAAAGACTCACAATTAAAACCATGGTCTGAGAAAAATAAAACTTTTAAAAAAATAAAAATATGAAATTAATTGGTAAAATTCATGAAAAAAATGTAAAAAGTGCAAATAACAAATCAAGTTTTTACAAGTTATTGTGAAAATATAAATGGTCATATTCATAAGCATTATTTCGCTAAAAATCTGTAAATGTGCAATAAGTGAACGAAAAAGATATCATGATAAACCATGTTTTGACATGAATATGACTTTTCTCATATAAATATGAAATTGATTGGTAAAATATTAATTTTCATATTGAAAGGCATTATTCATGAAAAACTGTAAAAAGAAATGGTAAAAATTCAATGAAAAACTTTTCATTTTCATAAGCAACATTTAACTAAAAACCGTTGAAAGTGCAAAAATTCAAGACACAATGGTTTGAAAAAAATGACTTTTTTTAAATAATTTTTTTAATTAAAATATTACATTTTATATTCATAACCATAATTTCATTAAAGAAATTGTTAACTTTTCCATAAAATTATGAATTATAGTAAAAATATGAATTTTTATATTCATAGCATCATTTAACAAAAATTCGTTAAAAGTGCAAAAAAATCTGCGCAAAACATGATGACAAACAATGGTTTGAAAAAATGTAAATTTTTATAGAAAATTTGTTGCGAGAAAAGCGAGATACTTTCCAGCAATATCCGAAGGTAAAACACGCATCAAGGTAAGTTTTAGGATACTTGCTTGCTTGCGGGGATTGTCCCATTTGCCAGCCAATAGGGCTGCATTTGTGTTCGTTTCCTGGTTATGCATTAATTGTTTAATTAATGATAACAATTTCAACCCAGCCATTATGGATGCACAAGCCAGTGCACTCTTAGTCCCAAGCCCGAGTAAATGGGGAGGGTTGCGTTAGGAAGGGCATCCAGTGTAAAACATGTGCCAAATCAAATATGCGGATCACAAATGAGAATTTCATACCGGATCGGTCGAGGCCCGGGTTACCAACGACCGCCACAGGTATCGTTAGCCGACAGGGTACCGGTGGAAATTGGGCTACTGTTGGCCGAAGGAGGAGGAAGACGTCTACAGAGGCGACAGGGAAAGGAGCAGTGTAGGAAAGTGAAGGTTCGGGTTGGTACTTTAAATGTTGGTACTATGACTGGTAAAGGGAGAGAGATAGCTGATATGATGGAGAGGAGAAAGGTAGATATGTTGTATGTTCAGGAGACCAAGTGGAAAGGGAGTAAGGTCAGGAAAATTGGAGGAAAAGGCATATGAGGAGCTGTATGAGAGGTTGGAAACTAAGGAAGGAGAAAAGGATTTATACCGATTGGCCAGGCAGAGGGACCGAGCTGGGAAGGATGTACTGCAAGTTAGAGCAATAAAGGATGAAGAGGGAAATGTGTTGACTAGTGAGGAGAGTGTGTTGAGAAGGTGGAGGGAGTATTTTGAGCAGCTGATGAATGAGGAAAATCAGAGAGAGAGAAGGCTGGATGATGTGGAGTTGGTGAAGCAGGATGTAGATAGGATTAGTAAGGAGGAAGTAAGAGAAGCGATTAAGAGGATGAAGAGTGGAAAGTCGGTTGGACCAGATGACATACCTGTAGAAGCGTGGAGATGTTTGGGAGAGATGGCAGTGGAGTTTTTAACCAGATTGTTTAACAGGATTTTGGAAGGTGAAAAGATGCCTGAGGAATGGAGAAGAAGTGTGCTGGTACCGATCTTTAAGCATAAAGGAGATGTGCAGATCTGCAGTAACTACAGGGGAATTAAGTTGATCAGTCACACCATGATGTTATGGGAAAGAGTAGTGGAAGCCAGGCTGAGAGAAGAGGTGACCATCTGTGGGCAACAGTATGGTTTCATGCCGAGGAAAAGCACCACAGATGCCTTATTTGCTTTGAGAATGTTGATTTAGAAGTATAGAGAAGGACAAAAGGAGTTGCATTGTGTGTTTGTGGATTTAGAGAAAGCGTACGACAGAGTGCCAAGAGAGGAGTTGTGGTATTGTATGAGGAAGTCAGGTGTGTCAGAGAAGTATGTGAGGGTGGTGCAGGACAGTGTGACGGCAGTGAAGTGTGCAGTAGATACGACAGACTGGTTCAGGGTAAAGGTTGGACTGCATCAAGGATCGGCCCTGAGCCCTGTTTCCTGTTTGCAGTGGTGATGGACAGGTTGACGGACGAGGTCAGACAGGAGTCTCCATGGTCTATGATGTTTGCGGATGATATTGTGATTTGTGGTGAGAGTAGGGAGCAGGTCGAGAAGAGCCTGGAGAGGTGGAGGTATGCGCTGGAGAGTAGGGGAATGAAAGTCAGTAGGAGTAAGACAGAGTACATGTGTGTGAATGAGAGGGAGGGCAGTGGAGTGATGCGGTTGCAGGGAGAAGAGGTGGAGAAGGTGGAGGAGTTCATGTACCTGGGGTCAACAGTGCAAAGTAATGGAGAGTGTGTTAGAGAAGTAAAGAAAAGAGTGAAGGCAGGGTGGAGTGGGTGGAGAAGAATGGCAGGAGTGATTTGTGATAGTAGGGTATCTGCAAGAATGAAAGGTAAAGTTTATAGGTCTGTGGTGAGACCTGCGATGTTGTATGGATTAGAGACAGTGGCATTGAGTAAAAGACAGGAGGTGGAGCTGGAGGTAGCAGAGCTGAAGATGTTAAGGTTTTCGTTGGGAGTGACGACGATGGACAAGATTAGAAATGAGTTTATTAGAGGGTTCAGGGCATGTAGGATGTTTTGATGATGGAGGCGAGATTAAGATGGTTTGAACATGTGCAGAGGAGGGACATGAATTATATTGGTAGAAGAATGCTGAGGATGGAGCCACCAGGTAGGAGGAAAAGAGAAAGGCCAAGGAGGAGGTTCATGGATGTGGTGAGGGAAGACATGCAGGTAGTTGGTGTGAAAGAGGCAGATGTAGAGGACAGGGTGGTATGGAGACGGATGATCTGCTGTGGGGACCCCTAATGGGAGCAGCCAAAAGAAGAAGAAGAAGAAGAATGATAACAATTTCCTTTGGTGGGATGAATCCGTCACGACAATGTGTTCTTAGACATTAAGATGCAAGATAAGAAGACGTTTCTTTATGGTCTGGCTTAAATAGGTGATTTTGTCTGAAGTATCTGAAAGAATCCACGATAATTTTTATATGCCCGAAAAAAATAGATAAATAAATAAATTATACAATAATAAAAAATAAAAATTTTTATCATAGCTTCACAATCATTCCAAACTCGTCTTTGAACCTTTCAGGAAAAGATACGATGCATAAAATGGGAATGGTGGTTCTGTTTTATTTTAAACCAATGTTTCACTTTCTTTTCCTTCTGTCCTCATGCTCTCAACTATCCGAAATATTTCTTCCGTAGTACATGTAGTACAGACATCCTGCCTGATGAGCCAAATTTAGGTGAAGTTAACCCTAAATTATGGGCCTCTCACAAAGACGGGGCAGGTTTAATCCAGGTAAAGCCGTATGTATCATGCACTCATGAAAACACACCATCCAGTTTTTGGTAAACAATATCCATTGTTATAAGAGAAGAATGTTGGCATTTTTCCAGTTATTGACAATTTATTGTCACAAAGTGTTTTGATAGAGACACATTCACCTTATAACACACCGATTAATCCAGATTTGAATGCGGATAAAAAATGCTGGAGGCTAACTCAAGATTTTCAAGAGATTAATTAAATAGTTATTCCGTTAGCTCCATTGGTGCCCGATATAGCTACCATTGTTAACTCTATATCAGCAACTCACAGATTTTTTACTGTGATTGAACTTTGTTCTGCCATTTTCAGTGTCCTTTTGGCCTCAGAAACGCAGTCGCTTTTTGCGTTTACCTATAGGGGACGTCAATTCACCTGGACCCGTCTTCCTCGGGGTTTTGTTGACTCGCTAGCCGTATTTTCCGCTGTAGTGCACAGAACTTTGGCTGATATACACCTTCCAGAAACAACCTGCATCCTTCAATACGCAAATGACATCCTCAACACACAAGATATGACAGCACAACGTAGATCTGGTTATGAAATCACGCTCTTGGTGACAGAAAACTTAATCATTAAGCCTTCTTTTCAGCCGCATTCAGCTGTAGTAGCGCTGCGTGATCTGCTAGACTTTATTGACTTAGATGGTTTTAATGATGCACACGATTGCCTTAAACGCATTGAACAAGAGACCTCTTGTAGGCCCGATCTTTTAGATACAGCCCTGGAAGAGGGGGATTGCCTATTTGTAGATAGATCATGTTCAAAACCCTCTGATGTGTATTTATGTGGATATGCAGTTGTAAGATTACCTGATGAAATAGTTGAAGCTAAATCATTACCATACACATCTGCACAAGCTGCAAAGTTGGTGGCACTTACAAGTGCATGTCAAATGTCTGAAGGTAATCCACCCTATATGCCACCTGTAGGAAATTTGAGATACCTGTTGGTTATATTTGACAGATTGAGTAAGTGGCCAGAATCATTTCCATGCGCGACAGAGAACGCTAAAACAGTTGTAAAAATATTAATGAAAGAGTTCATCTCTAAATTTTGGATTCCTAGTGTGATTGAAAGTGATAACAGCACACATTTTGCTCCTAAAGTGACACAACTTTTGGTTAAAAGCTTAGCAATTGATTGGCATTTTAATATTTCCTATCACCCACAGTCAGCTGGACTGGTGGAAAGAATGAACAGAACCATTAAGGAATGTGTTACTAAAGCCTGCATTGAAACAGGCCGAAATTGGACTGTTGTTCACCTGGCAGTATTTACAGAAATGAGAATGACCCCATCTTCAACTACTAAACTGTCACCTTTTGAAATTCGAATGGGCCAGGCTTTCCCGACTCCATGGGTCGGGGGACGCACTTGCATTTCTGTCTTAGGTAACCTGGAAGTGATTGTGGACGACTACGTTTCTGCACTGGCTGAAAAATGTAATTCTATTAGTGCTGAATATTCATATTCATTAACACAAATAAATAAATAAAAATGTTAAAAAGTGCAATCCGTGAACTAAAAACTTTTACATGACAAACCATGGGTTCACAAAAGTATGATTTTTTACATAACAAAATATGATGGTCAATTAAGAAAATATGAATTTTTATATTCAGAAGCATATGTTCATGGAAAACCTTTAAAAAAAATTGCCATTAGGAAACAAAAAACTAAAAAGTGACCATACAAATCATATTTTGACAAATACAATGACATTTTCATTGAAAATGGGATAGTTATTGTAAAAATATGAATTTTCATATTTATAATCATCATTTAATGAAAAACCACAAAAAAAAGTACAATATGCAGGCAAAAGACTCACAATTAAAACCATGGTCTGAGAAAAATAAAACTTAAAAAAAAAATAAAAATATGAAATTAATTGGTAAAATTCATGAAAAAAATGTAAAAAGTGCAAATAACAAATCAAGTTTTTACAAGTTATTGTGAAAATATAAATGGTCATATTCATAAGCATTATTTCGCTAAAAATCTGTAAATGTGCAATAAGTGAACGAAAAAGATATCATGATAAACCATGTTTTGACATGAATATGACTTTTCTCATATAAATATGAAATTGATTGGTAAAATATTAATTTTCATATTGAAAGGCATTATTCATGAAAAACTGTAAAAAGAAATGGTAAAAATTCAATGAAAAACTTTTCATTTTCATAAGCAACATTTAACTAAAAACCGTTGAAAGTGCAAAAATTCAAGACACAATGGTTTGAAAAAAATGACTTTTTTTAAATAATTTTTTTAATTAAAATATTACATTTTATATTCATAACCATAATTTCATTAAAGAAATTGTTAACTTTTCCATAAAATTATGAATTATAGTAAAAATATGAATTTTTATATTCATAGCATCATTTAACAAAAATTCGTTAAAAGTGCAAAAAAATCTGCGCAAAACATGATGACAAACAATGGTTTGAAAAAATGTAAATTTTTATAGAAAATTTGTTGCGAGAAAAGCGAGATACTTTCCAGCAATATCCGAAGGTAAAACACGCATCAAGGTAAGTTTTAGGATACTTGCTTGCTTGCGGGGATTGTCCCATTTGCCAGCCAATAGGGCTGCATTTGTGTTCGTTTCCTGGTTATGCATTAATTGTTTAATTAATGATAACAATTTCAACCCAGCCATTATGGATGCACAAGCCAGTGCACTCTTAGTCCCAAGCCCGAGTAAATGGGGAGGGTTGCGTTAGGAAGGGCATCCAGTGTAAAACATGTGCCAAATCAAATATGCGGATCACAAATGAGAATTTCATACCGGATCGGTCGAGGCCCGGGTTACCAACGACCGCCACAGGTATCGTTAGCCGACAGGGTACCGGTGGAAATTGGGCTACTGTTGGCCGAAGGAGGAGGAAGACGTCTACAGAGGCGACAGGGAAAGGAGCAGTGTAGGAAAGTGAAGGTTCGGGTTGGTACTTTAAATGTTGGTACTATGACTGGTAAAGGGAGAGAGATAGCTGATATGATGGAGAGGAGAAAGGTTGATATGTTGTATGTTCAGGAGACCAAGTGGAAAGGGAGTAAGGTCAGGAAAATTGGAGGAAAAGGCATATGAGGAGCTGTATGAGAGGTTGGAAACTAAGGAAGGAGAAAAGGATTTATACCGATTGGCCAGGCAGAGGGACCGAGCTGGGAAGGATGTACTGCAAGTTAGAGCAATAAAGGATGAAGAGGGAAATGTGTTGACTAGTGAGGAGAGTGTGTTGAGAAGGTGGAGGGAGTATTTTGAGCAGCTGATGAATGAGGAAAATCAGAGAGAGAGAAGGCTGGATGATGTGGAGTTGGTGAAGCAGGATGTAGATAGGATTAGTAAGGAGGAAGTAAGAGAAGCGATTAAGAGGATGAAGAGTGGAAAGTCGGTTGGACCAGATGACATACCTGTAGAAGCGTGGAGATGTTTGGGAGAGATGGCAGTGGAGTTTTTAACCAGATTGTTTAACAGGATTTTGGAAGGTGAAAAGATGCCTGAGGAATGGAGAAGAAGTGTGCTGGTACCGATCTTTAAGCATAAAGGAGATGTGCAGATCTGCAGTAACTACAGGGGAATTAAGTTGATCAGTCACACCATGATGTTATGGGAAAGAGTAGTGGAAGCCAGGCTGAGAGAAGAGGTGACCATCTGTGGGCAACAGTATGGTTTCATGCCGAGGAAAAGCACCACAGATGCCTTATTTGCTTTGAGAATGTTGATTTAGAAGTATAGAGAAGGACAAAAGGAGTTGCATTGTGTGTTTGTGGATTTAGAGAAAGCGTACGACAGAGTGCCAAGAGAGGAGTTGTGGTATTGTATGAGGAAGTCAGGTGTGTCAGAGAAGTATGTGAGGGTGGTGCAGGACAGTGTGACGGCAGTGAAGTGTGCAGTAGATACGACAGACTGGTTCAGGGTAAAGGTTGGACTGCATCAAGGATCGGCCCTGAGCCCTGTTTCCTGTTTGCAGTGGTGATGGACAGGTTGACGGACGAGGTCAGACAGGAGTCTCCATGGTCTATGATGTTTGCGGATGATATTGTGATTTGTGGTGAGAGTAGGGAGCAGGTCGAGAAGAGCCTGGAGAGGTGGAGGTATGCGCTGGAGAGTAGGGGAATGAAAGTCAGTAGGAGTAAGACAGAGTACATGTGTGTGAATGAGAGGGAGGGCAGTGGAGTGATGCGGTTGCAGGGAGAAGAGGTGGAGAAGGTGGAGGAGTTCATGTACCTGGGGTCAACAGTGCAAAGTAATGGAGAGTGTGTTAGAGAAGTAAAGAAAAGAGTGAAGGCAGGGTGGAGTGGGTGGAGAAGAGTGGCAGGAGTGATTTGTGATAGTAGGGTATCTGCAAGAATGAAAGGTAAAGTTTATAGGTCTGTGGTGAGACCTGCGATGTTGTATGGATTAGAGACAGTGGCATTGAGTAAAAGACAGGAGGTGGAGCTGGAGGTAGCAGAGCTGAAGATGTTAAGGTTTTCGTTGGGAGTGACGACGATGGACAAGATTAGAAATGAGTTTATTAGAGGGTTCAGGGCATGTAGGATGTTTTGATGATGGAGGCGAGATTAAGATGGTTTGAACATGTGCAGAGGAGGGACATGAATTATATTGGTAGAAGAATGCTGAGGATGGAGCCACCAGGTAGGAGGAAAAGAGAAAGGCCAAGGAGGAGGTTCATGGATGTGGTGAGGGAAGACATGCAGGTAGTTGGTGTGAAAGAGGCAGATGTAGAGGACAGGGTGGTATGGAGACGGATGATCTGCTGTGGGGACCCATAATGGGAGCAGCCAAAAGAAGAAGAAGAAGAAGAATGATAACAATTTCCTTTGGTGGGATGAATCCGTCACGACAATGTGTTCTTAGACATTAAGATGCAAGATTAGAAGACGTTTCTTTATGGTCTGGCTTAAATAGGTGATTTTGTCTGAAGTATCTGAAAGAATCCACGATAATTTTTATATGCCCGAAAAAAATAGATAAATAAATAAATTATACAATAATAAAAAATTAAATTTTTTATCATAGCTTCACAATCATTCCAAACTCATCTTTGAACCTTTCAGGAAAAGATGCGATGCATAAAATGGGAATGGTGGTTCTGTTTTATTTTAAACCAATGTTTCACTTTCTTTTCCTTCTGTCCTCATGCTCTCAACTATCCGAAATATTTCTTCCGTAGTACATGTAGTACAGACATCCTGCCTGATGAGCCAAATTTAGGTGAAGTTAACCCTAAATTATGGGCCTCTCACAAAGACGGGGCAGGTTTAATCCAGGTAAAGCCGTATGTATCATGCACTCATGAAAACACACCATCCAGTTTTTGGTAAACAATATCCATTGTTATAAGAGAAGAATGTTGGCATTTTTCCAGTTATTGACAATTTATTGTCACAAAGTGTTTTGATAGAGACACATTCACCTTATAACACACCGATTAATCCAGATTTGAATGCGGATAAAAAATGCTGGAGGCTAACTCAAGATTTTCAAGAGATTAATTAAATAGTTATTCCGTTAGCTCCATTGGTGCCCGATATAGCTACCATTGTTAACTCTATATCAGCAACTCACAGATTTTTTACTGTGATTGAACTTTGTTCTGCCATTTTCAGTGTCCTTTTGGCCTCAGAAACGCAGTCGCTTTTTGCGTTTACCTATAGGGGACGTCAATTCACCTGGACCCGTCTTCCTCAGGGTTTTGTTGACTCGCTAGCCGTATTTTCCGCTGTAGTGCACAGAACTTTGGCTGATATACACCTTCCAGAAACAACCTGCATCCTTCAATACGCAAATGACATCCTCAACACACAAGATATGACAGCACAACGTAGATCTGGTTATGAAATCACGCTCTTGGTGACAGAAAACTTAATCATTAAGCCTTCTTTTCAGCCGCATTCAGCTGTAGTAGCGCTGCGTGATCTGCTAGACTTT